>NW_026909893.1:600000-900000 GCF_949316345.1 Pungitius pungitius | reverse complement strand
AAAACGGACTGTATGAAGAATGCTTTAGCTTACACTGTTTCCATCAAGCAAATTACCTTTTTTCATCATTATCATTATGGTATGAAGGATTAGGTATAGTTTCAGAAGCTGATTCACTCAACTACGTTTTGACCATTATTGTTACTTTCAAAGCTTTTGCAGAAGGAGAAACAGCTAAAACGGAATCTAATGAATAATACTCTAGCTTACACTGTTTCCATCAAGCAAATTACCTTTTTTCATCATTATCAATATGGTATGAAGGATTTGGTTTAGTTTTAAAACCTGATTCACTCAACTACGTTTTGACCTTTTTTGTTACTTTTAAAGCTTTTGAAAGTAACGTTTTGACCATTATTGTTACTTTCAAAGCTTTTGCAGAAGGAGAAAACAGCTAAAACGGACTGAATGAAGAATGCTTTAGCTTTTACTGTTTCCATCAAGCAAATGACCTTTTTTCATCATTATCATTATGGTATGAGGGTTTAGGTTTAGTTTTAGAACCTGATTCACTCAACTACGTTTTGACCATTATTGTTAGTTTCAAAACATTTGCAGAAGGAGAAACAGCTAAAACGGAATCTAATGAATAATGCTTTACCTTTTACTGTTTCCATCAAGCAAATTACCTTTTTTCATCATTATCATTATGGTATGAAGGATTAGGTATAGTTTCAGAATCTGATTCACTCAACTACGTTTTGACCATTATTGTTACTTTCAAAGCTTTTGCAGAAGGAGAAACAGCTAAAACAGAATCTAATGAATAATACTCTAGCTTACACTGTTTCCATCAAGCAAATTACCTTTTTTCATCATTATCATTATGGTATGAAAGATTAGGTATAGTTTCAGAAGCTGATTCACTCAACTACGTTTTGACCATTATTGTTACTTTCAAAGCTTTTGCAGAAGGAGAAAACAGCTAAAACGGACTGTATGAAGAATGCTTTAGCTTACACTGTTTCCATCAAGCAAATTACCTTTTTTCATCATTATCATTATGGTATGAAGGATTAGGTATAGTTTCAGAATCTGATTCACTCAACTACGTTTTGACCATTATTGTTACTTTCAAAGCTTTTGAAAGTAACGTTTTTACCATTATTGTTACTTTCAAAGCTTTTGCAGAAGGAGAGACAGCTAAAACGGAATCTAATGAATAATACTCTAGCTTACACTGTTTCCATCAAGCAAATTACCTTTTTTCATCATTATCATTATGGTATGAAAGATTAGGTATAGTTTCAGAAGCTGAATCACTCAACTACGTTTTGACCATTATTGTTACTTTCAAAGCTTTTGCAGAAGGAGAAACAGCTAAAACGGAATCTAATGAATAATGCTCTAGCTTACACTGTTTCCATCAAGCAAATTACCTTTTTTCATCATTATCATTATGGTATGAAGGATTAGGTATAGTTTCAGAAGCTGATTCACTCAACTACGTTTTGACCATTATTGTTACTTTCAAAGCTTTTGCAGAAGGAGAAACAGCTAAAACGAAATCTAATGAATAACACTTTAGCTTACACGGTTTCCATCAAGCAAAGGACCTTTTTTCATCATTATCATTATGGTATGAAGGATTAGGTAAAGTTTTAGAACCTGATACACTCAACTACGTTTTGACCATTATTGTTACTTTCAAAGCTTTTGCAGAAGGAGTTAACAGCTAAAACGGACTGTAAGAGGAATGCTTTAGCTTACACTGTTTCCATCAAGCAAAGGACCTTTTTTCATCATTATCATTATGGTATGAAGGATTAGGTTTAGTTTTAGAACCTGATTCACTCAACTACGTTTTGACCATTATTGTTACTTTCAAAGCTTTTGCAGAAGGAGAAAACAGCTAAAACGGACTGAATGAAGAATGCTTTAGCTTTTACTGTTTCCATCAAGCAAATGACCTTTTTTCATCATTATCATTATGGTATGAAGGTTTAGGTTTAGTTTTAGAACCTGATTCACTCAACTACGTTTTGACCATTATTGTTAGTTTCAAAACATTTGCAGAAGGAGAAACAACTAAAACGGAATCTATTGAATAATGCTCTAGCTTACACTGTTTCCATCAAGCAAATTACCTTTTTTCATCATTATCATTATGGTATGAAGGATTAGGTATAGTTTCAGAAGCTGATTCACTCAACTACGTTTTGACCATTATTGTTACTTTCAAAGCTTTTGCAAAAGGAGTTAACAGCTAAAACAGACTGTAGGAGGAATGCTTTAGCTTTTACTGTTTCCATCAAGCAAATTACCTTTTTTCATCATTATCATTATGGTATGAAGGTTTAGGTTTAGTTTTAGAACCTGATTCACTCAACTACGTTTTGACCATTATTGTTAGTTTCAAAGCTTTTGCAGAAGGAGAAACAGCTAAAACGGAATCTAATGAATAATGCTTTAGCTTACACTGTTTCCATCAAGCCAATGAGATTTTTTCATCATTATCATTATGGTATGAAGGATTAGGTTTTGTTTTAGAACCTGATTCACTCAACTACGTTTTGACCATTATTGTTAGTTTCAAAACATTTGCAGAAGGAGAAACAACTAAAACGGAATCTAATGAATAATGCTCTAGCTTACACTGTTTCCATCAAGCAAATTACCTTTTTTCATCATTATCATTATGGTATGAAGGATTAGGTATAGTTTCAGAAGCTGATTCACTCAACTACGTTTTGACCATTATTGTTACTTTCAAAGCTTTTGCAGAAGGAGAAAACAGCTAAAACGGACTGTATGAAGAATGCTTTAGCTTACACTGTTTCCATCAAGCAAATTACCTTTTTTCATCATTATCATTATGGTATGAAGGATTAGGTATAGTTTCAGAAGCTGATTCACTCAACTACGTTTTGACCATTATTGTTACTTTCAAAGCTTTTGCAGAAGGAGAAACAGCTAAAACGGAATCTAATGAATAATACTCTAGCTTACACTGTTTCCATCAAGCAAATTACCTTTTTTCATCATTATCAATATGGTATGAAGGATTTGGTTTAGTTTTAAAACCTGATTCACTCAACTACGTTTTGACCTTTTTTGTTACTTTTAAAGCTTTTGAAAGTAACGTTTTGACCATTATTGTTACTTTCAAAGCTTTTGCAGAAGGAGAAAACAGCTAAAACGGACTGAATGAAGAATGCTTTAGCTTTTACTGTTTCCATCAAGCAAATGACCTTTTTTCATCATTATCATTATGGTATGAGGGTTTAGGTTTAGTTTTAGAACCTGATTCACTCAACTACGTTTTGACCATTATTGTTAGTTTCAAAACATTTGCAGAAGGAGAAACAGCTAAAACGGAATCTAATGAATAATGCTTTACCTTTTACTGTTTCCATCAAGCAAATTACCTTTTTTCATCATTATCATTATGGTATGAAGGATTAGGTATAGTTTCAGAATCTGATTCACTCAACTACGTTTTGACCATTATTGTTACTTTCAAAGCTTTTGCAGAAGGAGAAACAGCTAAAACAGAATCTAATGAATAATACTCTAGCTTACACTGTTTCCATCAAGCAAATTACCTTTTTTCATCATTATCATTATGGTATGAAAGATTAGGTATAGTTTCAGAAGCTGATTCACTCAACTACGTTTTGACCATTATTGTTACTTTCAAAGCTTTTGCAGAAGGAGAAAACAGCTAAAACGGACTGTATGAAGAATGCTTTAGCTTACACTGTTTCCATCAAGCAAATTACCTTTTTTCATCATTATCATTATGGTATGAAGGATTAGGTATAGTTTCAGAATCTGATTCACTCAACTACGTTTTGACCATTATTGTTACTTTCAAAGCTTTTGAAAGTAACGTTTTTACCATTATTGTTACTTTCAAAGCTTTTGCAGAAGGAGAGACAGCTAAAACGGAATCTAATGAATAATACTCTAGCTTACACTGTTTCCATCAAGCAAATTACCTTTTTTCATCATTATCATTATGGTATGAAAGATTAGGTATAGTTTCAGAAGCTGAATCACTCAACTACGTTTTGACCATTATTGTTACTTTCAAAGCTTTTGCAGAAGGAGAAACAGCTAAAACGGAATCTAATGAATAATGCTCTAGCTTACACTGTTTCCATCAAGCAAATTACCTTTTTTCATCATTATCATTATGGTATGAAGGATTAGGTATAGTTTCAGAAGCTGATTCACTCAACTACGTTTTGACCATTATTGTTACTTTCAAAGCTTTTGCAGAAGGAGAAACAGCTAAAACGAAATCTAATGAATAACACTTTAGCTTACACGGTTTCCATCAAGCAAAGGACCTTTTTTCATCATTATCATTATGGTATGAAGGATTAGGTTAAGTTTTAGAACCTGATACACTCAACTACGTTTTGACCATTATTGTTACTTTCAAAGCTTTTGCAGAAGGAGTTAACAGCTAAAACGGACTGTAGGAGGAATATTTAGCTTACACTGTTTCCATCAAGCAAAGGACCTTTTTTCATCATTATCATTATGGTATGAAGGATGATGTTTAGTTTTAGAACCTGATTCACTCAACTACGTTTTTACAATTATTGTTACTTTCAAAGCTTTTGCAGAAGGAGAAAACAGCTAAAACGGACTGTATGAAGAATGCTTTAGCTTACACTGTTTCCATTAAGCCAATGACCTTTTTTCATCATTATCATTATGGTATGAAGGATGATGTTTAGTTTTAGAACCTGATTCACTCAACTACGTTTTTACAATTATTGTTACTTTCAAAGCTTTTGCAGAAGGAGAAACAGCTAAAACGGAATCTAATGAATAATGCTTTAGCTTTTACTGTTTCCATCAAGCAAATTACCTTTTTTCATCATTATCATTATGGTATGAAGGATTAGGTATAGTTTCAGAATCTGATTCACTCAACTACGTTTTGACCATTATTGTTACTTTCAAAGCTTTTGAAAGAAACGTTTTTACCATTATTGTTACTTTCAAAGCTTTTGCAGAAGGAGAAACAGCTAAAACGGAATCTAATGAATAATACTCTAGCTTACACTGTTTCCATCAAGCAAATTACCTTTTTACATCATTATTAATATGGTATGAAGGATTTGGTTTAGTTTTAAAACCTGATTCACTCAAATACGTTTTGACCTTTATTGTTACTTTTAAAGCTTTTGAAAGTAACGTTTTTACCATTATTGTTACTTTCAAAGCTTTTGCAGAAGGAGAAACAGCTAAAACGGAATCTAATGAATAATGCTCTAGCTTACACTGTTTCCATCAAGCAAATTACCTTTTTTCATCATTATCATTATGGTATGAAGGATTAGGTATAGTTTCAGAATCTGATTCACTCAACTACGTTTTGACCATTATTGTTACTTTCAAAGCTTTTGCAGAAGGAGAAACAGATAAAACGAAATCTAATGAATAATGCTTTAGCTTTTACTGTTTCCATCAAGCAAATTACCTTTTTTCATCATTATCATTATGGTATGAAGGATTAGGTATAGTTTCAGAAGCTGATTCACTCAAATACGTTTTGACCATTATTGTTACTTTCAAAGCTTTTGCAGAAGGAGTTAACAGCTAAAACGGACTGTAGGAGGAATGCTTTAGCTTACACTGTTTCCATCAAGCAAAGGACCTTTTTTCATCATTATCATTATGGTATGAAGGATTAGGTTTAGTTTTAGAATCTGATTCACTCAACTACGTTTTTACCATTATTGTTACTTTCAAAGCTTTTGCAGAAGGAGAAAACAGCTAAAACGGACTGTATGAAGAATGCATTAGCTTACACTGTATCCATCAAGCCAATGACCTTTTTTCATCATTATCATTATGGTATGAAGGATGATGTTTAGTTTTAGAACCTGATTCACTCAACTACGTTTTTACAATTATTGTTACTTTCAAAGCTTTTGCAGAAGGAGAAAACAGCTAAAACGGACTGTATGAAGAATGCTTTAGCTTACACTATTTCCATCAAGCCAATGACCTTTTTTCATCATTATCATTATGGTATGAAGGATGATGTTTAGTTTTAGAACCTGATTCACTCAACTACGTTTTTACAATTATTGTTACTTTCAAAGCTTTTGCAGAAGGAGAAAACAGCTAAAACGGACTGTATGAAGAATGCTTTAGCTTACACTGTTTCCATCAAGCAAATTACCTTTTTTCATCATTATCATTATGGTATGAAGGATTAGGTATAGTTTCAGAAGCTGATTCACTCAACTACGTTTTGACCATTATTGTTACTTTCAAAGCTCTTGCAGAAGGAGAAACAGATAAAACGAAATCTAATGAATAATGCTTTAGCTTTTACTGTTTCCATCAAGCAAATTACCTTTTTTCATCATTATCATTATGGTATGAAGGATTAGGTATAGTTTCAGAATCTGATTCACTCAACTACGTTTTGACCATTATTGTTACTTTCAAAGCTTTTGAAAGAAACGTTTTTACCATTATTGTTACTTTCAAAGCTTTTGCAGAAGGAGAAACAGCTAAAACGGAATCTAATGAATAATACTCTAGCTTACACTGTTTCCATCAAGCAAATTACCTTTTTACATCATTATTAATATGGTATGAAGGATTTGGTTTAGTTTTAAAACCTGATTCACTCAAATACGTTTTGACCTTTATTGTTACTTTTAAAGCTTTTGAAAGTAACGTTTTTACCATTATTGTTACTTTCAAAGCTTTTGCAGAAGGAGAAACAGCTAAAACGGAATCTAATGAATAATGCTCTAGCTTACACTGTTTCCATCAAGCAAATTACCTTTTTTCATCATTATCATTATGGTATAAAGGATTAGGTATAGTTTCAGAAACTGATTCACTCAACTACGTTTTGACCATTATTGTTACTTTCAAAGCTTTTGCAGAAGGAGTTAACAGCTAAAACGGACTGTAGGAGGAATGCTTTAGCTTACACTGTTTCCATCAAGCCAATGACCTTTTTTCATCATTATCATTATGGTATGAAGGATGATGTTTAGTTTTAGAACCTGATTCACTCAACTACGTTTTGACCATTATTGTTACTTTCAAAGCTTTTCCAGAAGGAGAAACAGCTAAAACGAAATCTAATGAATAATGCTTTAGCTTTTACTGTTTCCATCAAGCAAAGGACCTTTTTTCATCATTATCATTATGGTATGAAGGATTAGGTATAGTTTCAGAATCTGATTCACTCAACTACGTTTTGACCATTATTGTTACTTTCAAAGCTTTTGCAGAAGGAGAAACAGATAAAACGAAATCTAATGAATAATGCTTTAGCTTTTACTGTTTCCATCAAGCAAATTACCTTTTTTCATCATTATCATTATGGTATGAAGGATTAGGTATAGTTTCAGAATCTGATTCACTCAACTACGTTTTGACCATTATTGTTACTTTCAAAGCTTTTGAAAGAAACGTTTTTACCATTATTGTTACTTTCAAAGCTTTTGCAGAAGGAGAAACAGCTAAAACGGAATCTAATGAATAATACTCTAGCTTACACTGTTTCCATCAAGCAAATTACCTTTTTACATCATTATTAATATGGTATGAAGGATTTGGTTTAGTTTTAAAACCTGATTCACTCAAATACGTTTTGACCTTTATTGTTACTTTTAAAGCTTTTGAAAGTAACGTTTTTACCATTATTGTTACTTTCAAAGCTTTTGCAGAAGGAGAAACAGCTAAAACGGAATCTAATGAATAATGCTCTAGCTTACACTGTTTCCATCAAGCAAATTACCTTTTTTCATCATTATCATTATGGTATAAAGGATTAGGTATAGTTTCAGAAACTGATTCACTCAACTACGTTTTGACCATTATTGTTACTTTCAAAGCTTTTGCAGAAGGAGTTAACAGCTAAAACGGACTGTAGGAGGAATGCTTTAGCTTACACTGTTTCCATCAAGCCAATGACCTTTTTTCATCATTATCATTATGGTATGAAGGATGATGTTTAGTTTTAGAACCTGATTCACTCAACTACGTTTTGACCATTATTGTTACTTTCAAAGCTTTTCCAGAAGGAGAAACAGCTAAAATGAAATCTAATGAATAATGCTTTAGCTTTTACTGTTTCCATCAAGCAAAGGACCTTTTTTCATCATTATCATTATGGTATGAAGGATTAGGTATAGTTTCAGAATCTGATTCACTCAACTACGTTTTGACCATTATTGTTACTTTCAAAGCTTTTGCAGAAGGAGAAACAGATAAAACGAAATCTAATGAATAATGCTTTAGCTTTTACTGTTTCCATCAAGCAAATTACCTTTTTTCATCATTATCATTATGGTATGAAGGATTAGGTATAGTTTCAGAATCTGATTCACTCAACTACGTTTTGACCATTATTGTTACTTTCAAAGCTTTTGAAAGAAACGTTTTTACCATTATTGTTACTTTCAAAGCTTTTGCAGAAGGAGAAACAGCTAAAACGGAATCTAATAAATAATACTCTAGCTTACACTGTTTCCATCAAGCAAATTACCTTTTTACATCATTATCAATATGGTATGAAGGATTTGGTTTAGTTTTAAAACCTGATTCACTCAACTACGTTTTGACCTTTATTGTTACTTTTAAAGCTTTTGAAAGTAACGTTTTTACCATTATTGTTACTTTCAAAACTTTTGCAGAAGGAGAAACAGCTAAAACGGAATCTAATGAATAATGCTCTAGCTTACACTGTTTCCATCAAGCAAATTACCTTTTTTCATCATTATCATTATGGTATGAAGGATTAGGTTTAGTTTTAGAACCTGATTCACTCAACTACGTTTTGACCATTATTGTTAGTTTCAAAACATTTGCAGAAGGAGAAACAGCTAAAACGGAATCTAATGAATAATGCTTTACCTTTTACTGTTTCCATCAAGCAAATTACCTTTTTTCATCATTATCATTATGGTATGAAGGATTAGGTATAGTTTCAGAATCTGATTCACTCAACTACGTTTTGACCATTATTGTTACTTTCAAAGCTTTTGCAGAAGGAGAAACAGCTAAAACAGAATCTAGAGAATAATACTCTAGCTTACACTGTTTCCATCAAGCAAATTACCTTTTTTCATCATTATCATTATGGTATGAAAGATTAGGTATAGTTTCAGAAGCTGATTCACTCAACTACGTTTTGACCATTATTGTTACTTTCAAAGCTTTTGCAGAAGGAGAAAACAGCTAAAACGGACTGTATGAAGAATGCTTTAGCTTACACTGTTTCCATCAAGCAAATTACCTTTTTTCATCATTATCATTATGGTATGAAGGATTAGGTATAGTTTCAGAATCTGATTCACTCAACTACGTTTTGACCATTATTGTTACTTTCAAAGCTTTTGCAGAAGGAGAGACAGCTAAAACGGAATCTAATGAATAATACTCTAGCTTACACTGTTTCCATCAAGCAAATTACCTTTTTTCATCATTATCATTATGGTATGAAAGATTAGGTATAGTTTCAGAAGCTGAATCACTCAACTTCGTTTTGACCATTATTGTTACTTTCAAAGCTTTTGCAGAAGGAGAAAACAGCTAAAACGGACTGTATGAAGAATGCATTAGCTTACACTGTTTCCATCAAGCCAATGACCTTTTTTCATCATTATCATTATGGTATGAAGGATGATGTTTAGTTTTAGAACCTGATTCACTCAACTACGTTTTTACAATTATTGTTACTTTCAAAGCTTTTGCAGAAGGAGAAAACAGCTAAAACGGAATCTAATGAATAATACTCTAGCTTACACTGTTTCCATCAAGCAAATTACCTTTTTTCATCATTATCAATATGGTATGAAGGATTTGGTTTAGTTTTAAAACCTGATTCACTCAACTACGTTTTGACCTTTTTTGTTACTTTTAAAGCTTTTGAAAGTAACGTTTTTACCATTATTGTTACTTTCAAAGCTTTTGCAGAAGGAGAAACAGCTAAAACGGAATCTAATGAATAATGCTCTAGCTTACACTGTTTCCATCAAGCAAATTACCTTTTTTCATCATTATCATTATGGTATGAAGGATTAGGTATAGTTTCAGAAGCTGATTCACTCAACTACGTTTTGACCATTATTGTTACTTTCAAAGCTTTTGCAGAAGGAGTTAACAGCTAAAACGGACTGTAGGAGGAATGCTTTAGCTTACACTGTTTCCATCAAGCAAAGGACCTTTTTTCATCATTATCATTATGGTATGAAGGATTAGGTTTAGTTTTAGAACCTGATTCACTCAACTACGTTTTGACCATTATTGTTACTTTCAAAGCTTTTGCAGAAGGAGAAAACAGCTAAAACGGACTGAATGAAGAATGCTTTAGCTTTTACTGTTTCCATCAAGCAAATTACCTTTTTTCATCATTATCATTATGGTATGAGGGTTTAGGTTTAGTTTTAGAACCTGATTCACTCAACTACGTTTTGACCATTATTGTTAGTTTCAAAACATTTGCAGAAGGAGAAACAGCTAAAACGGAATCTAATGAATAATGCTTTACCTTTTACTGTTTCCATCAAGCAAATTACCTTTTTTCATCATTATCATTATGGTATGAAGGATTAGGTATAGTTTCAGAATCTGATTCACTCAACTACGTTTTGACCATTATTGTTACTTTCAAAGCTTTTGCAGAAGGAGAAACAGCTAAAACGGAATCTAATGAATAATGCTTTACCTTTTACTGTTTCCATCAAGCAAATTACCTTTTTTCATCATTATCATTATGGTATGAAGGATTAGGTATAGTTTCAGAAACTGATTCACTCAACTACGTTTTGACCATTATTGTTACTTTCAAAGCTTTTGCAGAAGGAGTTAACAGCTAAAACGGACTGTAGGAGGAATGCTTTAGCTTACACTGTTTCCATCAAGCCAATGACCTTTTTTCATCATTATCATTATGGTATGAAGGATGATGTTTAGTTTTAGAACCTGATTCACTCAACTACGTTTTGACCATTATTGTTACTTTCAAAGCTTTTGCAGAAGGAGAAAACAGCTAAAACGGACTGTATGAAGAATGCTTTAGCTTACACTGTTTCCATCAAGCAAATTACCTTTTTTCATCATTATCATTATGGTATGAAGGATTAGGTATAGTTTCAGAAGCTGATTCACTCAACTACGTTTTGACCATTATTGTTACTTTCAAAGCTTTTGCAGAAGGAGAAACAGCTAAAACGGAATCTAATGAATAATACTCTAGCTTACACTGTTTCCATCAAGCAAATTACCTTTTTTCATCATTATCAATATGGTATGAAGGATTTGGTTTAGTTTTAAAACCTGATTCACTCAACTACGTTTTGACCTTTTTTGTTACTTTTAAAGCTTTTGAAAGTAACGTTTTTACCATTATTGTTACTTTCAAAGCTTTTGCAGAAGGAGAAACAGCTAAAACGGAATCTAATGAATAATGCTCTAGCTTACACTGTTTCCATCAAGCAAATTACCTTTTTTCATCATTATCATTATGGTATGAAGGATTAGGTATAGTTTCAGAAGCTGATTCACTCAACTACGTTTTGACCATTATTGTTACTTTCAAAGCTTTTGCAGAAGGAGTTAACAGCTAAAACGGACTGTAGGAGGAATGCTTTAGCTTACACTGTTTCCATCAAGCAAAGGACCTTTTTTCATCATTATCATTATGGTATGAAGGATTAGGTTTAGTTTTAGAACCTGATTCACTCAACTACGTTTTGACCATTATTGTTACTTTCAAAGCTTTTGCAGAAGGAGAAAACAGCTAAAACGGACTGAATGAAGAATGCTTTAGCTTTTACTGTTTCCATCAAGCAAATTACCTTTTTTCATCATTATCATTATGGTATGAGGGTTTAGGTTTAGTTTTAGAACCTGATTCACTCAACTACGTTTTGACCATTATTGTTAGTTTCAAAACATTTGCAGAAGGAGAAACAGCTAAAACGGAATCTAATGAATAATGCTTTACCTTTTACTGTTTCCATCAAGCAAATTACCTTTTTTCATCATTATCATTATGGTATGAAGGATTAGGTATAGTTTCAGAATCTGATTCACTCAACTACGTTTTGACCATTATTGTTACTTTCAAAGCTTTTGCAGAAGGAGAAACAGCTAAAACGGAATCTAATGAATAATGCTTTACCTTTTACTGTTTCCATCAAGCAAATTACCTTTTTTCATCATTATCATTATGGTATGAAGGATTAGGTATAGTTTCAGAAACTGATTCACTCAACTACGTTTTGACCATTATTGTTACTTTCAAAGCTTTTGCAGAAGGAGTTAACAGCTAAAACGGACTGTAGGAGGAATGCTTTAGCTTACACTGTTTCCATCAAGCCAATGACCTTTTTTCATCATTATCATTATGGTATGAAGGATGATGTTTAGTTTTAGAACCTGATTCACTCAACTACGTTTTGACCATTATTGTTACTTTCAAAGCTTTTGCAGAAGGAGAAAACAGCTAAAACGGACTGTATGAAGAATGCTTTAGCTTACACTGTTTCCATCAAGCAAATTACCTTTTTTCATCATTATCATTATGGTATGAAGGATTAGGTATAGTTTCAGAAGCTGATTCACTCAACTACGTTTTGACCATTATTGTTACTTTCAAAGCTTTTGCAGAAGGAGAAAACAGCTAAAACGGACTGTATGAAGAATGCTTTAGCTTACACTGTTTCCATCAAGCAAATTACCTTTTTTCATCATTATCATTATGGTATGAAGGATTAGGTATAGTTTCCGAAGCTGATTCACTCAACTACGTTTTGACCATTATTGTTACTTTCAAAGCTTTTGCAGAAGGAGAAAACAGCTAAAACGGACTGTATGAAGAATGCTTTAGCTTACACTGTTTCCATCAAGCAAATTACCTTTTTTCATCATTATCATTATGGTATGAAGGATTAGGTATAGTTTCAGAATCTGATTCACTCAACTACGTTTTGACCATTATTGTTACTTTCAAAGCTTTTGAAAGTAACGTTTTTACCATTATTGTTACTTTCAAAGCTTTTGCAGAAGGAGAGACAGCTAAAACGGAATCTAATGAATAATACTCTAGCTTACACTGTTTCCATCAAGCAAATTACCTTTTTTCATCATTATCATTATGGTATGAAAGATTAGGTATAGTTTCAGAAGCTGAATCACTCAACTACGTTTTGACCATTATTGTTACTTTCAAAGCTTTTGCAGAAGGAGAAACAGCTAAAACGGAATCTAATGAATAATGCTCTAGCTTACACTGTTTCCATCAAGCAAATTACCTTTTTTCATCATTATCATTATGGTATGAAGGATTAGGTATAGTTTCAGAAGCTGATTCACTCAACTACGTTTTGACCATTATTGTTACTTTCAAAGCTTTTGCAGAAGGAGAAACAGCTAAAACGAAATCTAATGAATAACACTTTAGCTTACACGGTTTCCATCAAGCAAAGGACCTTTTTTCATCATTATCATTATGGTATGAAGGATTAGGTTAAGTTTTAGAACCTGATACACTCAACTACGTTTTGACCATTATTGTTACTTTCAAAGCTTTTGCAGAAGGAGTTAACAGCTAAAACGGACTGTAGGAGGAATATTTAGCTTACACTGTTTCCATCAAGCAAAGGACCTTTTTTCATCATTATCATTATGGTATGAAGGATTAGGTTTAGTTTTAGAACCTGATTCACTCAACTACGTTTTGACCATTATTGTTACTTTCAAAGCTTTTGCAGAAGGAGAAAACAGCTAAAACGGACTGAATGAAGAATGCTTTAGCTTTTACTGTTTCCATCAAGCAAATGACCTTTTTTCATCATTATCATTATGGTATGAGGGTTTAGGTTTAGTTTTAGAACCTGATTCACTCAACTACGTTTTGACCATTATTGTTAGTTTCAAAGCTTTTGCAGAAGGAGAAACAGCTAAAACGGAATCTAATGAATAATGCTTTAGCTTACACTGTTTCCATCAAGCCAATGACCTTTTTTCATCATTATCATTATGGTATGAAGGATGATGTTTAGTTTTAGAACCTGATTCACTCAACTACGTTTTGACCATTATTGTTACTTTCAAAGCTTTTCCAGAAGGAGAAACAGCTAAAACGAAATCTAATGAATAATGCTTTAGCTTTTACTGTTTCCATCAAGCAAAGGACCTTTTTTCATCATTATCATTATGGTATGAAGGATTAGGTATAGTTTCAGAATCTGATTCACTCAACTACGTTTTGACCATTATTGTTACTTTCAAAGCTTTTGCAGAAGGAGAAACAGATAAAACGAAATCTAATGAATAATGCTTTAGCTTTTACTGTTTCCATCAAGCAAATTACCTTTTTTCATCATTATCATTATGGTATGAAGGATTAGGTATAGTTTCAGAATCTGATTCACTCAACTACGTTTTGACCATTATTGTTACTTTCAAAGCTTTTGAAAGAAACGTTTTTACCATTATTGTTACTTTCAAAGCTTTTGCAGAAGGAGAAACAGCTAAAACGGAATCTAATGAATAATACTCTAGCTTACACTGTTTCCATCAAGCAAATTACCTTTTTTCATCATTATCATTATGGTATAAAGGATTAGGTATAGTTTCAGAAACTGATTCACTCAACTACGTTTTGACCATTATTGTTACTTTCAAAGCTTTTGCAGAAGGAGTTAACAGCTAAAACGGACTGTAGGAGGAATGCTTTAGCTTACACTGTTTCCATCAAGCCAATGACCTTTTTTCATCATTATCATTATGGTATGAAGGATGATGTTTAGTTTTAGAACCTGATTCACTCAACTACGTTTTGACCATTATTGTTACTTTCAAAGCTTTTCCAGAAGGAGAAACAGCTAAAATGAAATCTAATGAATAATGCTTTAGCTTTTACTGTTTCCATCAAGCAAAGGACCTTTTTTCATCATTATCATTATGGTATGAAGGATTAGGTATAGTTTCAGAATCTGATTCACTCAACTACGTTTTGACCATTATTGTTACTTTCAAAGCTTTTGCAGAAGGAGAAACAGATAAAACGAAATCTAATGAATAATGCTTTAGCTTTTACTGTTTCCATCAAGCAAATTACCTTTTTTCATCATTATCATTATGGTATGAAGGATTAGGTATAGTTTCAGAATCTGATTCACTCAACTACGTTTTGACCATTATTGTTACTTTCAAAGCTTTTGAAAGAAACGTTTTTACCATTATTGTTACTTTCAAAGCTTTTGCAGAAGGAGAAACAGCTAAAACGGAATCTAATAAATAATACTCTAGCTTACACTGTTTCCATCAAGCAAATTACCTTTTTACATCATTATCAATATGGTATGAAGGATTTGGTTTAGTTTTAAAACCTGATTCACTCAACTACGTTTTGACCTTTATTGTTACTTTTAAAGCTTTTGAAAGTAACGTTTTTACCATTATTGTTACTTTCAAAACTTTTGCAGAAGGAGAAACAGCTAAAACGGAATCTAATGAATAATGCTCTAGCTTACACTGTTTCCATCAAGCAAATTACCTTTTTTCATCATTATCATTATGGTATGAAGGATTAGGTTTAGTTTTAGAACCTGATTCACTCAACTACGTTTTGACCATTATTGTTAGTTTCAAAACATTTGCAGAAGGAGAAACAGCTAAAACGGAATCTAATGAATAATGCTTTACCTTTTACTGTTTCCATCAAGCAAATTACCTTTTTTCATCATTATCATTATGGTATGAAGGATTAGGTATAGTTTCAGAATCTGATTCACTCAACTACGTTTTGACCATTATTGTTACTTTCAAAGCTTTTGCAGAAGGAGAAACAGCTAAAACAGAATCTAGAGAATAATACTCTAGCTTACACTGTTTCCATCAAGCAAATTACCTTTTTTCATCATTATCATTATGGTATGAAAGATTAGGTATAGTTTCAGAAGCTGATTCACTCAACTACGTTTTGACCATTATTGTTACTTTCAAAGCTTTTGCAGAAGGAGAAAACAGCTAAAACGGACTGTATGAAGAATGCTTTAGCTTACACTGTTTCCATCAAGCAAATTACCTTTTTTCATCATTATCATTATGGTATGAAGGATTAGGTATAGTTTCAGAATCTGATTCACTCAACTACGTTTTGACCATTATTGTTACTTTCAAAGCTTTTGCAAAAGGAGAGACAGCTAAAACGGAATCTAATGAATAATACTCTAGCTTACACTGTTTCCATCAAGCAAATTACCTTTTTTCATCATTATCATTATGGTATGAAAGATTAGGTATAGTTTCAGAAGCTGAATCACTCAACTTCGTTTTGACCATTATTGTTACTTTCAAAGCTTTTGCAGAAGGAGAAACAGCTAAAACGGAATCTAATGAATAATACTCTAGCTTACACTGTTTCCATCAAGCAAATTACCTTTTTACATCATTATCAATATGGTATGAAGGATTTGGTTTAGTTTTAAAACCTGATTCACTCAACTACGTTTTGACCTTTATTGTTACTTTTAAAGCTTTTGAAAGTAACGTTTTTACCATTATTGTTACTTTCAAAGCTTTTGCAGAAGGAGAAACAGCTAAAACGGAATCTAATGAATAATGCTCTAGCTTACACTGTTTCCATCAAGCAAATTACCTTTTTACATCATTATCATTATGGTATGAAGGATTAGGTTTAGTTTTAGAATCTGATTCACTCAACTACGTTTTTACCATTATTGTTACTTTCAAAGCTTTTGCAGAAGGAGAAAACAGCTAAAACGGACTGTATGAAGAATGCATTAGCTTACACTGTTTCCATCAAGCCAATGACCTTTTTTCATCATTATCATTATGGTATGAAGGATGATGTTTAGTTTTAGAACCTGATTCACTCAACTACGTTTTTACAATTATTGTTACTTTCAAAGCTTTTGCAGAAGGAGAAAACAGCTAAAACGGAATCTAATGAATAATACTCTAGCTTACACTGTTTCCATCAAGCAAATTACCTTTTTTCATCATTATCAATATGGTATGAAGGATTTGGTTTAGTTTTAAAACCTGATTCACTCAACTACGTTTTGACCTTTTTTGTTACTTTTAAAGCTTTTGAAAGTAACGTTTTTACCATTATTGTTACTTTCAAAGCTTTTGCAGAAGGAGAAACAGCTAAAACGGAATCTAATGAATAATGCTCTAGCTTACACTGTTTCCATCAAGCAAATTACCTTTTTTCATCATTATCATTATGGTATGAAGGATTAGGTATAGTTTCAGAAGCTGATTCACTCAACTACGTTTTGACCATTATTGTTACTTTCAAAGCTTTTGCAGAAGGAGTTAACAGCTAAAACGGACTGTAGGAGGAATGCTTTAGCTTACACTGTTTCCATCAAGCAAAGGACCTTTTTTCATCATTATCATTATGGTATGAAGGATTAGGTTTAGTTTTAGAACCTGATTCACTCAACTACGTTTTGACCATTATTGTTACTTTCAAAGCTTTTGCAGAAGGAGAAAACAGCTAAAACGGACTGAATGAAGAATGCTTTAGCTTTTACTGTTTCCATCAAGCAAATTACCTTTTTTCATCATTATCATTATGGTATGAGGGTTTAGGTTTAGTTTTAGAACCTGATTCACTCAACTACGTTTTGACCATTATTGTTAGTTTCAAAACATTTGCAGAAGGAGAAACAGCTAAAACGGAATCTAATGAATAATGCTTTACCTTTTACTGTTTCCATCAAGCAAATTACCTTTTTTCATCATTATCATTATGGTATGAAGGATTAGGTATAGTTTCAGAATCTGATTCACTCAACTACGTTTTGACCATTATTGTTACTTTCAAAGCTTTTGCAGAAGGAGAAACAGCTAAAACGGAATCTAATGAATAATGCTTTACCTTTTACTGTTTCCATCAAGCAAATTACCTTTTTTCATCATTATCATTATGGTATGAAGGATTAGGTATAGTTTCAGAAACTGATTCACTCAACTACGTTTTGACCATTATTGTTACTTTCAAAGCTTTTGCAGAAGGAGTTAACAGCTAAAACGGACTGTAGGAGGAATGCTTTAGCTTACACTGTTTCCATCAAGCCAATGACCTTTTTTCATCATTATCATTATGGTATGAAGGATGATGTTTAGTTTTAGAACCTGATTCACTCAACTACGTTTTGACCATTATTGTTACTTTCAAAGCTTTTGCAGAAGGAGAAAACAGCTAAAACGGACTGTATGAAGAATGCTTTAGCTTACACTGTTTCCATCAAGCAAATTACCTTTTTTCATCATTATCATTATGGTATGAAGGATTAGGTATAGTTTCAGAAGCTGATTCACTCAACTACGTTTTGACCATTATTGTTACTTTCAAAGCTTTTGCAGAAGGAGAAACAGCTAAAACGGAATCTAATGAATAATACTCTAGCTTACACTGTTTCCATCAAGCAAATTACCTTTTTTCATCATTATCAATATGGTATGAAGGATTTGGTTTAGTTTTAAAACCTGATTCACTCAACTACGTTTTGACCTTTTTTGTTACTTTTAAAGCTTTTGAAAGTAACGTTTTTACCATTATTGTTACTTTCAAAGCTTTTGCAGAAGGAGAAACAGCTAAAACGGAATCTAATGAATAATGCTCTAGCTTACACTGTTTCCATCAAGCAAATTACCTTTTTTCATCATTATCATTATGGTATGAAGGATTAGGTATAGTTTCAGAAGCTGATTCACTCAACTACGTTTTGACCATTATTGTTACTTTCAAAGCTTTTGCAGAAGGAGTTAACAGCTAAAACGGACTGTAGGAGGAATGCTTTAGCTTACACTGTTTCCATCAAGCAAAGGACCTTTTTTCATCATTATCATTATGGTATGAAGGATTAGGTTTAGTTTTAGAACCTGATTCACTCAACTACGTTTTGACCATTATTGTTACTTTCAAAGCTTTTGCAGAAGGAGAAAACAGCTAAAACGGACTGAATGAAGAATGCTTTAGCTTTTACTGTTTCCATCAAGCAAATTACCTTTTTTCATCATTATCATTATGGTATGAGGGTTTAGGTTTAGTTTTAGAACCTGATTCACTCAACTACGTTTTGACCATTATTGTTAGTTTCAAAACATTTGCAGAAGGAGAAACAGCTAAAACGGAATCTAATGAATAATGCTTTACCTTTTACTGTTTCCATCAAGCAAATTACCTTTTTTCATCATTATCATTATGGTATGAAGGATTAGGTATAGTTTCAGAATCTGATTCACTCAACTACGTTTTGACCATTATTGTTACTTTCAAAGCTTTTGCAGAAGGAGAAACAGCTAAAACGGAATCTAATGAATAATGCTTTACCTTTTACTGTTTCCATCAAGCAAATTACCTTTTTTCATCATTATCATTATGGTATGAAGGATTAGGTATAGTTTCAGAAACTGATTCACTCAACTACGTTTTGACCATTATTGTTACTTTCAAAGCTTTTGCAGAAGGAGTTAACAGCTAAAACGGACTGTAGGAGGAATGCTTTAGCTTACACTGTTTCCATCAAGCCAATGACCTTTTTTCATCATTATCATTATGGTATGAAGGATGATGTTTAGTTTTAGAACCTGATTCACTCAACTACGTTTTGACCATTATTGTTACTTTCAAAGCTTTTGCAGAAGGAGAAAACAGCTAAAACGGACTGTATGAAGAATGCTTTAGCTTACACTGTTTCCATCAAGCAAATTACCTTTTTTCATCATTATCATTATGGTATGAAGGATTAGGTATAGTTTCAGAAGCTGATTCACTCAACTACGTTTTGACCATTATTGTTACTTTCAAAGCTTTTGCAGAAGGAGAAAACAGCTAAAACGGACTGTATGAAGAATGCTTTAGCTTACACTGTTTCCATCAAGCAAATTACCTTTTTTCATCATTATCATTATGGTATGAAGGATTAGGTATAGTTTCCGAAGCTGATTCACTCAACTACGTTTTGACCATTATTGTTACTTTCAAAGCTTTTGCAGAAGGAGAAAACAGCTAAAACGGACTGTATGAAGAATGCTTTAGCTTACACTGTTTCCATCAAGCAAATTACCTTTTTTCATCATTATCATTATGGTATGAAGGATTAGGTATAGTTTCAGAATCTGATTCACTCAACTACGTTTTGACCATTATTGTTACTTTCAAAGCTTTTGAAAGTAACGTTTTTACCATTATTGTTACTTTCAAAGCTTTTGCAGAAGGAGAGACAGCTAAAACGGAATCTAATGAATAATACTCTAGCTTACACTGTTTCCATCAAGCAAATTACCTTTTTTCATCATTATCATTATGGTATGAAAGATTAGGTATAGTTTCAGAAGCTGAATCACTCAACTACGTTTTGACCATTATTGTTACTTTCAAAGCTTTTGCAGAAGGAGAAACAGCTAAAACGGAATCTAATGAATAATGCTCTAGCTTACACTGTTTCCATCAAGCAAATTACCTTTTTTCATCATTATCATTATGGTATGAAGGATTAGGTATAGTTTCAGAAGCTGATTCACTCAACTACGTTTTGACCATTATTGTTACTTTCAAAGCTTTTGCAGAAGGAGAAACAGCTAAAACGAAATCTAATGAATAACACTTTAGCTTACACGGTTTCCATCAAGCAAAGGACCTTTTTTCATCATTATCATTATGGTATGAAGGATTAGGTTAAGTTTTAGAACCTGATACACTCAACTACGTTTTGACCATTATTGTTACTTTCAAAGCTTTTGCAGAAGGAGTTAACAGCTAAAACGGACTGTAGGAGGAATATTTAGCTTACACTGTTTCCATCAAGCAAAGGACCTTTTTTCATCATTATCATTATGGTATGAAGGATTAGGTTTAGTTTTAGAACCTGATTCACTCAACTACGTTTTGACCATTATTGTTACTTTCAAAGCTTTTGCAGAAGGAGAAAACAGCTAAAACGGACTGAATGAAGAATGCTTTAGCTTTTACTGTTTCCATCAAGCAAATGACCTTTTTTCATCATTATCATTATGGTATGAGGGTTTAGGTTTAGTTTTAGAACCTGATTCACTCAACTACGTTTTGACCATTATTGTTAGTTTCAAAGCTTTTGCAGAAGGAGAAACAGCTAAAACGGAATCTAATGAATAATGCTTTAGCTTACACTGTTTCCATCAAGCAAATGACCTTTTTTCATCATTATCATTATGGTATGAGGGTTTAGGTTTAGTTTTAGAACCTGATTCACTCAACTACGTTTTGACCATTATTGTTAGTTTCAAAACATTTGCAGAAGGAGAAACAGCTAAAACGGAATCTAATGAATAATGCTTTACCTTTTACTGTTTCCATCAAGCAAATTACCTTTTTTCATCATTATCATTATGGTATGAAGGATTAGGTATAGTTTCAGAATCTGATTCACTCAACTACGTTTTGACCATTATTGTTACTTTCAAAGCTTTTGCAGAAGGAGAAACAGCTAAAACAGAATCTAATGAATAATACTCTAGCTTACACTGTTTCCATCAAGCAAATTACCTTTTTTCATCATTATCATTATGGTATGAAAGATTAGGTATAGTTTCAGAAGCTGATTCACTCAACTACGTTTTGACCATTATTGTTACTTTCAAAGCTTTTGCAGAAGGAGAAAACAGCTAAAACGGACTGTATGAAGAATGCTTTAGCTTACACTGTTTCCATCAAGCAAATTACCTTTTTTCATCATTATCATTATGGTATGAAGGATTAGGTATAGTTTCAGAAGCTGATTCACTCAACTACGTTTTGACCATTATTGTTACTTTCAAAGCTTTTGCAGAAGGAGAAACAGCTAAAACGAAATCTAATGAATAACACTTTAGCTTACACGGTTTCCATCAAGCAAAGGACCTTTTTTCATCATTATCATTATGGTATGAAGGATTAGGTAAAGTTTTAGAACCTGATACACTCAACTACGTTTTGACCATTATTGTTACTTTCAAAGCTTTTGCAGAAGGAGTTAACAGCTAAAACGGACTGTAAGAGGAATGCTTTAGCTTACACTGTTTCCATCAAGCAAAGGACCTTTTTTCATCATTATCATTATGGTATGAAGGATTAGGTTTAGTTTTAGAACCTGATTCACTCAACTACGTTTTGACCATTATTGTTACTTTCAAAGCTTTTGCAGAAGGAGAAAACAGCTAAAACGGACTGAATGAAGAATGCTTTAGCTTTTACTGTTTCCATCAAGCAAATGACCTTTTTTCATCATTATCATTATGGTATGAAGGTTTAGGTTTAGTTTTAGAACCTGATTCACTCAACTACGTTTTGACCATTATTGTTAGTTTCAAAACATTTGCAGAAGGAGAAACAACTAAAACGGAATCTATTGAATAATGCTCTAGCTTACACTGTTTCCATCAAGCAAATTACCTTTTTTCATCATTATCATTATGGTATGAAGGATTAGGTATAGTTTCAGAAGCTGATTCACTCAACTACGTTTTGACCATTATTGTTACTTTCAAAGCTTTTGCAAAAGGAGTTAACAGCTAAAACGGACTGTAGGAGGAATGCTTTAGCTTTTACTGTTTCCATCAAGCAAATTACCTTTTTTCATCATTATCATTATGGTATGAAGGTTTAGGTTTAGTTTTAGAACCTGATTCACTCAACTACGTTTTGACCATTATTGTTAGTTTCAAAGCTTTTGCAGAAGGAGAAACAGCTAAAACGGAATCTAATGAATAATGCGCTAGCTTACACTGTTTCCATCAAGCAAATTACCTTTTTTCATCATTATCATTATGGTATGAAGGATTAGGTATAGTTTCAGAAGCTGATTCACTCAACTACGTTTTGACCATTATTGTTACTTTCAAAGCTTTTGCAGAAGGAGAAACAGCTAAAACGAAATCTAATGAATAACACTTTAGCTTACACGGTTTCCATCAAGCAAAGGACCTTTTTTCATCATTATCATTATGGTATGAAGGATTAGGTAAAGTTTTAGAACCTGATACACTCAACTACGTTTTGACCATTATTGTTACTTTCAAAGCTTTTGCAGAAGGAGAAAACAGCTAAAACGGACTGAATGAAGAATGCTTTAGCTTTTACTGTTTCCATCAAGCAAATGACCTTTTTTCATCATTATCATTATGGTATGAAGGTTTAGGTTTAGTTTTAGAACCTGATTCACTCAACTACGTTTTGACCATTATTGTTAGTTTCAAAACATTTGCAGAAGGAGAAACAGCTAAAACGGAATCTAATGAATAATGCTTTACCTTTTACTGTTTCCATCAAGCAAATTACCTTTTTTCATCATTATCATTATGGTATGAAGGATTAGGTATAGTTTCAGAATCTGATTCACTCAACTACGTTTTGACCATTATTGTTACTTTCAAAGCTTTTGCAGAAGGAGAAACAGCTAAAACAGAATCTAATGAATAATACTCTAGCTTACACTGTTTCCATCAAGCAAATTACCTTTTTTCATCATTATCATTATGGTATGAAAGATTAGGTATAGTTTCCGAAGCTGATTCACTCAACTACGTTTTGACCATTATTGTTACTTTCAAAGCTTTTGCA
Organism: Pungitius pungitius; assembly: GCF_949316345.1. Taxonomy (NCBI): domain Eukaryota; kingdom Metazoa; phylum Chordata; class Actinopteri; order Perciformes; family Gasterosteidae; genus Pungitius; species Pungitius pungitius. Next base: position 876,437 of record NW_026909893.1, on the reverse strand, counting down.
GAAGGAGAAAACAGCTAAAACGGACTGTATGAAGAATGCTTTAGCTTACACTGTTTCCATCAAGCAAATTACCTTTTTTCATCATTATCATTATGGTATGAAGGATTAGGTATAGTTTCAGAATCTGATTCACTCAACTACGTTTTGACCATTATTGTTACTTTCAAAGCTTTTGAAAGTAACGTTTTTACCATTATTGTTACTTTCAAAGCTTTTGCAGAAGGAGAGACAGCTAAAACGGAATCTAATGAATAATACTCTAGCTTACACTGTTTCCATCAAGCAAATTACCTTTTTTCATCATTATCATTATGGTATGAAAGATTAGGTATAGTTTCAGAAGCTGAATCACTCAACTACGTTTTGACCATTATTGTTACTTTCAAAGCTTTTGCAGAAGGAGAAACAGCTAAAACGGAATCTAATGAATAATGCTCTAGCTTACACTGTTTCCATCAAGCAAATTACCTTTTTTCATCATTATCATTATGGTATGAAGGATTAGGTATAGTTTCAGAAGCTGATTCACTCAACTACGTTTTGACCATTATTGTTACTTTCAAAGCTTTTGCAGAAGGAGAAACAGCTAAAACGAAATCTAATGAATAACACTTTAGCTTACACGGTTTCCATCAAGCAAAGGACCTTTTTTCATCATTATCATTATGGTATGAAGGATTAGGTTAAGTTTTAGAACCTGATACACTCAACTACGTTTTGACCATTATTGTTACTTTCAAAGCTTTTGCAGAAGGAGTTAACAGCTAAAACGGACTGTAGGAGGAATATTTAGCTTACACTGTTTCCATCAAGCAAAGGACCTTTTTTCATCATTATCATTATGGTATGAAGGATTAGGTTTAGTTTTAGAACCTGATTCACTCAACTACGTTTTGACCATTATTGTTACTTTCAAAGCTTTTGCAGAAGGAGAAAACAGCTAAAACGGACTGAATGAAGAATGCTTTAGCTTTTACTGTTTCCATCAAGCAAATGACCTTTTTTCATCATTATCATTATGGTATGAGGGTTTAGGTTTAGTTTTAGAACCTGATTCACTCAACTACGTTTTGACCATTATTGTTACTTTCAAAGCTTTTGCAGAAGGAGAAAACAGCTAAAACGGACTGAATGAAGAATGCTTTAGCTTTTACTGTTTCCATCAAGCAAATGACCTTTTTTCATCATTATCATTATGGTATGAAGGTTTAGGTTTAGTTTTAGAACCTGATTCACTCAACTACGTTTTGACCATTATTGTTAGTTTCAAAACATTTGCAGAAGGAGAAACAACTAAAACGGAATCTATTGAATAATGCTCTAGCTTACACTGTTTCCATCAAGCAAATTACCTTTTTTCATCATTATCATTATGGTATGAAGGATTAGGTATAGTTTCAGAAGCTGATTCACTCAACTACGTTTTGACCATTATTGTTACTTTCAAAGCTTTTGCAAAAGGAGTTAACAGCTAAAACGGACTGTAGGAGGAATGCTTTAGCTTTTACTGTTTCCATCAAGCAAATTACCTTTTTTCATCATTATCATTATGGTATGAAGGTTTAGGTTTAGTTTTAGAACCTGATTCACTCAACTACGTTTTGACCATTATTGTTAGTTTCAAAGCTTTTGCAGAAGGAGAAACAGCTAAAACGGAATCTAATGAATAATGCGCTAGCTTACACTGTTTCCATCAAGCAAATTACCTTTTTTCATCATTATCATTATGGTATGAAGGATTAGGTATAGTTTCAGAAGCTGATTCACTCAACTACGTTTTGACCATTATTGTTACTTTCAAAGCTTTTGCAGAAGGAGAAACAGCTAAAACGAAATCTAATGAATAACACTTTAGCTTACACGGTTTCCATCAAGCAAAGGACCTTTTTTCATCATTATCATTATGGTATGAAGGATTAGGTAAAGTTTTAGAACCTGATACACTCAACTACGTTTTGACCATTATTGTTACTTTCAAAGCTTTTGCAGAAGGAGTTAACAGCTAAAACGGACTGTAAGAGGAATGCTTTAGCTTACACTGTTTCCATCAAGCAAAGGACCTTTTTTCATCATTATCATTATGGTATGAAGGATTAGGTTTAGTTTTAGAACCTGATTCACTCAACTACGTTTTGACCATTATTGTTACTTTCAAAGCTTTTGCAGAAGGAGAAAACAGCTAAAACGGACTGAATGAAGAATGCTTTAGCTTTTACTGTTTCCATCAAGCAAATGACCTTTTTTCATCATTATCATTATGGTATGAAGGTTTAGGTTTAGTTTTAGAACCTGATTCACTCAACTACGTTTTGACCATTATTGTTAGTTTCAAAACATTTGCAGAAGGAGAAACAGCTAAAACGGAATCTAATGAATAATGCTTTACCTTTTACTGTTTCCATCAAGCAAATTACCTTTTTTCATCATTATCATTATGGTATGAAGGATTAGGTATAGTTTCAGAATCTGATTCACTCAACTACGTTTTGACCATTATTGTTACTTTCAAAGCTTTTGCAGAAGGAGAAACAGCTAAAACAGAATCTAATGAATAATACTCTAGCTTACACTGTTTCCATCAAGCAAATTACCTTTTTTCATCATTATCATTATGGTATGAAAGATTAGGTATAGTTTCCGAAGCTGATTCACTCAACTACGTTTTGACCATTATTGTTACTTTCAAAGCTTTTGCAGAAGGAGAAAACAGCTAAAACGGACTGTATGAAGAATGCTTTAGCTTACACTGTTTCCATCAAGCAAATTACCTTTTTTCATCATTATCATTATGGTATGAAGGATTAGGTATAGTTTCAGAATCTGATTCACTCAACTACGTTTTGACCATTATTGTTACTTTCAAAGCTTTTGAAAGTAACGTTTTTACCATTATTGTTACTTTCAAAGCTTTTGCAGAAGGAGAGACAGCTAAAACGGAATCTAATGAATAATACTCTAGCTTACACTTTTTCCATCAAGCAAATTACCTTTTTTCATCATTATCATTATGGTATGAAAGATTAGGTATAGTTTCAGAAGCTGAATCACTCAACTACGTTTTGACCATTATTGTTACTTTCAAAGCTTTTGCAGAAGGAGAAACAGCTAAAACGGAATCTAATGAATAATGCTCTAGCTTACACTGTTTCCATCAAGCAAATTACCTTTTTTCATCATTATCATTATGGTATGAAGGATTAGGTATAGTTTCAGAAGCTGATTCACTCAACTACGTTTTGACCATTATTGTTACTTTCAAAGCTTTTGCAGAAGGAGAAACAGCTAAAACGAAATCTAATGAATAACACTTTAGCTTACACGGTTTCCATCAAGCAAAGGACCTTTTTTCATCATTATCATTATGGTATGAAGGATTAGGTTAAGTTTTAGAACCTGATACACTCAACTACGTTTTGACCATTATTGTTACTTTCAAAGCTTTTGCAGAAGGAGTTAACAGCTAAAACGGACTGTAGGAGGAATATTTAGCTTACACTGTTTCCATCAAGCAAAGGACCTTTTTTCATCATTATCATTATGGTATGAAGGATTAGGTTTAGTTTTAGAACCTGATTCACTCAACTACGTTTTGACCATTATTGTTACTTTCAAAGCTTTTGCAGAAGGAGAAAACAGCTAAAACGGACTGAATGAAGAATGCTTTAGCTTTTACTGTTTCCATCAAGCAAATGACCTTTTTTCATCATTATCATTATGGTATGAGGGTTTAGGTTTAGTTTTAGAACCTGATTCACTCAACTACGTTTTGACCATTATTGTTAGTTTCAAAGCTTTTGCAGAAGGAGAAACAGCTAAAACGGAATCTAATGAATAATGCTTTAGCTTACACTGTTTCCATCAAGCCAATGACCTTTTTTCATCATTATCATTATGGTATGAGGGTTTAGGTTTAGTTTTAGAACCTGATTCACTCAACTACGTTTTGACCATTATTGTTAGTTTCAAAACATTTGCAGAAGGAGAAACAGCTAAAACGGAATCTAATGAATAATGCTTTACCTTTTACTGTTTCCATCAAGCAAATTACCTTTTTTCATCATTATCATTATGGTATGAAGGATTAGGTATAGTTTCAGAATCTGATTCACTCAACTACGTTTTGACCATTATTGTTACTTTCAAAGCTTTTGCAGAAGGAGAAACAGCTAAAACGAAATCTAATGAATAACACTTTAGCTTACACGGTTTCCATCAAGCAAAGGACCTTTTTTCATCATTATCATTATGGTATGAAGGATTAGGTAAAGTTTTAGAACCTGATACACTCAACTACGTTTTGACCATTATTGTTACTTTCAAAGCTTTTGCAGAAGGAGTTAACAGCTAAAACGGACTGTAAGAGGAATGCTTTAGCTTACACTGTTTCCATCAAGCAAAGGACCTTTTTTCATCATTATCATTATGGTATGAAGGATTAGGTTTAGTTTTAGAACCTGATTCACTCAACTACGTTTTGACCATTATTGTTACTTTCAAAGCTTTTGCAGAAGGAGAAAACAGCTAAAACGGACTGAATGAAGAATGCTTTAGCTTTTACTGTTTCCATCAAGCAAATGACCTTTTTTCATCATTATCATTATGGTATGAAGGTTTAGGTTTAGTTTTAGAACCTGATTCACTCAACTACGTTTTGACCATTATTGTTAGTTTCAAAACATTTGCAGAAGGAGAAACAACTAAAACGGAATCTATTGAATAATGCTCTAGCTTACACTGTTTCCATCAAGCAAATTACCTTTTTTCATCATTATCATTATGGTATGAAGGATTAGGTATAGTTTCAGAAGCTGATTCACTCAACTACGTTTTGACCATTATTGTTACTTTCAAAGCTTTTGCAGAAGGAGAAAACAGCTAAAACGGACTGTATGAAGAATGCTTTAGCTTACACTGTTTCCATCAAGCAAATTACCTTTTTTCATCATTATCATTATGGTATGAAGGATTAGGTATAGTTTCAGAATCTGATTCACTCAACTACGTTTTGACCATTATTGTTACTTTCAAAGCTTTTGAAAGTAACGTTTTTACCATTATTGTTACTTTCAAAGCTTTTGCAGAAGGAGAGACAGCTAAAACGGAATCTAATGAATAATACTCTAGCTTACACTGTTTCCATCAAGCAAATTACCTTTTTTCATCATTATCATTATGGTATGAAAGATTAGGTATAGTTTCAGAAGCTGAATCACTCAACTACGTTTTGACCATTATTGTTACTTTCAAAGCTTTTGCAGAAGGAGAAACAGCTAAAACGGAATCTAATGAATAATGCTCTAGCTTACACTGTTTCCATCAAGCAAATTACCTTTTTTCATCATTATCATTATGGTATGAAGGATTAGGTATAGTTTCAGAAGCTGATTCACTCAACTACGTTTTGACCATTATTGTTACTTTCAAAGCTTTTGCAGAAGGAGAAACAGCTAAAACGAAATCTAATGAATAACACTTTAGCTTACACGGTTTCCATCAAGCAAAGGACCTTTTTTCATCATTATCATTATGGTATGAAGGATTAGGTTAAGTTTTAGAACCTGATACACTCAACTACGTTTTGACCATTATTGTTACTTTCAAAGCTTTTGCAGAAGGAGTTAACAGCTAAAACGGACTGTAGGAGGAATATTTAGCTTACACTGTTTCCATCAAGCAAAGGACCTTTTTTCATCATTATCATTATGGTATGAAGGATTAGGTTTAGTTTTAGAACCTGATTCACTCAACTACGTTTTGACCATTATTGTTACTTTCAAAGCTTTTGCAGAAGGAGAAAACAGCTAAAACGGACTGAATGAAGAATGCTTTAGCTTTTACTGTTTCCATCAAGCAAATGACCTTTTTTCATCATTATCATTATGGTATGAGGGTTTAGGTTTAGTTTTAGAACCTGATTCACTCAACTACGTTTTGACCATTATTGTTACTTTCAAAGCTTTTGCAGAAGGAGAAAACAGCTAAAACGGACTGAATGAAGAATGCTTTAGCTTTTACTGTTTCCATCAAGCAAATGACCTTTTTTCATCATTATCATTATGGTATGAAGGTTTAGGTTTAGTTTTAGAACCTGATTCACTCAACTACGTTTTGACCATTATTGTTAGTTTCAAAACATTTGCAGAAGGAGAAACAACTAAAACGGAATCTATTGAATAATGCTCTAGCTTACACTGTTTCCATCAAGCAAATTACCTTTTTTCATCATTATCATTATGGTATGAAGGATTAGGTATAGTTTCAGAAGCTGATTCACTCAACTACGTTTTGACCATTATTGTTACTTTCAAAGCTTTTGCAAAAGGAGTTAACAGCTAAAACGGACTGTAGGAGGAATGCTTTAGCTTTTACTGTTTCCATCAAGCAAATTACCTTTTTTCATCATTATCATTATGGTATGAAGGTTTAGGTTTAGTTTTAGAACCTGATTCACTCAACTACGTTTTGACCATTATTGTTAGTTTCAAAGCTTTTGCAGAAGGAGAAACAGCTAAAACGGAATCTAATGAATAATGCGCTAGCTTACACTGTTTCCATCAAGCAAATTACCTTTTTTCATCATTATCATTATGGTATGAAGGATTAGGTATAGTTTCAGAAGCTGATTCACTCAACTACGTTTTGACCATTATTGTTACTTTCAAAGCTTTTGCAGAAGGAGAAACAGCTAAAACGAAATCTAATGAATAACACTTTAGCTTACACGGTTTCCATCAAGCAAAGGACCTTTTTTCATCATTATCATTATGGTATGAAGGATTAGGTAAAGTTTTAGAACCTGATACACTCAACTACGTTTTGACCATTATTGTTACTTTCAAAGCTTTTGCAGAAGGAGTTAACAGCTAAAACGGACTGTAAGAGGAATGCTTTAGCTTACACTGTTTCCATCAAGCAAAGGACCTTTTTTCATCATTATCATTATGGTATGAAGGATTAGGTTTAGTTTTAGAACCTGATTCACTCAACTACGTTTTGACCATTATTGTTACTTTCAAAGCTTTTGCAGAAGGAGAAAACAGCTAAAACGGACTGAATGAAGAATGCTTTAGCTTTTACTGTTTCCATCAAGCAAATGACCTTTTTTCATCATTATCATTATGGTATGAAGGTTTAGGTTTAGTTTTAGAACCTGATTCACTCAACTACGTTTTGACCATTATTGTTAGTTTCAAAACATTTGCAGAAGGAGAAACAGCTAAAACGGAATCTAATGAATAATGCTTTACCTTTTACTGTTTCCATCAAGCAAATTACCTTTTTTCATCATTATCATTATGGTATGAAGGATTAGGTATAGTTTCAGAATCTGATTCACTCAACTACGTTTTGACCATTATTGTTACTTTCAAAGCTTTTGCAGAAGGAGAAACAGCTAAAACAGAATCTAATGAATAATACTCTAGCTTACACTGTTTCCATCAAGCAAATTACCTTTTTTCATCATTATCATTATGGTATGAAAGATTAGGTATAGTTTCCGAAGCTGATTCACTCAACTACGTTTTGACCATTATTGTTACTTTCAAAGCTTTTGCAGAAGGAGAAAACAGCTAAAACGGACTGTATGAAGAATGCTTTAGCTTACACTGTTTCCATCAAGCAAATTACCTTTTTTCATCATTATCATTATGGTATGAAGGATTAGGTATAGTTTCAGAATCTGATTCACTCAACTACGTTTTGACCATTATTGTTACTTTCAAAGCTTTTGAAAGTAACGTTTTTACCATTATTGTTACTTTCAAAGCTTTTGCAGAAGGAGAGACAGCTAAAACGGAATCTAATGAATAATACTCTAGCTTACACTTTTTCCATCAAGCAAATTACCTTTTTTCATCATTATCATTATGGTATGAAAGATTAGGTATAGTTTCAGAAGCTGAATCACTCAACTACGTTTTGACCATTATTGTTACTTTCAAAGCTTTTGCAGAAGGAGAAACAGCTAAAACGGAATCTAATGAATAATGCTCTAGCTTACACTGTTTCCATCAAGCAAATTACCTTTTTTCATCATTATCATTATGGTATGAAGGATTAGGTATAGTTTCAGAAGCTGATTCACTCAACTACGTTTTGACCATTATTGTTACTTTCAAAGCTTTTGCAGAAGGAGAAACAGCTAAAACGAAATCTAATGAATAACACTTTAGCTTACACGGTTTCCATCAAGCAAAGGACCTTTTTTCATCATTATCATTATGGTATGAAGGATTAGGTTAAGTTTTAGAACCTGATACACTCAACTACGTTTTGACCATTATTGTTACTTTCAAAGCTTTTGCAGAAGGAGTTAACAGCTAAAACGGACTGTAGGAGGAATATTTAGCTTACACTGTTTCCATCAAGCAAAGGACCTTTTTTCATCATTATCATTATGGTATGAAGGATTAGGTTTAGTTTTAGAACCTGATTCACTCAACTACGTTTTGACCATTATTGTTACTTTCAAAGCTTTTGCAGAAGGAGAAAACAGCTAAAACGGACTGAATGAAGAATGCTTTAGCTTTTACTGTTTCCATCAAGCAAATGACCTTTTTTCATCATTATCATTATGGTATGAGGGTTTAGGTTTAGTTTTAGAACCTGATTCACTCAACTACGTTTTGACCATTATTGTTAGTTTCAAAGCTTTTGCAGAAGGAGAAACAGCTAAAACGGAATCTAATGAATAATGCTTTAGCTTACACTGTTTCCATCAAGCCAATGACCTTTTTTCATCATTATCATTATGGTATGAGGGTTTAGGTTTAGTTTTAGAACCTGATTCACTCAACTACGTTTTGACCATTATTGTTAGTTTCAAAACATTTGCAGAAGGAGAAACAGCTAAAACGGAATCTAATGAATAATGCTTTACCTTTTACTGTTTCCATCAAGCAAATTACCTTTTTTCATCATTATCATTATGGTATGAAGGATTAGGTATAGTTTCAGAATCTGATTCACTCAACTACGTTTTGACCATTATTGTTACTTTCAAAGCTTTTGCAGAAGGAGAAACAGCTAAAACGAAATCTAATGAATAACACTTTAGCTTACACGGTTTCCATCAAGCAAAGGACCTTTTTTCATCATTATCATTATGGTATGAAGGATTAGGTAAAGTTTTAGAACCTGATACACTCAACTACGTTTTGACCATTATTGTTACTTTCAAAGCTTTTGCAGAAGGAGTTAACAGCTAAAACGGACTGTAAGAGGAATGCTTTAGCTTACACTGTTTCCATCAAGCAAAGGACCTTTTTTCATCATTATCATTATGGTATGAAGGATTAGGTTTAGTTTTAGAACCTGATTCACTCAACTACGTTTTGACCATTATTGTTACTTTCAAAGCTTTTGCAGAAGGAGAAAACAGCTAAAACGGACTGAATGAAGAATGCTTTAGCTTTTACTGTTTCCATCAAGCAAATGACCTTTTTTCATCATTATCATTATGGTATGAAGGTTTAGGTTTAGTTTTAGAACCTGATTCACTCAACTACGTTTTGACCATTATTGTTAGTTTCAAAACATTTGCAGAAGGAGAAACAACTAAAACGGAATCTATTGAATAATGCTCTAGCTTACACTGTTTCCATCAAGCAAATTACCTTTTTTCATCATTATCATTATGGTATGAAGGATTAGGTATAGTTTCAGAAGCTGATTCACTCAACTACGTTTTGACCATTATTGTTACTTTCAAAGCTTTTGCAAAAGGAGTTAACAGCTAAAACGGACTGTAGGAGGAATGCTTTAGCTTTTACTGTTTCCATCAAGCAAATTACCTTTTTTCATCATTATCATTATGGTATGAAGGTTTAGGTTTAGTTTTAGAACCTGATTCACTCAACTACGTTTTGACCATTATTGTTAGTTTCAAAGCTTTTGCAGAAGGAGAAACAGCTAAAACGGAATCTAATGAATAATGCGCTAGCTTACACTGTTTCCATCAAGCAAATTACCTTTTTTCATCATTATCATTATGGTATGAAGGATTAGGTATAGTTTCAGAAGCTGATTCACTCAACTACGTTTTGACCATTATTGTTACTTTCAAAGCTTTTGCAGAAGGAGAAACAGCTAAAACGAAATCTAATGAATAACACTTTAGCTTACACGGTTTCCATCAAGCAAAGGACCTTTTTTCATCATTATCATTATGGTATGAAGGATTAGGTAAAGTTTTAGAACCTGATACACTCAACTACGTTTTGACCATTATTGTTACTTTCAAAGCTTTTGCAGAAGGAGTTAACAGCTAAAACGGACTGTAAGAGGAATGCTTTAGCTTACACTGTTTCCATCAAGCAAAGGACCTTTTTTCATCATTATCATTATGGTATGAAGGATTAGGTTTAGTTTTAGAACCTGATTCACTCAACTACGTTTTGACCATTATTGTTACTTTCAAAGCTTTTGCAGAAGGAGAAAACAGCTAAAACGGACTGAATGAAGAATGCTTTAGCTTTTACTGTTTCCATCAAGCAAATGACCTTTTTTCATCATTATCATTATGGTATGAAGGTTTAGGTTTAGTTTTAGAACCTGATTCACTCAACTACGTTTTGACCATTATTGTTAGTTTCAAAACATTTGCAGAAGGAGAAACAGCTAAAACGGAATCTAATGAATAATGCTCTAGCTTACACTGTTTCCATCAAGCAAATTACCTTTTTTCATCATTATCATTATGGTATGAAGGATTAGGTATAGTTTCAGAAGCTGATTCACTCAACTACGTTTTGACCATTATTGTTACTTTCAAAGCTTTTGCAAAAGGAGTTAACAGCTAAAACGGACTGTAGGAGGAATGCTTTAGCTTTTACTGTTTCCATCAAGCAAATTACCTTTTTTCATCATTATCATTATGGTATGAAGGTTTAGGTTTAGTTTTAGAACCTGATTCACTCAACTACGTTTTGACCATTATTGTTAGTTTCAAAGCTTTTGCAGAAGGAGAAACAGCTAAAACGGAATCTAATGAATAATGCGCTAGCTTACACTGTTTCCATCAAGCAAATTACCTTTTTTCATCATTATCATTATGGTATGAAGGATTAGGTATAGTTTCAGAAGCTGATTCACTCAACTACGTTTTGACCATTATTGTTACTTTCAAAGCTTTTGCAGAAGGAGAAAACAGCTAAAACGGACTGTATGAAGAATGCTTTAGCTTACACTGTTTCCATCAAGCAAATTACCTTTTTTCATCATTATCATTATGGTATGAAGGATTAGGTATAGTTTCAGAATCTGATTCACTCAACTACGTTTTGACCATTATTGTTACTTTCAAAGCTTTTGAAAGTAACGTTTTTACCATTATTGTTACTTTCAAAGCTTTTGCAGAAGGAGAGACAGCTAAAACGGAATCTAATGAATAATACTCTAGCTTACACTGTTTCCATCAAGCAAATTACCTTGTTTCATCATTATCATTATGGTATGAAGGTTTAGGTTTAGTTTTAGAACCTGATTCACTCAACTACGTTTTGACCATTATTGTTAGTTTCAAAACATTTGCAGAAGGAGAAACAACTAAAACGGAATCTATTGAATAATGCTCTAGCTTACACTGTTTCCATCAAGCAAATTACCTTTTTTCATCATTATCATTATGGTATGAAGGATTAGGTATAGTTTCAGAAGCTGATTCACTCAACTACGTTTTGACCATTATTGTTACTTTCAAAGCTTTTGCAAAAGGAGTTAACAGCTAAAACGGACTGTAGGAGGAATGCTTTAGCTTTTACTGTTTCCATCAAGCAAATGACCTTTTTTCATCATTATCATTATGGTATGAAGGTTTAGGTTTAGTTTTAGAACCTGATTCACTCAACTACGTTTTGACCATTATTGTTAGTTTCAAAACATTTGCAGAAGGAGAAACAACTAAAACGGAATCTATTGAATAATGCTCTAGCTTACACTGTTTCCATCAAGCAAATTACCTTTTTTCATCATTATCATTATGGTATGAAGGATTAGGTATAGTTTCAGAAGCTGATTCACTCAACTACGTTTTGACCATTATTGTTACTTTCAAAGCTTTTGCAAAAGGAGTTAACAGCTAAAACGGACTGTAGGAGGAATGCTTTAGCTTTTACTGTTTCCATCAAGCAAATTACCTTTTTTCATCATTATCATTATGGTATGAAGGTTTAGGTTTAGTTTTAGAACCTGATTCACTCAACTACGTTTTGACCATTATTGTTAGTTTCAAAGCTTTTGCAGAAGGAGAAACAGCTAAAACGGAATCTAATGAATAATGCGCTAGCTTACACTGTTTCCATCAAGCAAATTACCTTTTTTCATCATTATCATTATGGTATGAAGGATTAGGTATAGTTTCAGAAGCTGATTCACTCAACTACGTTTTGACCATTATTGTTACTTTCAAAGCTTTTGCAGAAGGAGAAACAGCTAAAACGAAATCTAATGAATAACACTTTAGCTTACACGGTTTCCATCAAGCAAAGGACCTTTTTTCATCATTATCATTATGGTATGAAGGATTAGGTAAAGTTTTAGAACCTGATACACTCAACTACGTTTTGACCATTATTGTTACTTTCAAAGCTTTTGCAGAAGGAGTTAACAGCTAAAACGGACTGTAAGAGGAATGCTTTAGCTTACACTGTTTCCATCAAGCAAAGGACCTTTTTTCATCATTATCATTATGGTATGAAGGATTAGGTTTAGTTTTAGAACCTGATTCACTCAACTACGTTTTGACCATTATTGTTACTTTCAAAGCTTTTGCAGAAGGAGAAAACAGCTAAAACGGACTGAATGAAGAATGCTTTAGCTTTTACTGTTTCCATCAAGCAAATGACCTTTTTTCATCATTATCATTATGGTATGAAGGTTTAGGTTTAGTTTTAGAACCTGATTCACTCAACTACGTTTTGACCATTATTGTTAGTTTCAAAACATTTGCAGAAGGAGAAACAGCTAAAACGGAATCTAATGAATAATGCTCTAGCTTACACTGTTTCCATCAAGCAAATTACCTTTTTTCATCATTATCATTATGGTATGAAGGATTAGGTATAGTTTCAGAAGCTGATTCACTCAACTACGTTTTGACCATTATTGTTACTTTCAAAGCTTTTGCAAAAGGAGTTAACAGCTAAAACGGACTGTAGGAGGAATGCTTTAGCTTTTACTGTTTCCATCAAGCAAATTACCTTTTTTCATCATTATCATTATGGTATGAAGGTTTAGGTTTAGTTTTAGAACCTGATTCACTCAACTACGTTTTGACCATTATTGTTAGTTTCAAAGCTTTTGCAGAAGGAGAAACAGCTAAAACGGAATCTAATGAATAATGCGCTAGCTTACACTGTTTCCATCAAGCAAATTACCTTTTTTCATCATTATCATTATGGTATGAAGGATTAGGTATAGTTTCAGAAGCTGATTCACTCAACTACGTTTTGACCATTATTGTTACTTTCAAAGCTTTTGCAGAAGGAGAAACAGCTAAAACGAAATCTAATGAATAACACTTTAGCTTACACGGTTTCCATCAAGCAAAGGACCTTTTTTCATCATTATCATTATGGTATGAAGGATTAGGTAAAGTTTTAGAACCTGATACACTCAACTACGTTTTGACCATTATTGTTACTTTCAAAGCTTTTGCAGAAGGAGTTAACAGCTAAAACGGACTGTAAGAGGAATGCTTTAGCTTACACTGTTTCCATCAAGCAAAGGACCTTTTTTCATCATTATCATTATGGTATGAAGGATTAGGTTTAGTTTTAGAACCTGATTCACTCAACTACGTTTTGACCATTATTGTTACTTTCAAAGCTTTTGCAGAAGGAGAAAACAGCTAAAACGGACTGAATGAAGAATGCTTTAGCTTTTACTGTTTCCATCAAGCAAATGACCTTTTTTCATCATTATCATTATGGTATGAAGGTTTAGGTTTAGTTTTAGAACCTGATTCACTCACCTACGTTTTGACCATTATTGTTAGTTTCAAAACATTTGCAGAAGGAGAAACAGCTAAAACGGAATCTAATGAATAATGCTCTAGCTTACACTGTTTCCATCAAGCAAATTACCTTTTTTCATCATTATCATTATGGTATGAAGGATTAGGTATAGTTTCAGAAGCTGATTCACTCAACTACGTTTTGACCATTATTGTTACTTTCAAAGCTTTTGCAAAAGGAGTTAACAGCTAAAACGGACTGTAGGAGGAATGCTTTAGCTTTTACTGTTTCCATCAAGCAAATTACCTTTTTTCATCATTATCATTATGGTATGAAGGTTTAGGTTTAGTTTTAGAACCTGATTCACTCAACTACGTTTTGACCATTATTGTTAGTTTCAAAGCTTTTGCAAAAGGAGTTAACAGCTAAAACGGACTGTAGGAGGAATGCTTTAGCTTTTACTGTTTCCATCAAGCAAATTACCTTTTTTCATCATTATCATTATGGTATGAAGGTTTAGGTTTAGTTTTAGAACCTGATTCACTCAACTACGTTTTGACCATTATTGTTACTTTCAAAGCTTTTGCAGAAGGAGAAAACAGCTAAAACGGACTGAATGAAGAATGCTTTAGCTTTTACTGTTTCCATCAAGCAAATGACCTTTTTTCATCATTATCATTATGGTATGAAGGTTTAGGTTTAGTTTTAGAACCTGATTCACTCAACTACGTTTTGACCATTATTGTTAGTTTCAAAACATTTGCAGAAGGAGAAACAACTAAAACGGAATCTATTGAATAATGCTCTAGCTTACACTGTTTCCATCAAGCAAATTACCTTTTTTCATCATTATCATTATGGTATGAAGGATTAGGTATAGTTTCAGAAGCTGATTCACTCAACTACGTTTTGACCATTATTGTTACTTTCAAAGCTTTTGCAAAAGGAGTTAACAGCTAAAACGGACTGTAGGAGGAATGCTTTAGCTTTTACTGTTTCCATCAAGCAAATTACCTTTTTTCATCATTATCATTATGGTATGAAGGTTTAGGTTTAGTTTTAGAACCTGATTCACTCAACTACGTTTTGACCATTATTGTTAGTTTCAAAGCTTTTGCAGAAGGAGAAACAGCTAAAACGGAATCTAATGAATAATGCGCTAGCTTACACTGTTTCCATCAAGCAAATTACCTTTTTTCATCATTATCATTATGGTATGAAGGATTAGGTATAGTTTCAGAAGCTGATTCACTCAACTACGTTTTGACCATTATTGTTACTTTCAAAGCTTTTGCAGAAGGAGAAACAGCTAAAACGAAATCTAATGAATAACACTTTAGCTTACACGGTTTCCATCAAGCAAAGGACCTTTTTTCATCATTATCATTATGGTATGAAGGATTAGGTAAAGTTTTAGAACCTGATACACTCAACTACGTTTTGACCATTATTGTTACTTTCAAAGCTTTTGCAGAAGGAGTTAACAGCTAAAACGGACTGTAAGAGGAATGCTTTAGCTTACACTGTTTCCATCAAGCAAAGGACCTTTTTTCATCATTATCATTATGGTATGAAGGATTAGGTTTAGTTTTAGAACCTGATTCACTCAACTACGTTTTGACCATTATTGTTACTTTCAAAGCTTTTGCAGAAGGAGAAAACAGCTAAAACGGACTGTAAGAGGAAGGCTTTAACTTTCACTATAATTATCAAGCAAATGACCTTTTTTCACCATTTTCATCATGGTATGAAGGATTAGGTTTAGTTTTAGAACCTGATTCACTCAACTACGATTTGACCATTATTGTTACTTTCAAAGCTTTTGCAGAAGGAGAAAACAGCTAAAACGGACTGTAAGAGGAAGGCTTTAACTTTCACTATAATTATCAAGCAAATGACCTTTTTTCACCATTTTCATCATGGTATAATGGATGAGGTTTAGTTTTAGAACCTGATTCACTCCACTACGTTTTGACCATTATTGTTACTTTCAAAGCTTTTGCAGAAGGAGAAAACAGCTAAAACGGACTGTAAGAGGAAGGCTTTAACTTTCACTATAATTACAAGCAAATGACCTTTTTTGTCCATTTTCATTATGGTATGATGGAATAGGCTTAGTTTTAGAACCTGATTAACTCAACTACGTTTTTACCATTATTGTTACTTTGTAGCTTTTGCAGAAGGAGAAAACAGCTAAATCGGACTGTATGAAGAATGCTTTAGCTTACACTGTTTCCATCAAGCAAATTACCTTTTTTCATCATTATCATTATGGTATGAAGGATTAGGTTTAGTTTTAAAACATGATTCACTCAACTATGTTTTGACCATTATTCTTACTTTCAAAGCTTTTGCAGAAGGAGAAACAGCTAAAACGGAATCTAATGAATAATGCTCTAGCTTACACTGTTTCCATCAAGCCAATGACCTTTTTTCATCATTATCATTATGGTATGAAGGATTAGGTTTAGTTTTAAAACCTGATTCACTCAACTACGTTTTGACCATTATTCTTACTTTCAAAGCTTTTGCAGAAGGAGAAAACAGCTAAAACGGACTGTATGAAGAATGCTTTAGCTACACTGTTTCCATCAAGCAAATTACCTTTTTTCATCATTATCATTATGGTATTAAGGATTAGGTTTAGTTTTAGAACCTGATTCACTCAACTACGTTTTGACCATTATTGTTACTTTCAAAGCTTTTGCAGAAGGAGAAAACAGCTAAAACGGACTTTATGAAGAATGCTTTAGCTTACACTGTTTCCATCAAGCCGATGACCTTTTTTCATCATTATCATTATGGTATGAAGGATTAGGTTTAGTTTTAGAACCTGATTCACTCAACTACGTTTTGACCATTATTGTTACTTTCAAAGCTTTTGCAGAAGGAGAAAACAGCTAAAACGGACTGTAAGAGGAAGGCTTTAACTTTCACTATAATTATCAAGCAAATGACCTTTTTTCACCATTTTCATCATGGTATGAAGGATTAGGTTTAGTTTTAGAACCTGATTCACTCAACTACGTTTTGACCATTATTGTTACTTTCAAAGCTTTTGCAGAAGGAGAAAACAGCTAAAACGGACTGTAAGAGGAAGGCTTTAACTTTCACTATAATTATCAAGCAAATGACCTTTTTTCACCATTTTCATCATGGTATAATGGATGAGGTTTAGTTTTAGAACCTGATTCACTCCACTACGTTTTGACCATTATTGTTACTTTCAAAGCTTTTGCAGAAGGAGAAAACAGCTAAAACGGACTGTAAGAGGAAGGCTTTAACTTTCACTATAATTACAAGCAAATGACCTTTTTTGTCCATTTTCATTATGGTATGATGGAATAGGCTTAGTTTTAGAACCTGATTAACTCAACTACGTTTTGACCATTATTGTTACTTTGTAGCTTTTGCAGAAGGAGAAAACAGCTAAATCGGACTGTATGAAGAATGCTTTAGCTTACACTGTTTCCATCAAGCAAATTACCTTTTTTCATCATTATCATTATGGTATGAAGGATTAGGTTTAGTTTTAAAACATGATTCACTCAACTATGTTTTGACCATTATTCTTACTTTCAAAGCTTTTGCAGAAGGAGAAACAGCTAAAACGGAATCTAATGAATAATGCTCTAGCTTACACTGTTTCCATCAAGCCAATGACCTTTTTTCATCATTATCATTATGGTATGAAGGATTAGGTTTAGTTTTAAAACCTGATTCACTCAACTACGTTTTGACCATTATTCTTACTTTCAAAGCTTTTGCAGAAGGAGAAAACAGCTAAAACGGACTGTATGAAGAATGCTTTAGCTACACTGTTTCCATCAAGCAAATTACCTTTTTTCATCATTATCATTATGGTATTAAGGATTAGGTTTAGTTTTAAAACATGATTCACTCAACTATGTTTTGACCATTATTCTTACTTTCAAAGCTTTTGCAGAAGGAGAAACAGCTAAAACGGAATCTAATGAATAATGCTCTAGCTTACACTGTTTCCATCAAGCCAATGACCTTTTTTCATCATTATCATTATGGTATGAAGGATTAGGTTTAGTTTTAAAACCTGATTCACTCAACTACGTTTTGACCATTATTCTTACTTTCAAAGCTTTTGCAGAAGGAGAAAACAGCTAAAACGGACTTTATGAAGAATGCTTTAGCTTACACTGTTTCCATCAAGCCGATGACCTTTTTTCATCATTATCATTATGGTATGAAGGATTAGGTTTAGTTTTAGAACCTGATTCACTCAACTACGTTTTGACCATTATTCCTACTTTCAAAGCTTTTGCAGAAGGAGAAACAGCTAAAACGGAATCTAATGAATAATGCTCTAGCTTACACTGTTTCCATCAAGCCAATGACCTTTTTTCATCATTATCATTATGGTATGAAGGATTAGGTTTAGTTTTAAAACCTGATTCACTCAACTACGTTTTGACCATTATTCTTACTTTCAAAGCTTTTGCAGAAGGAGAAACAGCTAAAACGGAATCTAATGAATAATGCTCTAGCTTACACTGTTTCCATTAAGGCCAATGACCTTTTTTCATCATTATCATTATGGTATGAAGGATTAGGTTTAGTTTTAAAACCTGATTCACTCAACTACGTTTTGACCATTATTCTTACTTTCAAAGCTTTTGCAGAAGGAGAAAACAGCTAAAACGGACTGTATGAAGAATGCTTTAGCTACACTGTTTCCATCAAGCAAATTACCTTTTTTCATCATTATCATTATGGTATTAAGGATTAGGTTTAGTTTTAGAACCTGATTCACTCAACTACGTTTTGACCATTATTGTTACTTTCAAAGCTTTTGCAGAAGGAGAAAACAGCTAAAACGGACTTTATGAAGAATGCTTTAGCTTACACTGTTTCCATCAAGCCGATGACCTTTTTTCATCATTATCATTATGGTATGAAGGATTAGGTTTAGTTTTAGAACCTGATTCACTCAACTACGTTTTGACCATTATTGTTACTTTCAAAGCTTTTGCAGAAGGAGAAAACAGCTAAAACGGAATCTAATGAATAATGCTCTAGCTTACACTGTTTCCATCAAGCAAATTACCTTTTTCATCATTATCATTATGGTATGAAGGATTAAGTATAGTTTCAGAATCTGATTCACTCAACTACGTTTTGACCATTATTGTTACTTTCAAAGCTTTTGAAAGTAACGTTTTTACCATTATTGTTACTTTCAAAGCTTTTGCAGAAGGAGAAACAGCTAAAACGGAATCTAATGAATAATACTCTAGCTTACACTGTTTCCATCAAGCCAATGACCTTTTTTCATCATTATCATTATGGTATGAAGGATTAGGTTTAGTTTTAGAACCTGATTCACTCAACTACGTTTTGACCATTATTCTTACTTTCAAAGCTTTTGCAGAAGGAGAAAACAGCTAAAACGGACTGTATGAAGAATGCTTTAGCTACACTGTTTCCATCAAGCAAATTACCTTTTTTCATCATTATCATTATGGTATTAAGGATTAGGTTTAGTTTTAGAACCTGATTCACTCAACTACGTTTTGACCATTATTGTTACTTTCAAAGCTTTTGCAGAAGGAGAAAACAGCTAAAACGGACTGTATGAAGAATGCTTTAGCTTACACTGTTTCCATCAAGCAAATTACCTTTTTTCATCATTATCATTATGGTATGAAGGATTAGGTTTAGTTTTAAAACCTGATTCACTCAACTACGTTTTGACCATTATTGTTACTTTCAAAGCTTTTGCAGAAGGAGAAAACAGCTAAAACGGACTGTATGAAGAATGCTTTAGCTTACACTGTTTCCATCAAGCAAATTACCTTTTTTGTCCATTTTCATTATGGTATGATGGAATAGGTTTAGTTTTAAAACCTGATTCACTCAACTATGTTTTGACCATTATTCTTACTTTCAAAGCTTTTGCAGAAGGAGAAACAGCTAAAACGGAATCTAATGAATAATGCTCTAGCTTACACTGTTTCCATCAAGCCAATGACCTTTTTTCATCATTATCATTATGGTATGAAGGATTAGGTTTAGTTTTAGAACCTGATTCACTCAACTACGTTTTGACCATTATTCTTACTTTCAAAGCTTTTGCAGAAGGAGAAACAGCTAAAACGGAATTTAATGATTAATGCTTTAGCTTACACTGTTTCCATCAAGCCGATGACTGTATGGAGAATGCTTTAGCTTACACTGTTTCCATCAAGCAAATTACCTTTTTTCATCATTATCATTATGGTATGAAGGATTAGGTTAAGTTTTAGAACCTGATTCACTCAACTATGTTTTGACCATTATTCTTACTTTCAAAGCTTTTGCAGAAGGAGAAACAGCTAAAACGGAATCTAATGAATAATGCTCTAGCTTACACTGTTTCCATCAAGCCAATGACCTTTTTTCATCATTATCATTATGGTATGAAGGATTAGGTTTAGTTTTAGAACCTGATTCCCTCAACTACGTTTTGACCATTATTCTTACTTTCAAAGCTTTTGCAGAAGGAGAAAACAGCTAAAACGGACTGTATGAAGAATGCTTTAGCTTACACTGTTTCCATCAAGCAAATTACCTTTTTTCATCATTATCATTATGGTATGAAGGATTAGGTTTAGTTTTAGAACCTAAATTCACTCAACTACGTTTTGACCATTATTGTTACTTTCAAAGCTTTTGCAGAAGGAGAAAACAGCTAAAACGGACTGTATGGAGAATGCTTTAGCTTACACTGTTTCCATCAAGCAAATTACCTTTTTTCATCATTATCATTATGGTATTAAGGATTAGGTTTAGTTTTAGAACCTGATTCACTCAACTACGTTTTGACCATTATTGTTACTTTCAAAGCTTTTGCAGAAGGAGAAAACAGCTAAAACGGACTGTATGAAGAATGCTTTAGCTTACACTGTTTCCATCAAGCAAATTACCTTTTTTCATCATTATCATTATGGTATGAAGGATTAGGTTTAGTTTTAGAACCTAAATTCACTCAACTACGTTTTGACCATTATTGTTACTTTCAAAGCTTTTGCAGAAGGAGAAAACAGCTAAAACGGACTGTATGAAGAATGCTTTAGCTACACTGTTTCCATCAAGCAAATTACCTTTTTTCATCATTATCATTATGGTATTAAGGATTAGGTTTAGTTTTAGAACCTGATTCACTCAACTACGTTTTGACCATTATTGTTACTTTCAAAGCTTTTGCAGAAGGAGAAAACAGCTAAAACGGACTGTATGAAGAATGCTTTAGCTTACACTGTTTCCATCAAGCAAATTACCTTTTTTCATCATTATCATTATGGTATGAAGGATTAGGTTTAGTTTTAGAACCTAAATTCACTCAACTACGTTTTGACCATTATTGTTACTTTCAAAGCTTTTGCAGAAGGAGAAAACAGCTAAAACGGACTGTATGAAGAATGCTTTAGCTTACACTGTTTCCATCAAGCAAATTACCTTTTTTCATCATTATCATTATGGTATGAAGGATTAGGTTAAGTTTTAGAACCTGATTCACTCAACTATGTTTTGACCATTATTCTTACTTTCAAAGCTTTTGCAGAAGGAGAAAACAGCTAAAACGGACTTTATAAAGAATGCTTTAGCTTACACTGTTTCCATCAAGCCGATGACCTTTTTTCATCATTATCATTATGGTATGAAGGATTAGGTTTAGTTTTAGAACCTGATTCACTCAACTACGTTTTGACCATTATTGTTACTTTCAAAGCTTTTGCAGAAGGAGAAAACAGCTAAAACGGACTGTAAGAGGAAGGCTTTAACTTTCACTATAATTATCAAGCAAATGACCTTTTTTCACCATTTTCATCATGGTATGATGGATGAGGTTTAGTTTTAGAACCTGATTCACACCACTACGTTTTGACCATTATTGTTACTTTCAAAGCTTTTGCAGAAGGAGAAAACAGCTAAAACGGACTGTAAGAGGAAGGCTTTAACTTTCACTATAATTACAAGCAAATGACCTTTTTTGTCCATTTTCATTATGGTATGATGGAATAGGCTTAGTTTTAGAACCTGATTAACTCAACTACGTTTTTACCATTATTGTTACTTTGTAGCTTTTGCAGAAGGAGAAAACAGCTAAATCGGACTGTATGAAGAATGCTTTAGCTTACACTGTTTCCATCAAGCCAATGACCTTTTTTCATCATTATCATTATGGTATGAAGGATTAGGTTTAGTTTTAGAACCTGATTCACTCAACTACGTTTTGACCATTATTGTTACTTTCAAAGCTTTTGCAGAAGGAGAAACAGCTAAAACGGAATTTAATGATTAATGCTTTAGCTTACACTGTTTCCATCAAGCCGATGACCTTTTTTCATCATTATCATTATGGTATGAAGGATTAGGTTTAGTTTTAAAACCTGATTCACTCAACTACGTTTTGACCATTATTCTTACTTTCAAAGTTTTTGCAGAAGGAGAAAACAGCTAAAACGGACTGTATGAAGAATGCTTTAGCTACACTGTTTCCATCAAGCAAATTACCTTTTTTCATCATTATCATTATGGTATTAAGGATTAGGTTTAGTTTTAGAACCTGATTCACTCAACTACGTTTTGACCATTATTGTTACTTTCAAAGCTTTTGCAGAAGGAGAAAACAGCTAAAACGGACTTTATGAAGAATGCTTTAGCTTACACTGTTTCCATCAAGCCGATGACCTTTTTTCATCATTATCATTATGGTATGAAGGATTAGGTTTAGTTTTAGAACCTGATTCACTCAACTACGTTTTGACCATTATTGTTACTTTCAAAGCTTTTGCAGAAGGAGAAAACAGCTAAAACGGACTGTAAGAGGAAGGCTTTAACTTTCACTATAATTATCAAGCAAATGACCTTTTTTCACCATTTTCATCATGGTATGAAGGATTAGGTTTAGTTTTAGAACCTGATTCACTCAACTACGTTTTGACCATTATTGTTACTTTCAAAGCTTTTGCAGAAGGAGAAAACAGCTAAAACGGACTGTATGAAGAATGCTTTAGCTTACACTGTTTCCATCAAGCAAATTACCTTTTTTGTCCATTTTCATTATGGTATGATGGAATAGGTTTAGTTTTAAAACCTGATTCACTCAACTATGTTTTGACCATTATTCTTACTTTCAAAGCTTTTGCAGAAGGAGAAACAGCTAAAACGGAATCTAATGAATAATGCTCTAGCTTACACTGTTTCCATCAAGCCAATGACCTTTTTTCATCATTATCATTATGGTATGAAGGATTAGGTTTAGTTTTAGAACCTGATTCACTCAACTACGTTTTGACCATTATTGTTACTTTCAAAGCTTTTGCAGAAGGAGAAAACAGCTAAAACGGACTGTATGAAGAATGCTTTAGCTTACACTGTTTCCATCAAGCAAATTACCTTTTTTCATCATTATCATTATGGTATGAAGGATTAGGTTTAGTTTTAAAACCTGATTCACTCAACTACGTTTTGACCATTATTGTTACTTTCAAAGCTTTTGCAGAAGGAGAAAACAGCTAAAACGGACTGTATGAAGAATGCTTTAGCTTACACTGTTTCCATCAAGCAAATTACCTTTTTTGTCCATTTTCATTATGGTATGATGGAATAGGTTTAGTTTTAAAACCTGATTCACTCAACTATGTTTTGACCATTATTCTTACTTTCAAAGCTTTTGCAGAAGGAGAAACAGCTAAAACGGAATCTAATGAATAATGCTCTAGCTTACACTGTTTCCATCAAGCCAATGACCTTTTTTCATCATTATCATTATGGTATGAAGGATTAGGTTTAGTTTTAGAACCTGATTCACTCAACTACGTTTTGACCATTATTCTTACTTTCAAAGCTTTTGCAGAAGGAGAAACAGCTAAAACGGAATTTAATGATTAATGCTTTAGCTTACACTGTTTCCATCAAGCCGATGACTGTATGGAGAATGCTTTAGCTTACACTGTTTCCATCAAGCAAATTACCTTTTTTCATCATTATCATTATGGTATGAAGGATTAGGTTAAGTTTTAGAACCTGATTCACTCAACTATGTTTTGACCATTATTCTTACTTTCAAAGCTTTTGCAGAAGGAGAAACAGCTAAAACGGAATCTAATGAATAATGCTCTAGCTTACACTGTTTCCATCAAGCCAATGACCTTTTTTCATCATTATCATTATGGTATGAAGGATTAGGTTTAGTTTTAGAACCTGATTCCCTCAACTACGTTTTGACCATTATTCTTACTTTCAAAGCTTTTGCAGAAGGAGAAAACAGCTAAAACGGACTGTATGAAGAATGCTTTAGCTTACACTGTTTCCATCAAGCAAATTACCTTTTTTCATCATTATCATTATGGTATGAAGGATTAGGTTTAGTTTTAGAACCTAAATTCACTCAACTACGTTTTGACCATTATTGTTACTTTCAAAGCTTTTGCAGAAGGAGAAAACAGCTAAAACGGACTGTATGGAGAATGCTTTAGCTTACACTGTTTCCATCAAGCAAATTACCTTTTTTCATCATTATCATTATGGTATTAAGGATTAGGTTTAGTTTTAGAACCTGATTCACTCAACTACGTTTTGACCATTATTGTTACTTTCAAAGCTTTTGCAGAAGGAGAAAACAGCTAAAACGGACTGTATGAAGAATGCTTTAGCTTACACTGTTTCCATCAAGCAAATTACCTTTTTTCATCATTATCATTATGGTATGAAGGATTAGGTTTAGTTTTAGAACCTAAATTCACTCAACTACGTTTTGACCATTATTGTTACTTTCAAAGCTTTTGCAGAAGGAGAAAACAGCTAAAACGGACTGTATGAAGAATGCTTTAGCTACACTGTTTCCATCAAGCAAATTACCTTTTTTCATCATTATCATTATGGTATTAAGGATTAGGTTTAGTTTTAGAACCTGATTCACTCAACTACGTTTTGACCATTATTGTTACTTTCAAAGCTTTTGCAGAAGGAGAAAACAGCTAAAACGGACTGTATGAAGAATGCTTTAGCTTACACTGTTTCCATCAAGCAAATTACCTTTTTTCATCATTATCATTATGGTATGAAGGATTAGGTTTAGTTTTAGAACCTAAATTCACTCAACTACGTTTTGACCATTATTGTTACTTTCAAAGCTTTTGCAGAAGGAGAAAACAGCTAAAACGGACTGTATGAAGAATGCTTTAGCTTACACTGTTTCCATCAAGCAAATTACCTTTTTTCATCATTATCATTATGGTATGAAGGATTAGGTTAAGTTTTAGAACCTGATTCACTCAACTATGTTTTGACCATTATTCTTACTTTCAAAGCTTTTGCAGAAGGAGAAACAGCTAAAACGAAATCTAATGAATAACACTTTAGCTTACACGGTTTCCATCAAGCAAAGGACCTTTTTTCATCATTATCATTATGGTATGAAGGATTAGGTAAAGTTTTAGAACCTGATACACTCAACTACGTTTTGACCATTATTGTTACTTTCAAAGCTTTTGCAGAAGGAGTTAACAGCTAAAACGGACTGTAAGAGGAATGCTTTAGCTTACACTGTTTCCATCAAGCAAAGGACCTTTTTTCATCATTATCATTATGGTATGAAGGATTAGGTTTAGTTTTAGAACCTGATTCACTCAACTACGTTTTGACCATTATTGTTACTTTCAAAGCTTTTGCAGAAGGAGAAAACAGCTAAAACGGACTGTAAGAGGAAGGCTTTAACTTTCACTATAATTATCAAGCAAATGACCTTTTTTCACCATTTTCATCATGGTATGAAGGATTAGGTTTAGTTTTAGAACCTGATTCACTCAACTACGATTTGACCATTATTGTTACTTTCAAAGCTTTTGCAGAAGGAGAAAACAGCTAAAACGGACTGTAAGAGGAAGGCTTTAACTTTCACTATAATTATCAAGCAAATGACCTTTTTTCACCATTTTCATCATGGTATAATGGATGAGGTTTAGTTTTAGAACCTGATTCACTCCACTACGTTTTGACCATTATTGTTACTTTCAAAGCTTTTGCAGAAGGAGAAAACAGCTAAAACGGACTGTAAGAGGAAGGCTTTAACTTTCACTATAATTACAAGCAAATGACCTTTTTTGTCCATTTTCATTATGGTATGATGGAATAGGCTTAGTTTTAGAACCTGATTAACTCAACTACGTTTTTACCATTATTGTTACTTTGTAGCTTTTGCAGAAGGAGAAAACAGCTAAATCGGACTGTATGAAGAATGCTTTAGCTTACACTGTTTCCATCAAGCAAATTACCTTTTTTCATCATTATCATTATGGTATGAAGGATTAGGTTTAGTTTTAAAACATGATTCACTCAACTATGTTTTGACCATTATTCTTACTTTCAAAGCTTTTGCAGAAGGAGAAACAGCTAAAACGGAATCTAATGAATAATGCTCTAGCTTACACTGTTTCCATCAAGCCAATGACCTTTTTTCATCATTATCATTATGGTATGAAGGATTAGGTTTAGTTTTAAAACCTGATTCACTCAACTACGTTTTGACCATTATTCTTACTTTCAAAGCTTTTGCAGAAGGAGAAAACAGCTAAAACGGACTGTATGAAGAATGCTTTAGCTACACTGTTTCCATCAAGCAAATTACCTTTTTTCATCATTATCATTATGGTATTAAGGATTAGGTTTAGTTTTAGAACCTGATTCACTCAACTACGTTTTGACCATTATTGTTACTTTCAAAGCTTTTGCAGAAGGAGAAAACAGCTAAAACGGACTTTATGAAGAATGCTTTAGCTTACACTGTTTCCATCAAGCCGATGACCTTTTTTCATCATTATCATTATGGTATGAAGGATTAGGTTTAGTTTTAGAACCTGATTCACTCAACTACGTTTTGACCATTATTGTTACTTTCAAAGCTTTTGCAGAAGGAGAAAACAGCTAAAACGGACTGTAAGAGGAAGGCTTTAACTTTCACTATAATTATCAAGCAAATGACCTTTTTTCACCATTTTCATCATGGTATGAAGGATTAGGTTTAGTTTTAGAACCTGATTCACTCAACTACGTTTTGACCATTATTGTTACTTTCAAAGCTTTTGCAGAAGGAGAAAACAGCTAAAACGGACTGTAAGAGGAAGGCTTTAACTTTCACTATAATTATCAAGCAAATGACCTTTTTTCACCATTTTCATCATGGTATAATGGATGAGGTTTAGTTTTAGAACCTGATTCACTCCACTACGTTTTGACCATTATTGTTACTTTCAAAGCTTTTGCAGAAGGAGAAAACAGCTAAAACGGACTGTAAGAGGAAGGCTTTAACTTTCACTATAATTACAAGCAAATGACCTTTTTTGTCCATTTTCATTATGGTATGATGGAATAGGCTTAGTTTTAGAACCTGATTAACTCAACTACGTTTTGACCATTATTGTTACTTTGTAGCTTTTGCAGAAGGAGAAAACAGCTAAATCGGACTGTATGAAGAATGCTTTAGCTTACACTGTTTCCATCAAGCAAATTACCTTTTTTCATCATTATCATTATGGTATGAAGGATTAGGTTTAGTTTTAAAACATGATTCACTCAACTATGTTTTGACCATTATTCTTACTTTCAAAGCTTTTGCAGAAGGAGAAACAGCTAAAACGGAATCTAATGAATAATGCTCTAGCTTACACTGTTTCCATCAAGCCAATGACCTTTTTTCATCATTATCATTATGGTATGAAGGATTAGGTTTAGTTTTAAAACCTGATTCACTCAACTACGTTTTGACCATTATTCTTACTTTCAAAGCTTTTGCAGAAGGAGAAAACAGCTAAAACGGACTGTATGAAGAATGCTTTAGCTACACTGTTTCCATCAAGCAAATTACCTTTTTTCATCATTATCATTATGGTATTAAGGATTAGGTTTAGTTTTAAAACATGATTCACTCAACTATGTTTTGACCATTATTCTTACTTTCAAAGCTTTTGCAGAAGGAGAAACAGCTAAAACGGAATCTAATGAATAATGCTCTAGCTTACACTGTTTCCATCAAGCCAATGACCTTTTTTCATCATTATCATTATGGTATGAAGGATTAGGTTTAGTTTTAAAACCTGATTCACTCAACTACGTTTTGACCATTATTCTTACTTTCAAAGCTTTTGCAGAAGGAGAAAACAGCTAAAACGGACTTTATGAAGAATGCTTTAGCTTACACTGTTTCCATCAAGCCGATGACCTTTTTTCATCATTATCATTATGGTATGAAGGATTAGGTTTAGTTTTAGAACCTGATTCACTCAACTACGTTTTGACCATTATTCCTACTTTCAAAGCTTTTGCAGAAGGAGAAACAGCTAAAACGGAATCTAATGAATAATGCTCTAGCTTACACTGTTTCCATCAAGCCAATGACCTTTTTTCATCATTATCATTATGGTATGAAGGATTAGGTTTAGTTTTAAAACCTGATTCACTCAACTACGTTTTGACCATTATTCTTACTTTCAAAGCTTTTGCAGAAGGAGAAACAGCTAAAACGGAATCTAATGAATAATGCTCTAGCTTACACTGTTTCCATTAAGGCCAATGACCTTTTTTCATCATTATCATTATGGTATGAAGGATTAGGTTTAGTTTTAAAACCTGATTCACTCAACTACGTTTTGACCATTATTCTTACTTTCAAAGCTTTTGCAGAAGGAGAAAACAGCTAAAACGGACTGTATGAAGAATGCTTTAGCTACACTGTTTCCATCAAGCAAATTACCTTTTTTCATCATTATCATTATGGTATTAAGGATTAGGTTTAGTTTTAGAACCTGATTCACTCAACTACGTTTTGACCATTATTGTTACTTTCAAAGCTTTTGCAGAAGGAGAAAACAGCTAAAACGGACTTTATGAAGAATGCTTTAGCTTACACTGTTTCCATCAAGCCGATGACCTTTTTTCATCATTATCATTATGGTATGAAGGATTAGGTTTAGTTTTAGAACCTGATTCACTCAACTACGTTTTGACCATTATTGTTACTTTCAAAGCTTTTGCAGAAGGAGAAAACAGCTAAAACGGAATCTAATGAATAATGCTCTAGCTTACACTGTTTCCATCAAGCAAATTACCTTTTTCATCATTATCATTATGGTATGAAGGATTAAGTATAGTTTCAGAATCTGATTCACTCAACTACGTTTTGACCATTATTGTTACTTTCAAAGCTTTTGAAAGTAACGTTTTTACCATTATTGTTACTTTCAAAGCTTTTGCAGAAGGAGAAACAGCTAAAACGGAATCTAATGAATAATACTCTAGCTTACACTGTTTCCATCAAGCCAATGACCTTTTTTCATCATTATCATTATGGTATGAAGGATTAGGTTTAGTTTTAGAACCTGATTCACTCAACTACGTTTTGACCATTATTCTTACTTTCAAAGCTTTTGCAGAAGGAGAAAACAGCTAAAACGGACTGTATGAAGAATGCTTTAGCTACACTGTTTCCATCAAGCAAATTACCTTTTTTCATCATTATCATTATGGTATTAAGGATTAGGTTTAGTTTTAGAACCTGATTCACTCAACTACGTTTTGACCATTATTGTTACTTTCAAAGCTTTTGCAGAAGGAGAAAACAGCTAAAACGGACTGTATGAAGAATGCTTTAGCTTACACTGTTTCCATCAAGCAAATTACCTTTTTTCATCATTATCATTATGGTATGAAGGATTAGGTTTAGTTTTAAAACCTGATTCACTCAACTACGTTTTGACCATTATTGTTACTTTCAAAGCTTTTGCAGAAGGAGAAAACAGCTAAAACGGACTGTATGAAGAATGCTTTAGCTTACACTGTTTCCATCAAGCAAATTACCTTTTTTGTCCATTTTCATTATGGTATGATGGAATAGGTTTAGTTTTAAAACCTGATTCACTCAACTATGTTTTGACCATTATTCTTACTTTCAAAGCTTTTGCAGAAGGAGAAACAGCTAAAACGGAATCTAATGAATAATGCTCTAGCTTACACTGTTTCCATCAAGCCAATGACCTTTTTTCATCATTATCATTATGGTATGAAGGATTAGGTTTAGTTTTAGAACCTGATTCACTCAACTACGTTTTGACCATTATTCTTACTTTCAAAGCTTTTGCAGAAGGAGAAACAGCTAAAACGGAATTTAA
The DNA here is from genome assembly GCF_949316345.1 of Pungitius pungitius. NCBI lineage: Eukaryota > Metazoa > Chordata > Actinopteri > Perciformes > Gasterosteidae > Pungitius > Pungitius pungitius. Next base: position 846,301 of record NW_026909893.1, on the reverse strand, counting down.
TGATTAATGCTTTAGCTTACACTGTTTCCATCAAGCCGATGACTGTATGGAGAATGCTTTAGCTTACACTGTTTCCATCAAGCAAATTACCTTTTTTCATCATTATCATTATGGTATGAAGGATTAGGTTAAGTTTTAGAACCTGATTCACTCAACTATGTTTTGACCATTATTCTTACTTTCAAAGCTTTTGCAGAAGGAGAAACAGCTAAAACGGAATCTAATGAATAATGCTCTAGCTTACACTGTTTCCATCAAGCCAATGACCTTTTTTCATCATTATCATTATGGTATGAAGGATTAGGTTTAGTTTTAGAACCTGATTCCCTCAACTACGTTTTGACCATTATTCTTACTTTCAAAGCTTTTGCAGAAGGAGAAAACAGCTAAAACGGACTGTATGAAGAATGCTTTAGCTTACACTGTTTCCATCAAGCAAATTACCTTTTTTCATCATTATCATTATGGTATGAAGGATTAGGTTTAGTTTTAGAACCTAAATTCACTCAACTACGTTTTGACCATTATTGTTACTTTCAAAGCTTTTGCAGAAGGAGAAAACAGCTAAAACGGACTGTATGGAGAATGCTTTAGCTTACACTGTTTCCATCAAGCAAATTACCTTTTTTCATCATTATCATTATGGTATTAAGGATTAGGTTTAGTTTTAGAACCTGATTCACTCAACTACGTTTTGACCATTATTGTTACTTTCAAAGCTTTTGCAGAAGGAGAAAACAGCTAAAACGGACTGTATGAAGAATGCTTTAGCTTACACTGTTTCCATCAAGCAAATTACCTTTTTTCATCATTATCATTATGGTATGAAGGATTAGGTTTAGTTTTAGAACCTAAATTCACTCAACTACGTTTTGACCATTATTGTTACTTTCAAAGCTTTTGCAGAAGGAGAAAACAGCTAAAACGGACTGTATGAAGAATGCTTTAGCTACACTGTTTCCATCAAGCAAATTACCTTTTTTCATCATTATCATTATGGTATTAAGGATTAGGTTTAGTTTTAGAACCTGATTCACTCAACTACGTTTTGACCATTATTGTTACTTTCAAAGCTTTTGCAGAAGGAGAAAACAGCTAAAACGGACTGTATGAAGAATGCTTTAGCTTACACTGTTTCCATCAAGCAAATTACCTTTTTTCATCATTATCATTATGGTATGAAGGATTAGGTTTAGTTTTAGAACCTAAATTCACTCAACTACGTTTTGACCATTATTGTTACTTTCAAAGCTTTTGCAGAAGGAGAAAACAGCTAAAACGGACTGTATGAAGAATGCTTTAGCTTACACTGTTTCCATCAAGCAAATTACCTTTTTTCATCATTATCATTATGGTATGAAGGATTAGGTTAAGTTTTAGAACCTGATTCACTCAACTATGTTTTGACCATTATTCTTACTTTCAAAGCTTTTGCAGAAGGAGAAAACAGCTAAAACGGACTTTATAAAGAATGCTTTAGCTTACACTGTTTCCATCAAGCCGATGACCTTTTTTCATCATTATCATTATGGTATGAAGGATTAGGTTTAGTTTTAGAACCTGATTCACTCAACTACGTTTTGACCATTATTGTTACTTTCAAAGCTTTTGCAGAAGGAGAAAACAGCTAAAACGGACTGTAAGAGGAAGGCTTTAACTTTCACTATAATTATCAAGCAAATGACCTTTTTTCACCATTTTCATCATGGTATGATGGATGAGGTTTAGTTTTAGAACCTGATTCACACCACTACGTTTTGACCATTATTGTTACTTTCAAAGCTTTTGCAGAAGGAGAAAACAGCTAAAACGGACTGTAAGAGGAAGGCTTTAACTTTCACTATAATTACAAGCAAATGACCTTTTTTGTCCATTTTCATTATGGTATGATGGAATAGGCTTAGTTTTAGAACCTGATTAACTCAACTACGTTTTTACCATTATTGTTACTTTGTAGCTTTTGCAGAAGGAGAAAACAGCTAAATCGGACTGTATGAAGAATGCTTTAGCTTACACTGTTTCCATCAAGCCAATGACCTTTTTTCATCATTATCATTATGGTATGAAGGATTAGGTTTAGTTTTAGAACCTGATTCACTCAACTACGTTTTGACCATTATTGTTACTTTCAAAGCTTTTGCAGAAGGAGAAACAGCTAAAACGGAATTTAATGATTAATGCTTTAGCTTACACTGTTTCCATCAAGCCGATGACCTTTTTTCATCATTATCATTATGGTATGAAGGATTAGGTTTAGTTTTAAAACCTGATTCACTCAACTACGTTTTGACCATTATTCTTACTTTCAAAGTTTTTGCAGAAGGAGAAAACAGCTAAAACGGACTGTATGAAGAATGCTTTAGCTACACTGTTTCCATCAAGCAAATTACCTTTTTTCATCATTATCATTATGGTATTAAGGATTAGGTTTAGTTTTAGAACCTGATTCACTCAACTACGTTTTGACCATTATTGTTACTTTCAAAGCTTTTGCAGAAGGAGAAAACAGCTAAAACGGACTTTATGAAGAATGCTTTAGCTTACACTGTTTCCATCAAGCCGATGACCTTTTTTCATCATTATCATTATGGTATGAAGGATTAGGTTTAGTTTTAGAACCTGATTCACTCAACTACGTTTTGACCATTATTGTTACTTTCAAAGCTTTTGCAGAAGGAGAAAACAGCTAAAACGGACTGTAAGAGGAAGGCTTTAACTTTCACTATAATTATCAAGCAAATGACCTTTTTTCACCATTTTCATCATGGTATGAAGGATTAGGTTTAGTTTTAGAACCTGATTCACTCAACTACGTTTTGACCATTATTGTTACTTTCAAAGCTTTTGCAGAAGGAGAAAACAGCTAAAACGGACTGTAAGAGGAAGGCTTTAACTTTCACTATAATTATCAAGCAAATGACCTTTTTTCACCATTTTCATCATGGTATAATGGATGAGGTTTAGTTTTAGAACCTGATTCACTCCACTACGTTTTGACCATTATTGTTACTTTCAAAGCTTTTGCAGAAGGAGAAAACAGCTAAAACGGACTGTAAGAGGAAGGCTTTAACTTTCACTATAATTACAAGCAAATGACCTTTTTTGTCCATTTTCATTATGGTATGATGGAATAGGCTTAGTTTTAGAACCTGATTAACTCAACTACGTTTTGACCATTATTGTTACTTTGTAGCTTTTGCAGAAGGAGAAAACAGCTAAAACGGAATCTAATGAATAATGCTCTAGCTTACACTGTTTCCATCAAGCCAATGACCTTTTTTCATCATTATCATTATGGTATGAAGGATTAGGTTTAGTTTTAGAACCTGATTCACTCAACTACGTTTTGACCATTATTCTTACTTTCAAAGCTTTTGCAGAAGGAGAAAACAGCTAAAACGGACTGTATGAAGAATGCTTTAGCTACACTGTTTCCATCAAGCAAATTACCTTTTTTCATCATTATCATTATGGTATTAAGGATTAGGTTTAGTTTTAGAACCTGATTCACTCAACTATGTTTTGACCATTATTCTTACTTTCAAAGCTTTTGCAGAAGGAGAAACAGCTAAAACGGAATCTAATGAATAATGCTCTAGCTTACACTGTTTCCATCAAGCCAATGACCTTTTTTCATCATTATCATTATGGTATGAAGGATTAGGTTTAGTTTTAGAACCTGATTCACTCAACTACGTTTTGACCATTATTCTTACTTTCAAAGCTTTTGCAGAAGGAGAAAACAGCTAAAACGGACTGTATGAAGAATGCTTTAGCTACACTGTTTCCATCAAGCAAATTACCTTTTTTCATCATTATCATTATGGTATTAAGGATTAGGTTTAGTTTTAGAACCTGATTCACTCAACTACGTTTTGACCATTATTGTTACTTTCAAAGCTTTTGCAGAAGGAGAAAACAGCTAAAACGGACTGTATGAAGAATGCTTTAGCTTACACTGTTTCCATCAAGCAAATTACCTTTTTTCATCATTATCATTATGGTATGAAGGATTAGGTTTAGTTTTAGAACCTAAATTCACTCAACTACGTTTTGACCATTATTGTTACTTTCAAAGCTTTTGCAGAAGGAGAAAACAGCTAAAACGGACTGTATGAAGAATGCTTTAGCTTACACTGTTTCCATCAAGCAAATTACCTTTTTTCATCATTATCATTATGGTATGAAGGATTAGGTTAAGTTTTAGAACCTGATTCACTCAACTATGTTTTGACCATTATTCTTACTTTCAAAGCTTTTGCAGAAGGAGAAAACAGCTAAAACGGACTTTATGAAGAATGCTTTAGCTTACACTGTTTCCATCAAGCCGATGACCTTTTTTCATCATTATCATTATGGTATGAAGGATTAGGTTTAGTTTTAGAACCTGATTCACTCAACTACGTTTTGACCATTATTGTTACTTTCAAAGCTTTTGCAGAAGGAGAAAACAGCTAAAACGGACTGTAAGAGGAAGGCTTTAACTTTCACTATAATTATCAAGCAAATGACCTTTTTTCACCATTTTCATCATGGTATGATGGATGAGGTTTAGTTTTAGAACCTGATTCACACCACTACGTTTTGACCATTATTGTTACTTTCAAAGCTTTTGCAGAAGGAGAAAACAGCTAAAACGGACTGTAAGAGGAAGGCTTTAACTTTCACTATAATTACAAGCAAATGACCTTTTTTGTCCATTTTCATTATGGTATGATGGAATAGGCTTAGTTTTAGAACCTGATTAACTCAACTACGTTTTTACCATTATTGTTACTTTGTAGCTTTTGCAGAAGGAGAAAACAGCTAAATCGGACTGTATGAAGAATGCTTTAGCTTACACTGTTTCCATCAAGCCAATGACCTTTTTTCATCATTATCATTATGGTATGAAGGATTAGGTTTAGTTTTAGAACCTGATTCACTCAACTACGTTTTGACCATTATTGTTACTTTCAAAGCTTTTGCAGAAGGAGAAACAGCTAAAACGGAATTTAATGATTAATGCTTTAGCTTACACTGTTTCCATCAAGCCGATGACCTTTTTTCATCATTATCATTATGGTATGAAGGATTAGGTTGAGTTTTAAAACCTGATTCACTCAACTACGTTTTGACCATTATTCTTACTTTCAAAGTTTTTGCAGAAGGAGAAAACAGCTAAAACGGACTGTATGAAGAATGCTTTAGCTACACTGTTTCCATCAAGCAAATTACCTTTTTTCATCATTATCATTATGGTATTAAGGATTAGGTTTAGTTTTAGAACCTGATTCACTCAACTACGTTTTGACCATTATTGTTACTTTCAAAGCTTTTGCAGAAGGAGAAACAGCTAAAACGGAATCTAATGAATAATACTCTAGCTTACACTGTTTCCATCAAGCCAATGACCTTTTTTCATCATTATCATTATGGTATGAAGGATTAGGTTTAGTTTTAGAACCTGATTCACTCAACTACGTTTTGACCATTATTCTTACTTTCAAAGCTTTTGCAGAAGGAGAAAACAGCTAAAACGGACTGTATGAAGAATGCTTTAGCTACACTGTTTCCATCAAGCAAATTACCTTTTTTCATCATTATCATTATGGTATTAAGGATTAGGTTTAGTTTTAGAACCTGATTCACTCAACTACGTTTTGACCATTATTGTTACTTTCAAAGCTTTTGCAGAAGGAGAAAACAGCTAAAACGGACTGTATGAAGAATGCTTTAGCTTACACTGTTTCCATCAAGCAAATTACCTTTTTTCATCATTATCATTATGGTATGAAGGATTAGGTTTAGTTTTAGAACCTAAATTCACTCAACTACGTTTTGACCATTATTGTTACTTTCAAAGCTTTTGCAGAAGGAGAAAACAGCTAAAACGGACTGTATGAAGAATGCTTTAGCTTACACTGTTTCCATCAAGCAAATTACCTTTTTTCATCATTATCATTATGGTATGAAGGATTAGGTTTAGTTTTAGAACCTGATTCACTCAACTACGTTTTGACCATTATTGTTACTTTCAAAGCTTTTGCAGAAGGAGAAAACAGCTAAAACGGACTGTAAGAGGAAGGCTTTAACTTTCACTATAATTATCAAGCAAATGACCTTTTTTCACCATTTTCATCATGGTATGATGGATGAGGTTTAGTTTTAGAACCTGATTCACACCACTACGTTTTGACCATTATTGTTACTTTCAAAGCTTTTGCAGAAGGAGAAAACAGCTAAAACGGACTGTAAGAGGAAGGCTTTAACTTTCACTATAATTACAAGCAAATGACCTTTTTTGTCCATTTTCATTATGGTATGATGGAATAGGCTTAGTTTTAGAACCTGATTAACTCAACTACGTTTTTACCATTATTGTTACTTTGTAGCTTTTGCAGAAGGAGAAAACAGCTAAATCGGACTGTATGAAGAATGCTTTAGCTTACACTGTTTCCATCAAGCCAATGACCTTTTTTCATCATTATCATTATGGTATGAAGGATTAGGTTTAGTTTTAGAACCTGATTCACTCAACTACGTTTTGACCATTATTGTTACTTTCAAAGCTTTTGCAGAAGGAGAAACAGCTAAAACGGAATCTAATGAATAATGCTCTAGCTTACACTGTTTCCATCAAGCCAATGACCTTTTTTCATCATTATCATTATGGTATGAAGGATTAGGTTTAGTTTTAGAACCTGATTCACTCAACTACGTTTTGACCATTATTCTTACTTTCAAAGCTTTTGCAGAAGGAGAAACAGCTAAAACGGAATTTAATGATTAATGCTTTAGCTTACACTGTTTCCATCAAGCCGATGACTGTATGGAGAATGCTTTAGCTTACACTGTTTCCATCAAGCAAATTACCTTTTTTCATCATTATCATTATGGTATGAAGGATTAGGTTAAGTTTTAGAACCTGATTCACTCAACTATGTTTTGACCATTATTCTTACTTTCAAAGCTTTTGCAGAAGGAGAAACAGCTAAAACGGAATCTAATGAATAATGCTCTAGCTTACACTGTTTCCATCAAGCCAATGACCTTTTTTCATCATTATCATTATGGTATGAAGGATTAGGTTTAGTTTTAGAACCTGATTCCCTCAACTACGTTTTGACCATTATTCTTACTTTCAAAGCTTTTGCAGAAGGAGAAAACAGCTAAAACGGACTGTATGAAGAATGCTTTAGCTTACACTGTTTCCATCAAGCAAATTACCTTTTTTCATCATTATCATTATGGTATGAAGGATTAGGTTTAGTTTTAGAACCTAAATTCACTCAACTACGTTTTGACCATTATTGTTACTTTCAAAGCTTTTGCAGAAGGAGAAAACAGCTAAAACGGACTGTATGGAGAATGCTTTAGCTTACACTGTTTCCATCAAGCAAATTACCTTTTTTCATCATTATCATTATGGTATTAAGGATTAGGTTTAGTTTTAGAACCTGATTCACTCAACTACGTTTTGACCATTATTGTTACTTTCAAAGCTTTTGCAGAAGGAGAAAACAGCTAAAACGGACTGTATGAAGAATGCTTTAGCTTACACTGTTTCCATCAAGCAAATTACCTTTTTTCATCATTATCATTATGGTATGAAGGATTAGGTTTAGTTTTAGAACCTAAATTCACTCAACTACGTTTTGACCATTATTGTTACTTTCAAAGCTTTTGCAGAAGGAGAAAACAGCTAAAACGGACTGTATGAAGAATGCTTTAGCTACACTGTTTCCATCAAGCAAATTACCTTTTTTCATTATTATCATTATGGTATTAAGGATTAGGTTTAGTTTTAGAACCTGATTCACTCAACTACGTTTTGACCATTATTGTTACTTTCAAAGCTTTTGCAGAAGGAGAAAACAGCTAAAACGGACTGTATGAAGAATGCTTTAGCTTACACTGTTTCCATCAAGCAAATTACCTTTTTTCATCATTATCATTATGGTATGAAGGATTAGGTTTAGTTTTAGAACCTAAATTCACTCAACTACGTTTTGACCATTATTGTTACTTTCAAAGCTTTTGCAGAAGGAGAAAACAGCTAAAACGGACTGTATGAAGAATGCTTTAGCTTACACTGTTTCCATCAAGCAAATTACCTTTTTTCATCATTATCATTATGGTATGAAGGATTAGGTTAAGTTTTAGAACCTGATTCACTCAACTATGTTTTGACCATTATTCTTACTTTCAAAGCTTTTGCAGAAGGAGAAAACAGCTAAAACGGACTTTATGAAGAATGCTTTAGCTTACACTGTTTCCATCAAGCCGATGACCTTTTTTCATCATTATCATTATGGTATGAAGGATTAGGTTTAGTTTTAGAACCTGATTCACTCAACTACGTTTTGACCATTATTGTTACTTTCAAAGCTTTTGCAGAAGGAGAAAACAGCTAAAACGGACTGTAAGAGGAAGGCTTTAACTTTCACTATAATTATCAAGCAAATGACCTTTTTTCACCATTTTCATCATGGTATGATGGATGAGGTTTAGTTTTAGAACCTGATTCACACCACTACGTTTTGACCATTATTGTTACTTTCAAAGCTTTTGCAGAAGGAGAAAACAGCTAAAACGGACTGTAAGAGGAAGGCTTTAACTTTCACTATAATTACAAGCAAATGACCTTTTTTGTCCATTTTCATTATGGTATGATGGAATAGGCTTAGTTTTAGAACCTGATTAACTCAACTACGTTTTTACCATTATTGTTACTTTGTAGCTTTTGCAGAAGGAGAAAACAGCTAAATCGGACTGTATGAAGAATGCTTTAGCTTACACTGTTTCCATCAAGCCAATGACCTTTTTTCATCATTATCATTATGGTATGAAGGATTAGGTTTAGTTTTAGAACCTGATTCACTCAACTACGTTTTGACCATTATTGTTACTTTCAAAGCTTTTGCAGAAGGAGAAACAGCTAAAACGGAATTTAATGATTAATGCTTTAGCTTACACTGTTTCCATCAAGCCGATGACCTTTTTTCATCATTATCATTATGGTATGAAGGATTAGGTTTAGTTTTAAAACCTGATTCACTCAACTACGTTTTGACCATTATTCTTACTTTCAAAGTTTTTGCAGAAGGAGAAAACAGCTAAAACGGACTGTATGAAGAATGCTTTAGCTACACTGTTTCCATCAAGCAAATTACCTTTTTTCATCATTATCATTATGGTATTAAGGATTAGGTTTAGTTTTAGAACCTGATTCACTCAACTACGTTTTGACCATTATTGTTACTTTCAAAGCTTTTGCAGAAGGAGAAAACAGCTAAAACGGACTTTATGAAGAATGCTTTAGCTTACACTGTTTCCATCAAGCCGATGACCTTTTTTCATCATTATCATTATGGTATGAAGGATTAGGTTTAGTTTTAGAACCTGATTCACTCAACTACGTTTTGACCATTATTGTTACTTTCAAAGCTTTTGCAGAAGGAGAAAACAGCTAAAACGGACTGTAAGAGGAAGGCTTTAACTTTCACTATAATTATCAAGCAAATGACCTTTTTTCACCATTTTCATCATGGTATGAAGGATTAGGTTTAGTTTTAGAACCTGATTCACTCAACTACGTTTTGACCATTATTGTTACTTTCAAAGCTTTTGCAGAAGGAGAAAACAGCTAAAACGGACTGTAAGAGGAAGGCTTTAACTTTCACTATAATTATCAAGCAAATGACCTTTTTTCACCATTTTCATCATGGTATAATGGATGAGGTTTAGTTTTAGAACCTGATTCACTCCACTACGTTTTGACCATTATTGTTACTTTCAAAGCTTTTGCAGAAGGAGAAAACAGCTAAAACGGACTGTAAGAGGAAGGCTTTAACTTTCACTATAATTACAAGCAAATGACCTTTTTTGTCCATTTTCATTATGGTATGATGGAATAGGCTTAGTTTTAGAACCTGATTAACTCAACTACGTTTTGACCATTATTGTTACTTTGTAGCTTTTGCAGAAGGAGAAAACAGCTAAAACGGAATCTAATGAATAATGCTCTAGCTTACACTGTTTCCATCAAGCCAATGACCTTTTTTCATCATTATCATTATGGTATGAAGGATTAGGTTTAGTTTTAGAACCTGATTCACTCAACTACGTTTTGACCATTATTCTTACTTTCAAAGCTTTTGCAGAAGGAGAAAACAGCTAAAACGGACTGTATGAAGAATGCTTTAGCTACACTGTTTCCATCAAGCAAATTACCTTTTTTCATCATTATCATTATGGTATTAAGGATTAGGTTTAGTTTTAGAACCTGATTCACTCAACTACGTTTTGACCATTATTGTTACTTTCAAAGCTTTTGCAGAAGGAGAAAACAGCTAAAACGGACTGTATGAAGAATGCTTTAGCTTACACTGTTTCCATCAAGCAAATTACCTTTTTTCATCATTATCATTATGGTATGAAGGATTAGGTTTAGTTTTAGAACCTAAATTCACTCAACTACGTTTTGACCATTATTGTTACTTTCAAAGCTTTTGCAGAAGGAGAAAACAGCTAAAACGGACTGTATGAAGAATGCTTTAGCTTACACTGTTTCCATCAAGCAAATTACCTTTTTTCATCATTATCATTATGGTATGAAGGATTAGGTTTAGTTTTAGAACCTGATTCACTCAACTACGTTTTGACCATTATTGTTACTTTCAAAGCTTTTGCAGAAGGAGAAAACAGCTAAAACGGACTGTAAGAGGAAGGCTTTAACTTTCACTATAATTATCAAGCAAATGACCTTTTTTCACCATTTTCATCATGGTATGATGGATGAGGTTTAGTTTTAGAACCTGATTCACACCACTACGTTTTGACCATTATTGTTACTTTCAAAGCTTTTGCAGAAGGAGAAAACAGCTAAAACGGACTGTAAGAGGAAGGCTTTAACTTTCACTATAATTACAAGCAAATGACCTTTTTTGTCCATTTTCATTATGGTATGATGGAATAGGCTTAGTTTTAGAACCTGATTAACTCAACTACGTTTTTACCATTATTGTTACTTTGTAGCTTTTGCAGAAGGAGAAAACAGCTAAATCGGACTGTATGAAGAATGCTTTAGCTTACACTGTTTCCATCAAGCCAATGACCTTTTTTCATCATTATCATTATGGTATTAAGGATTAGGTTTAGTTTTAGAACCTGATTCACTCAACTACGTTTTGACCATTATTGTTACTTTCAAAGCTTTTGCAGAAGGAGAAAACAGCTAAAACGGACTTTATGAAGAATGCTTTAGCTTACACTGTTTCCATCAAGCCGATGACCTTTTTTCATCATTATCATTATGGTATGAAGGATTAGGTTTAGTTTTAGAACCTGATTCACTCAACTACGTTTTGACCATTATTGTTACTTTCAAAGCTTTTGCAGAAGGAGAAAACAGCTAAAACGGACTGTATGAAGAATGCTTTAGCTACACTGTTTCCATCAAGCAAATTACCTTTTTTCATCATTATCATTATGGTATTAAGGATTAGGTTTAGTTTTAGAACCTGATTCACTCAACTACGTTTTGACCATTATTGTTACTTTCAAAGCTTTTGCAGAAGGAGAAAACAGCTAAAACGGACTTTATGAAGAATGCTTTAGCTTACACTGTTTCCATCAAGCCGATGACCTTTTTTCATCATTATCATTATGGTATGAAGGATTAGGTTTAGTTTTAGAACCTGATTCACTCAACTACGTTTTGACCATTATTGTTACTTTCAAAGCTTTTGCAGAAGGAGAAAACAGCTAAAACGGACTGTAAGAGGAAGGCTTTAACTTTCACTATAATTATCAAGCAAATGACCTTTTTTCACCATTTTCATCATGGTATGAAGGATTAGGTTTAGTTTTAGAACCTGATTCACTCAACTACGTTTTGACCATTATTGTTACTTTCAAAGCTTTTGCAGAAGGAGAAAACAGCTAAAACGGACTGTAAGAGGAAGGCTTTAACTTTCACTATAATTATCAAGCAAATGACCTTTTTTCACCATTTTCATCATGGTATAATGGATGAGGTTTAGTTTTAGAACCTGATTCACTCCACTACGTTTTGACCATTATTGTTACTTTCAAAGCTTTTGCAGAAGGAGAAAACAGCTAAAACGGACTGTAAGAGGAAGGCTTTAACTTTCACTATAATTACAAGCAAATGACCTTTTTTGTCCATTTTCATTATGGTATGATGGAATAGGCTTAGTTTTAGAACCTGATTAACTCAACTACGTTTTGACCATTATTGTTACTTTGTAGCTTTTGCAGAAGGAGAAAACAGCTAAATCGGACTGTATGAAGAATGCTTTAGCTTACACTGTTTCCATCAAGCAAATTACCTTTTTTCATCATTATCATTATGGTATTAAGGATTAGGTTTAGTTTTAAAACATGATTCACTCAACTATGTTTTGACCATTATTCTTACTTTCAAAGCTTTTGCAGAAGGAGAAACAGCTAAAACGGAATCTAATGAATAATGCTCTAGCTTACACTGTTTCCATCAAGCCAATGACCTTTTTTCATCATTATCATTATGGTATGAAGGATTAGGTTTAGTTTTAAAACCTGATTCACTCAACTACGTTTTGACCATTATTCTTACTTTCAAAGTTTTTGCAGAAGGAGAAAACAGCTAAAACGGACTGTATGAAGAATGCTTTAGCTACACTGTTTCCATCAAGCAAATTACCTTTTTTCATCATTATCATTATGGTATTAAGGATTAGGTTTAGTTTTAGAACCTGATTCACTCAACTACGTTTTGACCATTATTGTTACTTTCAAAGCTTTTGCAGAAGGAGAAAACAGCTAAAACGGACTTTATGAAGAATGCTTTAGCTTACACTGTTTCCATCAAGCCGATGACCTTTTTTCATCATTATCATTATGGTATGAAGGATTAGGTTTAGTTTTAGAACCTGATTCACTCAACTACGTTTTGACCATTATTGTTACTTTCAAAGCTTTTGCAGAAGGAGAAAACAGCTAAAACGGACTGTAAGAGGAAGGCTTTAACTTTCACTATAATTATCAAGCAAATGACCTTTTTTCACCATTTTCATCATGGTATGAAGGATTAGGTTTAGTTTTAGAACCTGATTCACTCAACTACGTTTTGACCATTATTGTTACTTTCAAAGCTTTTGCAGAAGGAGAAAACAGCTAAAACGGACTGTAAGAGGAAGGCTTTAACTTTCACTATAATTATCAAGCAAATGACCTTTTTTCACCATTTTCATCATGGTATAATGGATGAGGTTTAGTTTTAGAACCTGATTCACTCCACTACGTTTTGACCATTATTGTTACTTTCAAAGCTTTTGCAGAAGGAGAAAACAGCTAAAACGGACTGTAAGAGGAAGGCTTTAACTTTCACTATAATTACAAGCAAATGACCTTTTTTGTCCATTTTCATTATGGTATGATGGAATAGGCTTAGTTTTAGAACCTGATTAACTCAACTACGTTTTGACCATTATTGTTACTTTGTAGCTTTTGCAGAAGGAGAAAACAGCTAAAACGGAATCTAATGAATAATGCTCTAGCTTACACTGTTTCCATCAAGCCAATGACCTTTTTTCATCATTATCATTATGGTATGAAGGATTAGGTTTAGTTTTAGAACCTGATTCACTCAACTACGTTTTGACCATTATTCTTACTTTCAAAGCTTTTGCAGAAGGAGAAAACAGCTAAAACGGACTGTATGAAGAATGCTTTAGCTACACTGTTTCCATCAAGCAAATTACCTTTTTTCATCATTATCATTATGGTATTAAGGATTAGGTTTAGTTTTAGAACCTGATTCACTCAACTATGTTTTGACCATTATTCTTACTTTCAAAGCTTTTGCAGAAGGAGAAACAGCTAAAACGGAATCTAATGAATAATGCTCTAGCTTACACTGTTTCCATCAAGCCAATGACCTTTTTTCATCATTATCATTATGGTATGAAGGATTAGGTTTAGTTTTAGAACCTGATTCACTCAACTACGTTTTGACCATTATTCTTACTTTCAAAGCTTTTGCAGAAGGAGAAAACAGCTAAAACGGACTGTATGAAGAATGCTTTAGCTACACTGTTTCCATCAAGCAAATTACCTTTTTTCATCATTATCATTATGGTATTAAGGATTAGGTTTAGTTTTAGAACCTGATTCACTCAACTACGTTTTGACCATTATTGTTACTTTCAAAGCTTTTGCAGAAGGAGAAAACAGCTAAAACGGACTGTATGAAGAATGCTTTAGCTTACACTGTTTCCATCAAGCAAATTACCTTTTTTCATCATTATCATTATGGTATGAAGGATTAGGTTTAGTTTTAGAACCTAAATTCACTCAACTACGTTTTGACCATTATTGTTACTTTCAAAGCTTTTGCAGAAGGAGAAAACAGCTAAAACGGACTGTATGAAGAATGCTTTAGCTTACACTGTTTCCATCAAGCAAATTACCTTTTTTCATCATTATCATTATGGTATGAAGGATTAGGTTTAGTTTTAGAACCTGATTCACTCAACTACGTTTTGACCATTATTGTTACTTTCAAAGCTTTTGCAGAAGGAGAAAACAGCTAAAACGGACTGTAAGAGGAAGGCTTTAACTTTCACTATAATTATCAAGCAAATGACCTTTTTTCACCATTTTCATCATGGTATGATGGATGAGGTTTAGTTTTAGAACCTGATTCACACCACTACGTTTTGACCATTATTGTTACTTTCAAAGCTTTTGCAGAAGGAGAAAACAGCTAAAACGGACTGTAAGAGGAAGGCTTTAACTTTCACTATAATTACAAGCAAATGACCTTTTTTGTCCATTTTCATTATGGTATGATGGAATAGGCTTAGTTTTAGAACCTGATTAACTCAACTACGTTTTTACCATTATTGTTACTTTGTAGCTTTTGCAGAAGGAGAAAACAGCTAAATCGGACTGTATGAAGAATGCTTTAGCTTACACTGTTTCCATCAAGCCAATGACCTTTTTTCATCATTATCATTATGGTATGAAGGATTAGGTTTAGTTTTAGAACCTGATTCACTCAACTACGTTTTGACCATTATTGTTACTTTCAAAGCTTTTGCAGAAGGAGAAACAGCTAAAACGGAATTTAATGATTAATGCTTTAGCTTACACTGTTTCCATCAAGCCGATGACCTTTTTTCATCATTATCATTATGGTATGAAGGATTAGGTTTAGTTTTAAAACCTGATTCACTCAACTACGTTTTGACCATTATTCTTACTTTCAAAGTTTTTGCAGAAGGAGAAAACAGCTAAAACGGACTGTATGAAGAATGCTTTAGCTACACTGTTTCCATCAAGCAAATTACCTTTTTTCATCATTATCATTATGGTATTAAGGATTAGGTTTAGTTTTAGAACCTGATTCACTCAACTACGTTTTGACCATTATTGTTACTTTCAAAGCTTTTGCAGAAGGAGAAAACAGCTAAAACGGACTTTATGAAGAATGCTTTAGCTTACACTGTTTCCATCAAGCCGATGACCTTTTTTCATCATTATCATTATGGTATGAAGGATTAGGTTTAGTTTTAGAACCTGATTCACTCAACTACGTTTTGACCATTATTGTTACTTTCAAAGCTTTTGCAGAAGGAGAAAACAGCTAAAACGGACTGTAAGAGGAAGGCTTTAACTTTCACTATAATTATCAAGCAAATGACCTTTTTTCACCATTTTCATCATGGTATGAAGGATTAGGTTTAGTTTTAGAACCTGATTCACTCAACTACGTTTTGACCATTATTGTTACTTTCAAAGCTTTTGCAGAAGGAGAAAACAGCTAAAACGGACTGTAAGAGGAAGGCTTTAACTTTCACTATAATTATCAAGCAAATGACCTTTTTTCACCATTTTCATCATGGTATAATGGATGAGGTTTAGTTTTAGAACCTGATTCACTCCACTACGTTTTGACCATTATTGTTACTTTCAAAGCTTTTGCAGAAGGAGAAAACAGCTAAAACGGACTGTAAGAGGAAGGCTTTAACTTTCACTATAATTACAAGCAAATGACCTTTTTTGTCCATTTTCATTATGGTATGATGGAATAGGCTTAGTTTTAGAACCTGATTAACTCAACTACGTTTTGACCATTATTGTTACTTTGTAGCTTTTGCAGAAGGAGAAAACAGCTAAATCGGACTGTATGAAGAATGCTTTAGCTTACACTGTTTCCATCAAGCAAATTACCTTTTTTCATCATTATCATTATGGTATTAAGGATTAGGTTTAGTTTTAAAACATGATTCACTCAACTATGTTTTGACCATTATTCTTACTTTCAAAGCTTTTGCAGAAGGAGAAACAGCTAAAACGGAATCTAATGAATAATGCTCTAGCTTACACTGTTTCCATCAAGCCAATGACCTTTTTTCATCATTATCATTATGGTATGAAGGATTAGGTTTAGTTTTAAAACCTGATTCACTCAACTACGTTTTGACCATTATTCTTACTTTCAAAGTTTTTGCAGAAGGAGAAAACAGCTAAAACGGACTGTATGAAGAATGCTTTAGCTACACTGTTTCCATCAAGCAAATTACCTTTTTTCATCATTATCATTATGGTATTAAGGATTAGGTTTAGTTTTAGAACCTGATTCACTCAACTACGTTTTGACCATTATTGTTACTTTCAAAGCTTTTGCAGAAGGAGAAAACAGCTAAAACGGACTTTATGAAGAATGCTTTAGCTTACACTGTTTCCATCAAGCCGATGACCTTTTTTCATCATTATCATTATGGTATGAAGGATTAGGTTTAGTTTTAGAACCTGATTCACTCAACTACGTTTTGACCATTATTGTTACTTTCAAAGCTTTTGCAGAAGGAGAAAACAGCTAAAACGGACTGTAAGAGGAAGGCTTTAACTTTCACTATAATTATCAAGCAAATGACCTTTTTTCACCATTTTCATCATGGTATGAAGGATTAGGTTTAGTTTTAGAACCTGATTCACTCAACTACGTTTTGACCATTATTGTTACTTTCAAAGCTTTTGCAGAAGGAGAAAACAGCTAAAACGGACTGTAAGAGGAAGGCTTTAACTTTCACTATAATTATCAAGCAAATGACCTTTTTTCACCATTTTCATCATGGTATAATGGATGAGGTTTAGTTTTAGAACCTGATTCACTCCACTACGTTTTGACCATTATTGTTACTTTCAAAGCTTTTGCAGAAGGAGAAAACAGCTAAAACGGACTGTAAGAGGAAGGCTTTAACTTTCACTATAATTACAAGCAAATGACCTTTTTTGTCCATTTTCATTATGGTATGATGGAATAGGCTTAGTTTTAGAACCTGATTAACTCAACTACGTTTTGACCATTATTGTTACTTTGTAGCTTTTGCAGAAGGAGAAAACAGCTAAAACGGAATCTAATGAATAATGCTCTAGCTTACACTGTTTCCATCAAGCCAATGACCTTTTTTCATCATTATCATTATGGTATGAAGGATTAGGTTTAGTTTTAGAACCTGATTCACTCAACTACGTTTTGACCATTATTCTTACTTTCAAAGCTTTTGCAGAAGGAGAAAACAGCTAAAACGGACTGTATGAAGAATGCTTTAGCTACACTGTTTCCATCAAGCAAATTACCTTTTTTCATCATTATCATTATGGTATTAAGGATTAGGTTTAGTTTTAGAACCTGATTCACTCAACTATGTTTTGACCATTATTCTTACTTTCAAAGCTTTTGCAGAAGGAGAAACAGCTAAAACGGAATCTAATGAATAATGCTCTAGCTTACACTGTTTCCATCAAGCCAATGACCTTTTTTCATCATTATCATTATGGTATGAAGGATTAGGTTTAGTTTTAGAACCTGATTCACTCAACTACGTTTTGACCATTATTCTTACTTTCAAAGCTTTTGCAGAAGGAGAAAACAGCTAAAACGGACTGTATGAAGAATGCTTTAGCTACACTGTTTCCATCAAGCAAATTACCTTTTTTCATCATTATCATTATGGTATTAAGGATTAGGTTTAGTTTTAGAACCTGATTCACTCAACTACGTTTTGACCATTATTGTTACTTTCAAAGCTTTTGCAGAAGGAGAAAACAGCTAAAACGGACTGTATGAAGAATGCTTTAGCTTACACTGTTTCCATCAAGCAAATTACCTTTTTTCATCATTATCATTATGGTATGAAGGATTAGGTTTAGTTTTAGAACCTAAATTCACTCAACTACGTTTTGACCATTATTGTTACTTTCAAAGCTTTTGCAGAAGGAGAAAACAGCTAAAACGGACTGTATGAAGAATGCTTTAGCTTACACTGTTTCCATCAAGCAAATTACCTTTTTTCATCATTATCATTATGGTATGAAGGATTAGGTTAAGTTTTAGAACCTGATTCACTCAACTATGTTTTGACCATTATTCTTACTTTCAAAGCTTTTGCAGAAGGAGAAAACAGCTAAAACGGACTTTATGAAGAATGCTTTAGCTTACACTGTTTCCATCAAGCCGATGACCTTTTTTCATCATTATCATTATGGTATGAAGGATTAGGTTTAGTTTTAGAACCTGATTCACTCAACTACGTTTTGACCATTATTGTTACTTTCAAAGCTTTTGCAGAAGGAGAAAACAGCTAAAACGGACTGTAAGAGGAAGGCTTTAACTTTCACTATAATTATCAAGCAAATGACCTTTTTTCACCATTTTCATCATGGTATGATGGATGAGGTTTAGTTTTAGAACCTGATTCACACCACTACGTTTTGACCATTATTGTTACTTTCAAAGCTTTTGCAGAAGGAGAAAACAGCTAAAACGGACTGTAAGAGGAAGGCTTTAACTTTCACTATAATTACAAGCAAATGACCTTTTTTGTCCATTTTCATTATGGTATGATGGAATAGGCTTAGTTTTAGAACCTGATTAACTCAACTACGTTTTTACCATTATTGTTACTTTGTAGCTTTTGCAGAAGGAGAAAACAGCTAAATCGGACTGTATGAAGAATGCTTTAGCTTACACTGTTTCCATCAAGCCAATGACCTTTTTTCATCATTATCATTATGGTATGAAGGATTAGGTTTAGTTTTAGAACCTGATTCACTCAACTACGTTTTGACCATTATTGTTACTTTCAAAGCTTTTGCAGAAGGAGAAACAGCTAAAACGGAATTTAATGATTAATGCTTTAGCTTACACTGTTTCCATCAAGCCGATGACCTTTTTTCATCATTATCATTATGGTATGAAGGATTAGGTTTAGTTTTAAAACCTGATTCACTCAACTACGTTTTGACCATTATTCTTACTTTCAAAGTTTTTGCAGAAGGAGAAAACAGCTAAAACGGACTGTATGAAGAATGCTTTAGCTACACTGTTTCCATCAAGCAAATTACCTTTTTTCATCATTATCATTATGGTATTAAGGATTAGGTTTAGTTTTAGAACCTGATTCACTCAACTACGTTTTGACCATTATTGTTACTTTCAAAGCTTTTGCAGAAGGAGAAAACAGCTAAAACGGACTTTATGAAGAATGCTTTAGCTTACACTGTTTCCATCAAGCCGATGACCTTTTTTCATCATTATCATTATGGTATGAAGGATTAGGTTTAGTTTTAGAACCTGATTCACTCAACTACGTTTTGACCATTATTGTTACTTTCAAAGCTTTTGCAGAAGGAGAAAACAGCTAAAACGGACTGTAAGAGGAAGGCTTTAACTTTCACTATAATTATCAAGCAAATGACCTTTTTTCACCATTTTCATCATGGTATGAAGGATTAGGTTTAGTTTTAGAACCTGATTCACTCAACTACGTTTTGACCATTATTGTTACTTTCAAAGCTTTTGCAGAAGGAGAAAACAGCTAAAACGGACTGTAAGAGGAAGGCTTTAACTTTCACTATAATTATCAAGCAAATGACCTTTTTTCACCATTTTCATCATGGTATAATGGATGAGGTTTAGTTTTAGAACCTGATTCACTCCACTACGTTTTGACCATTATTGTTACTTTCAAAGCTTTTGCAGAAGGAGAAAACAGCTAAAACGGACTGTAAGAGGAAGGCTTTAACTTTCACTATAATTACAAGCAAATGACCTTTTTTGTCCATTTTCATTATGGTATGATGGAATAGGCTTAGTTTTAGAACCTGATTAACTCAACTACGTTTTGACCATTATTGTTACTTTGTAGCTTTTGCAGAAGGAGAAAACAGCTAAATCGGACTGTATGAAGAATGCTTTAGCTTACACTGTTTCCATCAAGCAAATTACCTTTTTTCATCATTATCATTATGGTATTAAGGATTAGGTTTAGTTTTAAAACATGATTCACTCAACTATGTTTTGACCATTATTCTTACTTTCAAAGCTTTTGCAGAAGGAGAAACAGCTAAAACGGAATCTAATGAATAATGCTCTAGCTTACACTGTTTCCATCAAGCCAATGACCTTTTTTCATCATTATCATTATGGTATGAAGGATTAGGTTTAGTTTTAAAACCTGATTCACTCAACTACGTTTTGACCATTATTCTTACTTTCAAAGCTTTTGCAGAAGGAGAAAACAGCTAAAACGGACTGTATGAAGAATGCTTTAGCTACACTGTTTCCATCAAGCAAATTACCTTTTTTCATCATTATCATTATGGTATTAAGGATTAGGTTTAGTTTTAGAACCTGATTCACTCAACTACGTTTTGACCATTATTGTTACTTTCAAAGCTTTTGCAGAAGGAGAAACAGCTAAAACGGAATTTAATGATTAATGCTTTAGCTTACACTGTTTCCATCAAGCCGATGACCTTTTTTCATCATTATCATTATGGTATGAAGGATTAGGTTTAGTTTTAAAACCTGATTCACTCAACTACGTTTTGACCATTATTCTTACTTTCAAAGTTTTTGCAGAAGGAGAAAACAGCTAAAACGGACTGTATGAAGAATGCTTTAGCTACACTGTTTCCATCAAGCAAATTACCTTTTTTCATCATTATCATTATGGTATTAAGGATTAGGTTTAGTTTTAGAACCTGATTCACTCAACTACGTTTTGACCATTATTGTTACTTTCAAAGCTTTTGCAGAAGGAGAAAACAGCTAAAACGGACTTTATGAAGAATGCTTTAGCTTACACTGTTTCCATCAAGCCGATGACCTTTTTTCATCATTATCATTATGGTATGAAGGATTAGGTTTAGTTTTAGAACCTGATTCACTCAACTACGTTTTGACCATTATTGTTACTTTCAAAGCTTTTGCAGAAGGAGAAAACAGCTAAAACGGACTGTAAGAGGAAGGCTTTAACTTTCACTATAATTATCAAGCAAATGACCTTTTTTCACCATTTTCATCATGGTATGAAGGATTAGGTTTAGTTTTAGAACCTGATTCACTCAACTACGTTTTGACCATTATTGTTACTTTCAAAGCTTTTGCAGAAGGAGAAAACAGCTAAAACGGACTGTAAGAGGAAGGCTTTAACTTTCACTATAATTATCAAGCAAATGACCTTTTTTCACCATTTTCATCATGGTATAATGGATGAGGTTTAGTTTTAGAACCTGATTCACTCCACTACGTTTTGACCATTATTGTTACTTTCAAAGCTTTTGCAGAAGGAGAAAACAGCTAAAACGGACTGTAAGAGGAAGGCTTTAACTTTCACTATAATTACAAGCAAATGACCTTTTTTGTCCATTTTCATTATGGTATGATGGAATAGGCTTAGTTTTAGAACCTGATTAACTCAACTACGTTTTGACCATTATTGTTACTTTGTAGCTTTTGCAGAAGGAGAAAACAGCTAAATCGGACTGTATGAAGAATGCTTTAGCTTACACTGTTTCCATCAAGCAAATTACCTTTTTTCATCATTATCATTATGGTATGAAGGATTAGGTTTAGTTTTAAAACATGATTCACTCAACTATGTTTTGACCATTATTCTTACTTTCAAAGCTTTTGCAGAAGGAGAAACAGCTAAAACGGAATCTAATGAATAATGCTCTAGCTTACACTGTTTCCATCAAGCCAATGACCTTTTTTCATCATTATCATTATGGTATGAAGGATTAGGTTTAGTTTTAAAACCTGATTCACTCAACTACGTTTTGACCATTATTCTTACTTTCAAAGCTTTTGCAGAAGGAGAAAACAGCTAAAACGGACTGTATGAAGAATGCTTTAGCTACACTGTTTCCATCAAGCAAATTACCTTTTTTCATCATTATCATTATGGTATTAAGGATTAGGTTTAGTTTTAGAACCTGATTCACTCAACTACGTTTTGACCATTATTGTTACTTTCAAAGCTTTTGCAGAAGGAGAAAACAGCTAAAACGGACTTTATGAAGAATGCTTTAGCTTACACTGTTTCCATCAAGCCGATGACCTTTTTTCATCATTATCATTATGGTATGAAGGATTAGGTTTAGTTTTAGAACCTGATTCACTCAACTACGTTTTGACCATTATTGTTACTTTCAAAGCTTTTGCAGAAGGAGAAAACAGCTAAAACGGACTGTAAGAGGAAGGCTTTAACTTTCACTATAATTATCAAGCAAATGACCTTTTTTCACCATTTTCATCATGGTATGAAGGATTAGGTTTAGTTTTAGAACCTGATTCACTCAACTACGTTTTGACCAT
Source organism: Pungitius pungitius (assembly GCF_949316345.1). NCBI lineage: Eukaryota > Metazoa > Chordata > Actinopteri > Perciformes > Gasterosteidae > Pungitius > Pungitius pungitius. The sequence continues at coordinate 823,641 of NW_026909893.1, read as the reverse complement.
TATTGTTACTTTCAAAGCTTTTGCAGAAGGAGAAAACAGCTAAAACGGACTGTAAGAGGAAGGCTTTAACTTTCACTATAATTATCAAGCAAATGACCTTTTTTCACCATTTTCATCATGGTATAATGGATGAGGTTTAGTTTTAGAACCTGATTCACTCCACTACGTTTTGACCATTATTGTTACTTTCAAAGCTTTTGCAGAAGGAGAAAACAGCTAAAACGGACTGTAAGAGGAAGGCTTTAACTTTCACTATAATTACAAGCAAATGACCTTTTTTGTCCATTTTCATTATGGTATGATGGAATAGGCTTAGTTTTAGAACCTGATTAACTCAACTACGTTTTGACCATTATTGTTACTTTGTAGCTTTTGCAGAAGGAGAAAACAGCTAAATCGGACTGTATGAAGAATGCTTTAGCTTACACTGTTTCCATCAAGCAAATTACCTTTTTTCATCATTATCATTATGGTATGAAGGATTAGGTTTAGTTTTAAAACATGATTCACTCAACTATGTTTTGACCATTATTCTTACTTTCAAAGCTTTTGCAGAAGGAGAAACAGCTAAAACGGAATCTAATGAATAATGCTCTAGCTTACACTGTTTCCATCAAGCCAATGACCTTTTTTCATCATTATCATTATGGTATGAAGGATTAGGTTTAGTTTTAAAACCTGATTCACTCAACTACGTTTTGACCATTATTCTTACTTTCAAAGCTTTTGCAGAAGGAGAAAACAGCTAAAACGGACTGTATGAAGAATGCTTTAGCTACACTGTTTCCATCAAGCAAATTACCTTTTTTCATCATTATCATTATGGTATTAAGGATTAGGTTTAGTTTTAAAACATGATTCACTCAACTATGTTTTGACCATTATTCTTACTTTCAAAGCTTTTGCAGAAGGAGAAACAGCTAAAACGGAATCTAATGAATAATGCTCTAGCTTACACTGTTTCCATCAAGCCAATGACCTTTTTTCATCATTATCATTATGGTATGAAGGATTAGGTTTAGTTTTAAAACCTGATTCACTCAACTACGTTTTGACCATTATTCTTACTTTCAAAGCTTTTGCAGAAGGAGAAAACAGCTAAAACGGACTTTATGAAGAATGCTTTAGCTTACACTGTTTCCATCAAGCCGATGACCTTTTTTCATCATTATCATTATGGTATGAAGGATTAGGTTTAGTTTTAGAACCTGATTCACTCAACTACGTTTTGACCATTATTCCTACTTTCAAAGCTTTTGCAGAAGGAGAAACAGCTAAAACGGAATCTAATGAATAATGCTCTAGCTTACACTGTTTCCATCAAGCCAATGACCTTTTTTCATCATTATCATTATGGTATGAAGGATTAGGTTTAGTTTTAAAACCTGATTCACTCAACTACGTTTTGACCATTATTCTTACTTTCAAAGCTTTTGCAGAAGGAGAAACAGCTAAAACGGAATCTAATGAATAATGCTCTAGCTTACACTGTTTCCATCAAGCCAATGACCTTTTTTCATCATTATCATTATGGTATGAAGGATTAGGTTTAGTTTTAAAACCTGATTCACTCAACTACGTTTTGACCATTATTCTTACTTTCAAAGCTTTTGCAGAAGGAGAAAACAGCTAAAACGGACTGTATGAAGAATGCTTTAGCTACACTGTTTCCATCAAGCAAATTACCTTTTTTCATCATTATCATTATGGTATGAAGGATTAGGTTTAGTTTTAGAACCTGATTCACTCAACTACGTTTTGACCATTATTGTTACTTTCAAAGCTTTTGCAGAAGGAGAAAACAGCTAAAACGGACTGTAAGAGGAAGGCTTTAACTTTCACTATAATTATCAAGCAAATGACCTTTTTTCACCATTTTCATCATGGTATGAAGGATTAGGTTTAGTTTTAGAACCTGATTCACTCAACTACGTTTTGACCATTATTGTTACTTTCAAAGCTTTTGCAGAAGGAGAAAACAGCTAAAACGGACTGTAAGAGGAAGGCTTTAACTTTCACTATAATTATCAAGCAAATGACCTTTTTTCACCATTTTCATCATGGTATAATGGATGAGGTTTAGTTTTAGAACCTGATTCACTCCACTACGTTTTGACCATTATTGTTACTTTCAAAGCTTTTGCAGAAGGAGAAAACAGCTAAAACGGACTGTAAGAGGAAGGCTTTAACTTTCACTATAATTACAAGCAAATGACCTTTTTTGTCCATTTTCATTATGGTATGATGGAATAGGCTTAGTTTTAGAACCTGATTAACTCAACTACGTTTTGACCATTATTGTTACTTTGTAGCTTTTGCAGAAGGAGAAAACAGCTAAATCGGACTGTATGAAGAATGCTTTAGCTTACACTGTTTCCATCAAGCAAATTACCTTTTTTCATCATTATCATTATGGTATGAAGGATTAGGTTTAGTTTTAAAACATGATTCACTCAACTATGTTTTGACCATTATTCTTACTTTCAAAGCTTTTGCAGAAGGAGAAACAGCTAAAACGGAATCTAATGAATAATGCTCTAGCTTACACTGTTTCCATCAAGCCAATGACCTTTTTTCATCATTATCATTATGGTATGAAGGATTAGGTTTAGTTTTAAAACCTGATTCACTCAACTACGTTTTGACCATTATTCTTACTTTCAAAGCTTTTGCAGAAGGAGAAAACAGCTAAAACGGACTGTATGAAGAATGCTTTAGCTACACTGTTTCCATCAAGCAAATTACCTTTTTTCATCATTATCATTATGGTATTAAGGATTAGGTTTAGTTTTAAAACATGATTCACTCAACTATGTTTTGACCATTATTCTTACTTTCAAAGCTTTTGCAGAAGGAGAAACAGCTAAAACGGAATCTAATGAATAATGCTCTAGCTTACACTGTTTCCATCAAGCCAATGACCTTTTTTCATCATTATCATTATGGTATGAAGGATTAGGTTTAGTTTTAAAACCTGATTCACTCAACTACGTTTTGACCATTATTCTTACTTTCAAAGCTTTTGCAGAAGGAGAAAACAGCTAAAACGGACTTTATGAAGAATGCTTTAGCTTACACTGTTTCCATCAAGCCGATGACCTTTTTTCATCATTATCATTATGGTATGAAGGATTAGGTTTAGTTTTAGAACCTGATTCACTCAACTACGTTTTGACCATTATTCCTACTTTCAAAGCTTTTGCAGAAGGAGAAACAGCTAAAACGGAATCTAATGAATAATGCTCTAGCTTACACTGTTTCCATCAAGCCAATGACCTTTTTTCATCATTATCATTATGGTATGAAGGATTAGGTTTAGTTTTAAAACCTGATTCACTCAACTACGTTTTGACCATTATTCTTACTTTCAAAGCTTTTGCAGAAGGAGAAACAGCTAAAACGGAATCTAATGAATAATGCTCTAGCTTACACTGTTTCCATCAAGCCAATGACCTTTTTTCATCATTATCATTATGGTATGAAGGATTAGGTTTAGTTTTAAAACCTGATTCACTCAACTACGTTTTGACCATTATTCTTACTTTCAAAGCTTTTGCAGAAGGAGAAAACAGCTAAAACGGACTGTATGAAGAATGCTTTAGCTACACTGTTTCCATCAAGCAAATTACCTTTTTTCATCATTATCATTATGGTATTAAGGATTAGGTTTAGTTTTAGAACCTGATTCACTCAACTACGTTTTGACCATTATTGTTACTTTCAAAGCTTTTGCAGAAGGAGAAAACAGCTAAAACGGACTTTATGAAGAATGCTTTAGCTTACACTGTTTCCATCAAGCCGATGACCTTTTTTCATCATTATCATTATGGTATGAAGGATTAGGTTTAGTTTTAGAACCTGATTCACTCAACTACGTTTTGACCATTATTGTTACTTTCAAAGCTTTTGCAGAAGGAGAAAACAGCTAAAACGGACTGTAAGAGGAAGGCTTTAACTTTCACTATAATTATCAAGCAAATGACCTTTTTTCACCATTTTCATCATGGTATGAAGGATTAGGTTTAGTTTTAGAACCTGATTCACTCAACTACGTTTTGACCATTATTGTTACTTTCAAAGCTTTTGCAGAAGGAGAAAACAGCTAAAACGGACTGTATGAAGAATGCTTTAGCTTACACTGTTTCCATCAAGCAAATTACCTTTTTTGTCCATTTTCATTATGGTATGATGGAATAGGTTTAGTTTTAAAACCTGATTCACTCAACTATGTTTTGACCATTATTCTTACTTTCAAAGCTTTTGCAGAAGGAGAAACAGCTAAAACGGAATCTAATGAATAATGCTCTAGCTTACACTGTTTCCATCAAGCCAATGACCTTTTTTCATCATTATCATTATGGTATGAAGGATTAGGTTTAGTTTTAGAACCTGATTCACTCAACTACGTTTTGACCATTATTGTTACTTTCAAAGCTTTTGCAGAAGGAGAAAACAGCTAAAACGGACTGTAAGAGGAAGGCTTTAACTTTCACTATAATTATCAAGCAAATGACCTTTTTTCACCATTTTCATCATGGTATGAAGGATTAGGTTTAGTTTTAGAACCTGATTCACTCAACTACGTTTTGACCATTATTGTTACTTTCAAAGCTTTTGCAGAAGGAGAAAACAGCTAAAACGGACTGTAAGAGGAAGGCTTTAACTTTCACTATAATTATCAAGCAAATGACCTTTTTTCACCATTTTCATCATGGTATAATGGATGAGGTTTAGTTTTAGAACCTGATTCACTCCACTACGTTTTGACCATTATTGTTACTTTCAAAGCTTTTGCAGAAGGAGAAAACAGCTAAAACGGACTGTAAGAGGAAGGCTTTAACTTTCACTATAATTACAAGCAAATGACCTTTTTTGTCCATTTTCATTATGGTATGATGGAATAGGCTTAGTTTTAGAACCTGATTAACTCAACTACGTTTTGACCATTATTGTTACTTTGTAGCTTTTGCAGAAGGAGAGACAGCTAAAACGGAATCTAATGAATAATACTCTAGCTTACACTGTTTCCATCAAGCAAATTACCTTTTTTCATCATTATCATTATGGTATGAAAGATTAGGTATAGTTTCAGAAGCTGAATCACTCAACTACGTTTTGACCATTATTGTTACTTTCAAAGCTTTTGCAGAAGGAGAAACAGCTAAAACGGAATCTAATGAATAATGCTCTAGCTTACACTGTTTCCATCAAGCCGATGACCTTTTTTCATCATTATCATTATGGTATGAAGGATTAGGTTTAGTTTTAGAACCTGATTCACTCAACTACGTTTTGACCATTATTCCTACTTTCAAAGCTTTTGCAGAAGGAGAAACAGCTAAAACGGAATCTAATGAATAATGCTCTAGCTTACACTGTTTCCATCAAGCCAATGACCTTTTTTCATCATTATCATTATGGTATGAAGGATTAGGTTTAGTTTTAAAACCTGATTCACTCAACTACGTTTTGACCATTATTCTTACTTTTAAAGCTTTTGCAGAAGGAGAAACAGCTAAAACGGAATCTAATGAATAATGCTCTAGCTTACACTGTTTCCATCAAGCCAATGACCTTTTTTCATCATTATCATTATGGTATGAAGGATTAGGTTTAGTTTTAAAACCTGATTCACTCAACTACGTTTTGACCATTATTCTTACTTTCAAAGCTTTTGCAGAAGGAGAAAACAGCTAAAACGGACTGTATGAAGAATGCTTTAGCTACACTGTTTCCATCAAGCAAATTACCTTTTTTCATCATTATCATTATGGTATTAAGGATTAGGTTTAGTTTTAGAACCTGATTCACTCAACTACGTTTTGACCATTATTGTTACTTTCAAAGCTTTTGCAGAAGGAGAAAACAGCTAAAACGGACTTTATGAAGAATGCTTTAGCTTACACTGTTTCCATCAAGCCGATGACCTTTTTTCATCATTATCATTATGGTATGAAGGATTAGGTTTAGTTTTAGAACCTGATTCACTCAACTACGTTTTGACCATTATTGTTACTTTCAAAGCTTTTGCAGAAGGAGAAAACAGCTAAAACGGACTGTAAGAGGAAGGCTTTAACTTTCACTATAATTATCAAGCAAATGACCTTTTTTCACCATTTTCATCATGGTATGAAGGATTAGGTTTAGTTTTAGAACCTGATTCACTCAACTACGTTTTGACCATTATAGTTACTTTCAAAGCTTTTGCAGAAGGAGAAAACAGCTAAAACGGACTGTATGAAGAATGCTTTAGCTTACACTGTTTCCATCAAGCAAATTACCTTTTTTGTCCATTTTCATTATGGTATGATGGAATAGGTTTAGTTTTAAAACCTGATTCACTCAACTATGTTTTGACCATTATTCTTACTTTCAAAGCTTTTGCAGAAGGAGAAACAGCTAAAACGGAATCTAATGAATAATGCTCTAGCTTACACTGTTTCCATCAAGCCAATGACCTTTTTTCATCATTATCATTATGGTATGAAGGATTAGGTTTAGTTTTAGAACCTGATTCACTCAACTACGTTTTGACCATTATTGTTACTTTCAAAGCTTTTGCAGAAGGAGAAAACAGCTAAAACGGAATCTAATGAATAATGCTCTAGCTTACACTGTTTCCATCAAGCCAATGACCTTTTTTTCATCATTATCATTATGGTATGAAGGATTAGGTTTAGTTTTAAAACCTGATTCACTCAACTATGTTTTGACCATTATTCCTACTTTCAAAGCTTTTGCAGAAGGAGAAAACAGCTAAAACGGACTGTATGGAGAATGCTTTAGCTTACACTGTTTCCATCAAGCAAATTACCTTTTTTCATCATTATCATTATGGTATTAAGGATTAGGTTTAGTTTTAGAACCTGATTCACTCAACTACGTTTTGACCATTATTGTTACTTTCAAAGCTTTTGCAGAAGGAGAAAACAGCTAAAACGGACTGTATGAAGAATGCTTTAGCTTACACTGTTTCCATCAAGCAAATTACCTTTTTTCATCATTATCATTATGGTATGAAGGATTAGGTTTAGTTTTAGAACCTAAATTCACTCAACTACGTTTTGACCATTATTGTTACTTTCAAAGCTTTTGCAGAAGGAGAAAACAGCTAAAACGGACTGTATGGAGAATGCTTTAGCTTACACTGTTTCCATCAAGCAAATTACCTTTTTTCATCATTATCATTATGGTATGAAGGATTAGGTTAAGTTTTAGAACCTGATTCACTCAACTATGTTTTGACCATTATTCTTACTTTCAAAGCTTTTGCAGAAGGAGAAACAGCTAAAACGGAATCTAATGAATAATGCTCTAGCTTACACTGTTTCCATCAAGCCAATGACCTTTTTTCATCATTATCATTATGGTATGAAGGATTAGGTTTAGTTTTAGAACCTGATTCACTCAACTACGTTTTGACCATTATTCTTACTTTCAAAGCTTTTGCAGAAGGAGAAAACAGCTAAAACGGACTGTATGAAGAATGCTTTAGCTACACTGTTTCCATCAAGCAAATTACCTTTTTTCATCATTATCATTATGGTATTAAGGATTAGGTTTAGTTTTAGAACCTGATTCACTCAACTATGTTTTGACCATTATTCTTACTTTCAAAGCTTTTGCAGAAGGAGAAACAGCTAAAACGGAATCTAATGAATAATGCTCTAGCTTACACTGTTTCCATCAAGCCAATGACCTTTTTTCATCATTATCATTATGGTATGAAGGATTAGGTTTAGTTTTAGAACCTGATTCACTCAACTACGTTTTGACCATTATTCTTACTTTCAAAGCTTTTGCAGAAGGAGAAAACAGCTAAAACGGACTGTATGAAGAATGCTTTAGCTACACTGTTTCCATCAAGCAAATTACCTTTTTTCATCATTATCATTATGGTATTAAGGATTAGGTTTAGTTTTAGAACCTGATTCACTCAACTACGTTTTGACCATTATTGTTACTTTCAAAGCTTTTGCAGAAGGAGAAAACAGCTAAAACGGACTGTATGAAGAATGCTTTAGCTTACACTGTTTCCATCAAGCAAATTACCTTTTTTCATCATTATCATTATGGTATGAAGGATTAGGTTTAGTTTTAGAACCTAAATTCACTCAACTACGTTTTGACCATTATTGTTACTTTCAAAGCTTTTGCAGAAGGAGAAAACAGCTAAAACGGACTTTATGAAGAATGCTTTAGCTTACACTGTTTCCATCAAGCCGATGACCTTTTTTCATCATTATCATTATGGTATGAAGGATTAGGTTTAGTTTTAGAACCTGATTCACTCAACTACGTTTTGACCATTATTGTTACTTTCAAAGCTTTTGCAGAAGGAGAAAACAGCTAAAACGGACTGTAAGAGGAAGGCTTTAACTTTCACTATAATTATCAAGCAAATGACCTTTTTTCACCATTTTCATCATGGTATAATGGATGAGGTTTAGTTTTAGAACCTGATTCACTCCACTACGTTTTGACCATTATTGTTACTTTCAAAGCTTTTGCAGAAGGAGAAAACAGCTAAAACGGACTGTAAGAGGAAGGCTTTAACTTTCACTATAATTACAAGCAAATGACCTTTTTTGTCCATTTTCATTATGGTATGATGGAATAGGCTTAGTTTTAGAACCTGATTAACTCAACTACGTTTTGACCATTATTGTTACTTTGTAGCTTTTGCAGAAGGAGAAAACAGCTAAATCGGACTGTATGAAGAATGCTTTAGCTTACACTGTTTCCATCAAGCAAATTACCTTTTTTCATCATTATCATTATGGTATGAAGGATTAGGTTTAGTTTTAAAACATGATTCACTCAACTATGTTTTGACCATTATTCTTACTTTCAAAGCTTTTGCAGAAGGAGAAACAGCTAAAACGGAATCTAATGAATAATGCTCTAGCTTACACTGTTTCCATCAAGCCAATGACCTTTTTTCATCATTATCATTATGGTATGAAGGATTAGGTTTAGTTTTAAAACCTGATTCACTCAACTACGTTTTGACCATTATTCTTACTTTCAAAGCTTTTGCAGAAGGAGAAAACAGCTAAAACGGACTGTATGAAGAATGCTTTAGCTACACTGTTTCCATCAAGCAAATTACCTTTTTTCATCATTATCATTATGGTATTAAGGATTAGGTTTAGTTTTAAAACATGATTCACTCAACTATGTTTTGACCATTATTCTTACTTTCAAAGCTTTTGCAGAAGGAGAAACAGCTAAAACGGAATCTAATGAATAATGCTCTAGCTTACACTGTTTCCATCAAGCCAATGACCTTTTTTCATCATTATCATTATGGTATGAAGGATTAGGTTTAGTTTTAAAACCTGATTCACTCAACTACGTTTTGACCATTATTCTTACTTTCAAAGCTTTTGCAGAAGGAGAAAACAGCTAAAACGGACTTTATGAAGAATGCTTTAGCTTACACTGTTTCCATCAAGCCGATGACCTTTTTTCATCATTATCATTATGGTATGAAGGATTAGGTTTAGTTTTAGAACCTGATTCACTCAACTACGTTTTGACCATTATTCCTACTTTCAAAGCTTTTGCAGAAGGAGAAACAGCTAAAACGGAATCTAATGAATAATGCTCTAGCTTACACTGTTTCCATCAAGCCAATGACCTTTTTTCATCATTATCATTATGGTATGAAGGATTAGGTTTAGTTTTAAAACCTGATTCACTCAACTACGTTTTGACCATTATTCTTACTTTCAAAGCTTTTGCAGAAGGAGAAACAGCTAAAACGGAATCTAATGAATAATGCTCTAGCTTACACTGTTTCCATCAAGCCAATGACCTTTTTTCATCATTATCATTATGGTATGAAGGATTAGGTTTAGTTTTAAAACCTGATTCACTCAACTACGTTTTGACCATTATTCTTACTTTCAAAGCTTTTGCAGAAGGAGAAAACAGCTAAAACGGACTGTATGAAGAATGCTTTAGCTACACTGTTTCCATCAAGCAAATTACCTTTTTTCATCATTATCATTATGGTATTAAGGATTAGGTTTAGTTTTAGAACCTGATTCACTCAACTACGTTTTGACCATTATTGTTACTTTCAAAGCTTTTGCAGAAGGAGAAAACAGCTAAAACGGACTTTATGAAGAATGCTTTAGCTTACACTGTTTCCATCAAGCCGATGACCTTTTTTCATCATTATCATTATGGTATGAAGGATTAGGTTTAGTTTTAGAACCTGATTCACTCAACTACGTTTTGACCATTATTGTTACTTTCAAAGCTTTTGCAGAAGGAGAAAACAGCTAAAACGGACTGTAAGAGGAAGGCTTTAACTTTCACTATAATTATCAAGCAAATGACCTTTTTTCACCATTTTCATCATGGTATGAAGGATTAGGTTTAGTTTTAGAACCTGATTCACTCAACTACGTTTTGACCATTATTGTTACTTTCAAAGCTTTTGCAGAAGGAGAAAACAGCTAAAACGGACTGTATGAAGAATGCTTTAGCTTACACTGTTTCCATCAAGCAAATTACCTTTTTTGTCCATTTTCATTATGGTATGATGGAATAGGTTTAGTTTTAAAACCTGATTCACTCAACTATGTTTTGACCATTATTCTTACTTTCAAAGCTTTTGCAGAAGGAGAAACAGCTAAAACGGAATCTAATGAATAATGCTCTAGCTTACACTGTTTCCATCAAGCCAATGACCTTTTTTCATCATTATCATTATGGTATGAAGGATTAGGTTTAGTTTTAGAACCTGATTCACTCAACTACGTTTTGACCATTATTGTTACTTTCAAAGCTTTTGCAGAAGGAGAAAACAGCTAAAACGGAATCTAATGAATAATGCTCTAGCTTACACTGTTTCCATCAAGCCAATGACCTTTTTTCATCATTATCATTATGGTATGAAGGATTAGGTTTAGTTTTAAAACCTGATTCACTCAACTATGTTTTGACCATTATTCCTACTTTCAAAGCTTTTGCAGAAGGAGAAAACAGCTAAAACGGACTGTATGGAGAATGCTTTAGCTTACACTGTTTCCATCAAGCAAATTACCTTTTTTCATCATTATCATTATGGTATTAAGGATTAGGTTTAGTTTTAGAACCTGATTCACTCAACTACGTTTTGACCATTATTGTTACTTTCAAAGCTTTTGCAGAAGGAGAAAACAGCTAAAACGGACTGTATGAAGAATGCTTTAGCTTACACTGTTTCCATCAAGCAAATTACCTTTTTTCATCATTATCATTATGGTATGAAGGATTAGGTTTAGTTTTAGAACCTAAATTCACTCAACTACGTTTTGACCATTATTGTTACTTTCAAAGCTTTTGCAGAAGGAGAAAACAGCTAAAACGGACTGTATGGAGAATGCTTTAGCTTACACTGTTTCCATCAAGCAAATTACCTTTTTTCATCATTATCATTATGGTATGAAGGATTAGGTTAAGTTTTAGAACCTGATTCACTCAACTATGTTTTGACCATTATTCTTACTTTCAAAGCTTTTGCAGAAGGAGAAACAGCTAAAACGGAATCTAATGAATAATGCTCTAGCTTACACTGTTTCCATCAAGCCAATGACCTTTTTTCATCATTATCATTATGGTATGAAGGATTAGGTTTAGTTTTAGAACCTGATTCACTCAACTACGTTTTGACCATTATTCTTACTTTCAAAGCTTTTGCAGAAGGAGAAAACAGCTAAAACGGACTGTATGAAGAATGCTTTAGCTACACTGTTTCCATCAAGCAAATTACCTTTTTTCATCATTATCATTATGGTATTAAGGATTAGGTTTAGTTTTAGAACCTGATTCACTCAACTACGTTTTGACCATTATTGTTACTTTCAAAGCTTTTGCAGAAGGAGAAAACAGCTAAAACGGACTGTATGAAGAATGCTTTAGCTTACACTGTTTCCATCAAGCAAATTACCTTTTTTCATCATTATCATTATGGTATGAAGGATTAGGTTTAGTTTTAGAACCTAAATTCACTCAACTACGTTTTGACCATTATTGTTACTTTCAAAGCTTTTGCAGAAGGAGAAAACAGCTAAAACGGACTTTATGAAGAATGCTTTAGCTTACACTGTTTCCATCAAGCCGATGACCTTTTTTCATCATTATCATTATGGTATGAAGGATTAGGTTTAGTTTTAGAACCTGATTCACTCAACTACGTTTTGACCATTATTGTTACTTTCAAAGCTTTTGCAGAAGGAGAAAACAGCTAAAACGGACTGTAAGAGGAAGGCTTTAACTTTCACTATAATTATCAAGCAAATGACCTTTTTTCACCATTTTCATCATGGTATAATGGATGAGGTTTAGTTTTAGAACCTGATTCACTCCACTACGTTTTGACCATTATTGTTACTTTCAAAGCTTTTGCAGAAGGAGAAAACAGCTAAAACGGACTGTAAGAGGAAGGCTTTAACTTTCACTATAATTACAAGCAAATGACCTTTTTTGTCCATTTTCATTATGGTATGATGGAATAGGCTTAGTTTTAGAACCTGATTAACTCAACTACGTTTTGACCATTATTGTTACTTTGTAGCTTTTGCAGAAGGAGAAAACAGCTAAATCGGACTGTATGAAGAATGCTTTAGCTTACACTGTTTCCATCAAGCAAATTACCTTTTTTCATCATTATCATTATGGTATGAAGGATTAGGTTTAGTTTTAAAACATGATTCACTCAACTATGTTTTGACCATTATTCTTACTTTCAAAGCTTTTGCAGAAGGAGAAACAGCTAAAACGGAATCTAATGAATAATGCTCTAGCTTACACTGTTTCCATCAAGCCAATGACCTTTTTTCATCATTATCATTATGGTATGAAGGATTAGGTTTAGTTTTAAAACCTGATTCACTCAACTACGTTTTGACCATTATTCTTACTTTCAAAGCTTTTGCAGAAGGAGAAAACAGCTAAAACGGACTGTATGAAGAATGCTTTAGCTACACTGTTTCCATCAAGCAAATTACCTTTTTTCATCATTATCATTATGGTATTAAGGATTAGGTTTAGTTTTAAAACATGATTCACTCAACTATGTTTTGACCATTATTCTTACTTTCAAAGCTTTTGCAGAAGGAGAAACAGCTAAAACGGAATCTAATGAATAATGCTCTAGCTTACACTGTTTCCATCAAGCCAATGACCTTTTTTCATCATTATCATTATGGTATGAAGGATTAGGTTTAGTTTTAAAACCTGATTCACTCAACTACGTTTTGACCATTATTCTTACTTTCAAAGCTTTTGCAGAAGGAGAAAACAGCTAAAACGGACTTTATGAAGAATGCTTTAGCTTACACTGTTTCCATCAAGCCGATGACCTTTTTTCATCATTATCATTATGGTATGAAGGATTAGGTTTAGTTTTAGAACCTGATTCACTCAACTACGTTTTGACCATTATTCCTACTTTCAAAGCTTTTGCAGAAGGAGAAACAGCTAAAACGGAATCTAATGAATAATGCTCTAGCTTACACTGTTTCCATCAAGCCAATGACCTTTTTTCATCATTATCATTATGGTATGAAGGATTAGGTTTAGTTTTAAAACCTGATTCACTCAACTACGTTTTGACCATTATTCTTACTTTCAAAGCTTTTGCAGAAGGAGAAACAGCTAAAACGGAATCTAATGAATAATGCTCTAGCTTACACTGTTTCCATCAAGCCAATGACCTTTTTTCATCATTATCATTATGGTATGAAGGATTAGGTTTAGTTTTAAAACCTGATTCACTCAACTACGTTTTGACCATTATTCTTACTTTCAAAGCTTTTGCAGAAGGAGAAAACAGCTAAAACGGACTGTATGAAGAATGCTTTAGCTACACTGTTTCCATCAAGCAAATTACCTTTTTTCATCATTATCATTATGGTATTAAGGATTAGGTTTAGTTTTAGAACCTGATTCACTCAACTACGTTTTGACCATTATTGTTACTTTCAAAGCTTTTGCAGAAGGAGAAAACAGCTAAAACGGACTTTATGAAGAATGCTTTAGCTTACACTGTTTCCATCAAGCCGATGACCTTTTTTCATCATTATCATTATGGTATGAAGGATTAGGTTTAGTTTTAGAACCTGATTCACTCAACTACGTTTTGACCATTATTGTTACTTTCAAAGCTTTTGCAGAAGGAGAAAACAGCTAAAACGGACTGTAAGAGGAAGGCTTTAACTTTCACTATAATTATCAAGCAAATGACCTTTTTTCACCATTTTCATCATGGTATGAAGGATTAGGTTTAGTTTTAGAACCTGATTCACTCAACTACGTTTTGACCATTATTGTTACTTTCAAAGCTTTTGCAGAAGGAGAAAACAGCTAAAACGGACTGTATGAAGAATGCTTTAGCTTACACTGTTTCCATCAAGCAAATTACCTTTTTTGTCCATTTTCATTATGGTATGATGGAATAGGTTTAGTTTTAAAACCTGATTCACTCAACTATGTTTTGACCATTATTCTTACTTTCAAAGCTTTTGCAGAAGGAGAAACAGCTAAAACGGAATCTAATGAATAATGCTCTAGCTTACACTGTTTCCATCAAGCCAATGACCTTTTTTCATCATTATCATTATGGTATGAAGGATTAGGTTTAGTTTTAGAACCTGATTCACTCAACTACGTTTTGACCATTATTGTTACTTTCAAAGCTTTTGCAGAAGGAGAAAACAGCTAAAACGGACTGTAAGAGGAAGGCTTTAACTTTCACTATAATTATCAAGCAAATGACCTTTTTTCACCATTTTCATCATGGTATGAAGGATTAGGTTTAGTTTTAGAACCTGATTCACTCAACTACGTTTTGACCATTATTGTTACTTTCAAAGCTTTTGCAGAAGGAGAAAACAGCTAAAACGGACTGTAAGAGGAAGGCTTTAACTTTCACTATAATTATCAAGCAAATGACCTTTTTTCACCATTTTCATCATGGTATAATGGATGAGGTTTAGTTTTAGAACCTGATTCACTCCACTACGTTTTGACCATTATTGTTACTTTCAAAGCTTTTGCAGAAGGAGAAAACAGCTAAAACGGACTGTAAGAGGAAGGCTTTAACTTTCACTATAATTACAAGCAAATGACCTTTTTTGTCCATTTTCATTATGGTATGATGGAATAGGCTTAGTTTTAGAACCTGATTAACTCAACTACGTTTTGACCATTATTGTTACTTTGTAGCTTTTGCAGAAGGAGAGACAGCTAAAACGGAATCTAATGAATAATACTCTAGCTTACACTGTTTCCATCAAGCAAATTACCTTTTTTCATCATTATCATTATGGTATGAAAGATTAGGTATAGTTTCAGAAGCTGAATCACTCAACTACGTTTTGACCATTATTGTTACTTTCAAAGCTTTTGCAGAAGGAGAAACAGCTAAAACGGAATCTAATGAATAATGCTCTAGCTTACACTGTTTCCATCAAGCCGATGACCTTTTTTCATCATTATCATTATGGTATGAAGGATTAGGTTTAGTTTTAGAACCTGATTCACTCAACTACGTTTTGACCATTATTCCTACTTTCAAAGCTTTTGCAGAAGGAGAAACAGCTAAAACGGAATCTAATGAATAATGCTCTAGCTTACACTGTTTCCATCAAGCCAATGACCTTTTTTCATCATTATCATTATGGTATGAAGGATTAGGTTTAGTTTTAAAACCTGATTCACTCAACTACGTTTTGACCATTATTCTTACTTTTAAAGCTTTTGCAGAAGGAGAAACAGCTAAAACGGAATCTAATGAATAATGCTCTAGCTTACACTGTTTCCATCAAGCCAATGACCTTTTTTCATCATTATCATTATGGTATGAAGGATTAGGTTTAGTTTTAAAACCTGATTCACTCAACTACGTTTTGACCATTATTCTTACTTTCAAAGCTTTTGCAGAAGGAGAAAACAGCTAAAACGGACTGTATGAAGAATGCTTTAGCTACACTGTTTCCATCAAGCAAATTACCTTTTTTCATCATTATCATTATGGTATTAAGGATTAGGTTTAGTTTTAGAACCTGATTCACTCAACTACGTTTTGACCATTATTGTTACTTTCAAAGCTTTTGCAGAAGGAGAAAACAGCTAAAACGGACTTTATGAAGAATGCTTTAGCTTACACTGTTTCCATCAAGCCGATGACCTTTTTTCATCATTATCATTATGGTATGAAGGATTAGGTTTAGTTTTAGAACCTGATTCACTCAACTACGTTTTGACCATTATTGTTACTTTCAAAGCTTTTGCAGAAGGAGAAAACAGCTAAAACGGACTGTAAGAGGAAGGCTTTAACTTTCACTATAATTATCAAGCAAATGACCTTTTTTCACCATTTTCATCATGGTATGAAGGATTAGGTTTAGTTTTAGAACCTGATTCACTCAACTACGTTTTGACCATTATTGTTACTTTCAAAGCTTTTGCAGAAGGAGAAAACAGCTAAAACGGACTGTATGAAGAATGCTTTAGCTTACACTGTTTCCATCAAGCAAATTACCTTTTTTGTCCATTTTCATTATGGTATGATGGAATAGGTTTAGTTTTAAAACCTGATTCACTCAACTATGTTTTGACCATTATTCTTACTTTCAAAGCTTTTGCAGAAGGAGAAACAGCTAAAACGGAATCTAATGAATAATGCTCTAGCTTACACTGTTTCCATCAAGCCAATGACCTTTTTTCATCATTATCATTATGGTATGAAGGATTAGGTTTAGTTTTAGAACCTGATTCACTCAACTACGTTTTGACCATTATTGTTACTTTCAAAGCTTTTGCAGAAGGAGAAAACAGCTAAAACGGAATCTAATGAATAATGCTCTAGCTTACACTGTTTCCATCAAGCCAATGACCTTTTTTCATCATTATCATTATGGTATGAAGGATTAGGTTTAGTTTTAAAACCTGATTCACTCAACTATGTTTTGACCATTATTCCTACTTTCAAAGCTTTTGCAGAAGGAGAAAACAGCTAAAACGGACTGTATGGAGAATGCTTTAGCTTACACTGTTTCCATCAAGCAAATTACCTTTTTTCATCATTATCATTATGGTATTAAGGATTAGGTTTAGTTTTAGAACCTGATTCACTCAACTACGTTTTGACCATTATTGTTACTTTCAAAGCTTTTGCAGAAGGAGAAAACAGCTAAAACGGACTGTATGAAGAATGCTTTAGCTTACACTGTTTCCATCAAGCAAATTACCTTTTTTCATCATTATCATTATGGTATGAAGGATTAGGTTTAGTTTTAGAACCTAAATTCACTCAACTACGTTTTGACCATTATTGTTACTTTCAAAGCTTTTGCAGAAGGAGAAAACAGCTAAAACGGACTGTATGGAGAATGCTTTAGCTTACACTGTTTCCATCAAGCAAATTACCTTTTTTCATCATTATCATTATGGTATGAAGGATTAGGTTAAGTTTTAGAACCTGATTCACTCAACTATGTTTTGACCATTATTCTTACTTTCAAAGCTTTTGCAGAAGGAGAAACAGCTAAAACGGAATCTAATGAATAATGCTCTAGCTTACACTGTTTCCATCAAGCCAATGACCTTTTTTCATCATTATCATTATGGTATGAAGGATTAGGTTTAGTTTTAGAACCTGATTCACTCAACTACGTTTTGACCATTATTCTTACTTTCAAAGCTTTTGCAGAAGGAGAAAACAGCTAAAACGGACTGTATGAAGAATGCTTTAGCTACACTGTTTCCATCAAGCAAATTACCTTTTTTCATCATTATCATTATGGTATTAAGGATTAGGTTTAGTTTTAGAACCTGATTCACTCAACTATGTTTTGACCATTATTCTTACTTTCAAAGCTTTTGCAGAAGGAGAAACAGCTAAAACGGAATCTAATGAATAATGCTCTAGCTTACACTGTTTCCATCAAGCCAATGACCTTTTTTCATCATTATCATTATGGTATGAAGGATTAGGTTTAGTTTTAGAACCTGATTCACTCAACTACGTTTTGACCATTATTCTTACTTTCAAAGCTTTTGCAGAAGGAGAAAACAGCTAAAACGGACTGTATGAAGAATGCTTTAGCTACACTGTTTCCATCAAGCAAATTACCTTTTTTCATCATTATCATTATGGTATTAAGGATTAGGTTTAGTTTTAGAACCTGATTCACTCAACTACGTTTTGACCATTATTGTTACTTTCAAAGCTTTTGCAGAAGGAGAAAACAGCTAAAACGGACTGTATGAAGAATGCTTTAGCTTACACTGTTTCCATCAAGCAAATTACCTTTTTTCATCATTATCATTATGGTATGAAGGATTAGGTTTAGTTTTAGAACCTAAATTCACTCAACTACGTTTTGACCATTATTGTTACTTTCAAAGCTTTTGCAGAAGGAGAAAACAGCTAAAACGGACTTTATGAAGAATGCTTTAGCTTACACTGTTTCCATCAAGCCGATGACCTTTTTTCATCATTATCATTATGGTATGAAGGATTAGGTTTAGTTTTAGAACCTGATTCACTCAACTACGTTTTGACCATTATTGTTACTTTCAAAGCTTTTGCAGAAGGAGAAAACAGCTAAAACGGACTGTAAGAGGAAGGCTTTAACTTTCACTATAATTATCAAGCAAATGACCTTTTTTCACCATTTTCATCATGGTATAATGGATGAGGTTTAGTTTTAGAACCTGATTCACTCCACTACGTTTTGACCATTATTGTTACTTTCAAAGCTTTTGCAGAAGGAGAAAACAGCTAAAACGGACTGTAAGAGGAAGGCTTTAACTTTCACTATAATTACAAGCAAATGACCTTTTTTGTCCATTTTCATTATGGTATGATGGAATAGGCTTAGTTTTAGAACCTGATTAACTCAACTACGTTTTGACCATTATTGTTACTTTGTAGCTTTTGCAGAAGGAGAAAACAGCTAAATCGGACTGTATGAAGAATGCTTTAGCTTACACTGTTTCCATCAAGCAAATTACCTTTTTTCATCATTATCATTATGGTATTAAGGATTAGGTTTAGTTTTAAAACATGATTCACTCAACTATGTTTTGACCATTATTCTTACTTTCAAAGCTTTTGCAGAAGGAGAAACAGCTAAAACGGAATCTAATGAATAATGCTCTAGCTTACACTGTTTCCATCAAGCCAATGACCTTTTTTCATCATTATCATTATGGTATGAAGGATTAGGTTTAGTTTTAGAACCTGATTCACTCAACTACGTTTTGACCATTATTGTTACTTTCAAAGCTTTTGCAGAAGGAGAAAACAGCTAAAACGGAATCTAATGAATAATGCTCTAGCTTACACTGTTTCCATCAAGCCAATGACCTTTTTTCATCATTATCATTATGGTATGAAGGATTAGGTTTAGTTTTAAAACCTGATTCACTCAACTATGTTTTGACCATTATTCCTACTTTCAAAGCTTTTGCAGAAGGAGAAACAGCTAAAACGGAATCTAATGAATAATGCTCTAGCTTACACTGTTTCCATCAAGCAAATTACCTTTTTTCATCATTATCATTATGGTATGAAGGATTAGGTATAGTTTCAGAATCTGATTCACTCAACTACGTTTTGACCATTATTGTTACTTTCAAAGCTTTTGAAAGTAACGTTTTTACCATTATTGTTACTTTCAAAGCTTTTGCAGAAGGAGAAACAGCTAAAACGGAATCTAATGAATAATACTCTAGCTTACACTGTTTCCATCAAGCCAATGACCTTTTTTCATCATTATCATTATGGTATGAAGGATTAGGTTTAGTTTTAGAACCTGATTCACTCAACTACGTTTTGACCATTATTCTTACTTTCAAAGCTTTTGCAGAAGGAGAAAACAGCTAAAACGGACTGTATGAAGAATGCTTTAGCTACACTGTTTCCATCAAGCAAATTACCTTTTTTCATCATTATCATTATGGTATTAAGGATTAGGTTTAGTTTTAGAACCTGATTCACTCAACTACGTTTTGACCATTATTGTTACTTTCAAAGCTTTTGCAGAAGGAGAAAACAGCTAAAACGGACTGTATGAAGAATGCTTTAGCTTACACTGTTTCCATCAAGCAAATTACCTTTTTTCATCATTATCATTATGGTATGAAGGATTAGGTTTAGTTTTAAAACCTGATTCACTCAACTACGTTTTGACCATTATTGTTACTTTCAAAGCTTTTGCAGAAGGAGAAAACAGCTAAAACGGACTGTATGAAGAATGCTTTAGCTTACACTGTTTCCATCAAGCAAATTACCTTTTTTGTCCATTTTCATTATGGTATGATGGAATAGGTTTAGTTTTAAAACCTGATTCACTCAACTATGTTTTGACCATTATTCTTACTTTCAAAGCTTTTGCAGAAGGAGAAACAGCTAAAACGGAATCTAATGAATAATGCTCTAGCTTACACTGTTTCCATCAAGCCAATGACCTTTTTTCATCATTATCATTATGGTATGAAGGATTAGGTTTAGTTTTAGAACCTGATTCACTCAACTACGTTTTGACCATTATTCTTACTTTCAAAGCTTTTGCAGAAGGAGAAACAGCTAAAACGGAATTTAATGATTAATGCTTTAGCTTACACTGTTTCCATCAAGCCGATGACTGTATGGAGAATGCTTTAGCTTACACTGTTTCCATCAAGCAAATTACCTTTTTTCATCATTATCATTATGGTATGAAGGATTAGGTTAAGTTTTAGAACCTGATTCACTCAACTATGTTTTGACCATTATTCTTACTTTCAAAGCTTTTGCAGAAGGAGAAACAGCTAAAACGGAATCTAATGAATAATGCTCTAGCTTACACTGTTTCCATCAAGCCAATGACCTTTTTTCATCATTATCATTATGGTATGAAGGATTAGGTTTAGTTTTAGAACCTGATTCCCTCAACTACGTTTTGACCATTATTCTTACTTTCAAAGCTTTTGCAGAAGGAGAAAACAGCTAAAACGGACTGTATGAAGAATGCTTTAGCTTACACTGTTTCCATCAAGCAAATTACCTTTTTTCATCATTATCATTATGGTATGAAGGATTAGGTTTAGTTTTAGAACCTAAATTCACTCAACTACGTTTTGACCATTATTCTTACTTTCAAAGCTTTTGCAGAAGGAGAAACAGCTAAAACGGAATCTAATGAATAATGCTCTAGCTTACACTGTTTCCATCAAGCCAATGACCTTTTTTCATCATTATCATTATGGTATGAAGGATTAGGTTTAGTTTTAGAACCTGATTCACTCAACTACGTTTTGACCATTATTCTTACTTTCAAAGCTTTTGCAGAAGGAGAAACAGCTAAAACGGAATTTAATGATTAATGCTTTAGCTTACACTGTTTCCATCAAGCCGATGACTGTATGGAGAATGCTTTAGCTTACACTGTTTCCATCAAGCAAATTACCTTTTTTCATCATTATCATTATGGTATGAAGGATTAGGTTTAGTTTTAGAACCTAAATTCACTCAACTACGTTTTGACCATTATTGTTACTTTCAAAGCTTTTGCAGAAGGAGAAAACAGCTAAAACGGACTGTATGGAGAATGCTTTAGCTTACACTGTTTCCATCAAGCAAATTACCTTTTTTCATCATTATCATTATGGTATTAAGGATTAGGTTTAGTTTTAGAACCTGATTCACTCAACTACGTTTTGACCATTATTGTTACTTTCAAAGCTTTTGCAGAAGGAGAAAACAGCTAAAACGGACTGTATGAAGAATGCTTTAGCTTACACTGTTTCCATCAAGCAAATTACCTTTTTTCATCATTATCATTATGGTATGAAGGATTAGGTTTAGTTTTAGAACCTGATTCACTCAACTACGTTTTGACCATTATTCTTACTTTCAAAGCTTTTGCAGAAGGAGAAAACAGCTAAAACGGACTGTATGAAGAATGCTTTAGCTACACTGTTTCCATCAAGCAAATTACCTTTTTTCATCATTATCATTATGGTATTAAGGATTAGGTTTAGTTTTAGAACCTGATTCACTCAACTACGTTTTGACCATTATTGTTACTTTCAAAGCTTTTGCAGAAGGAGAAAACAGCTAAAACGGACTGTATGAAGAATGCTTTAGCTTACACTGTTTCCATCAAGCAAATTACCTTTTTTCATCATTATCATTATGGTATGAAGGATTAGGTTTAGTTTTAGAACCTAAATTCACTCAACTACGTTTTGACCTTTATTGTTACTTTCAAAGCTTTTGCAGAAGGAGAAAACAGCTAAAACGGACTGTATGAAGAATGCTTTAGCTTACACTGTTTCCATCAAGCAAATTACCTTTTTTCATCATTATCATTATGGTATGAAGGATTAGGTTAAGTTTTAGAACCTGATTCACTCAACTATGTTTTGACCATTATTCTTACTTTCAAAGCTTTTGCAGAAGGAGAAAACAGCTAAAACGGACTTTATGAAGAATGCTTTAGCTTACACTGTTTCCATCAAGCCGATGACCTTTTTTCATCATTATCATTATGGTATGAAGGATTAGGTTTAGTTTTAGAACCTGATTCACTCAACTACGTTTTAACCATTATTGTTACTTTCAAAGCTTTTGCAGAAGGAGAAAACAGCTAAAACGGACTGTATGAAGAATGCTTTAGCTACACTGTTTCCATCAAGCAAATTACCTTTTTTCATCATTATCATTATGGTATTAAGGATTAGGTTTAGTTTTAGAACCTGATTCACTCAACTACGTTTTGACCATTATTGTTACTTTCAAAGCTTTTGCAGAAGGAGAAAACAGCTAAAACGGACTTTATGAAGAATGCTTTAGCTTACACTGTTTCCATCAAGCCGATGACCTTTTTTCATCATTATCATTATGGTATGAAGGATTAGGTTTAGTTTTAGAACCTGATTCACTCAACTACGTTTTGACCATTATTGTTACTTTCAAAGCTTTTGCAGAAGGAGAAAACAGCTAAAACGGACTGTAAGAGGAAGGCTTTAACTTTCACTATAATTATCAAGCAAATGACCTTTTTTCACCATTTTCATCATGGTATAATGGATGAGGTTTAGTTTTAGAACCTGATTCACTCCACTACGTTTTGACCATTATTGTTACTTTCAAAGCTTTTGCAGAAGGAGAAAACAGCTAAAACGGACTGTAAGAGGAAGGCTTTAACTTTCACTATAATTACAAGCAAATGACCTTTTTTGTCCATTTTCATTATGGTATGATGGAATAGGCTTAGTTTTAGAACCTGATTAACTCAACTACGTTTTGACCATTATTGTTACTTTGTAGCTTTTGCAGAAGGAGAAAACAGCTAAATCGGACTGTATGAAGAATGCTTTAGCTTACACTGTTTCCATCAAGCAAATTACCTTTTTTCATCATTATCATTATGGTATTAAGGATTAGGTTTAGTTTTAAAACATGATTCACTCAACTATGTTTTGACCATTATTCTTACTTTCAAAGCTTTTGCAGAAGGAGAAACAGCTAAAACGGAATCTAATGAATAATGCTCTAGCTTACACTGTTTCCATCAAGCCAATGACCTTTTTTCATCATTATCATTATGGTATGAAGGATTAGGTTTAGTTTTAGAACCTGATTCACTCAACTACGTTTTGACCATTATTGTCACTTTCAAAGCTTTTGCAGAAGGAGAAAACAGCTAAAACGGACTGTAAGAGGAAGGCTTTAACTTTCACTATAATTATCAAGCAAATGACCTTTTTTCACCATTTTCATCATGGTATAATGGATGAGGTTTAGTTTTAGAACCTGATTCACTCCACTACGTTTTGACCATTATTGTTACTTTCAAAGCTTTTGCAGAAGGAGAAAACAGCTAAAACGGACTGTAAGAGGAAGGCTTTAACTTTCACTATAATTACAAGCAAATGACCTTTTTTGTCCATTTTCATTATGGTATGATGGAATAGGCTTAGTTTTAGAACCTGATTAACTCAACTACGTTTTGACCATTATTGTTACTTTGTAGCTTTTGCAGAAGGAGAAAACAGCTAAATCGGACTGTATGAAGAATGCTTTAGCTTACACTGTTTCCATCAAGCAAATTACCTTTTTTCATCATTATCATTATGGTATTAAGGATTAGGTTTAGTTTTAAAACATGATTCACTCAACTATGTTTTGACCATTATTCTTACTTTCAAAGCTTTTGCAGAAGGAGAAACAGCTAAAACGGAATCTAATGAATAATGCTCTAGCTTACACTGTTTCCATCAAGCCAATGACCTTTTTTCATCATTATCATTATGGTATGAAGGATTAGGTTTAGTTTTAGAACCTGATTCACTCAACTACGTTTTGACCATTATTCTTACTTTCAAAGCTTTTGCAGAAGGAGAAACAGCTAAAACGGAATTTAATGATTAATGCTTTAGCTTACACTGTTTCCATCAAGCCGATGACTGTATGGAGAATGCTTTAGCTTACACTGTTTCCATCAAGCAAATTACCTTTTTTCATCATTATCATTATGGTATGAAGGATTAGGTTAAGTTTTAGAACCTGATTCACTCAACTATGTTTTGACCATTATTCTTACTTTCAAAGCTTTTGCAGAAGGAGAAACAGCTAAAACGGAATCTAATGAATAATGCTCTAGCTTACACTGTTTCCATCAAGCCAATGACCTTTTTTCATCATTATCATTATGGTATGAAGGATTAGGTTTAGTTTTAGAACCTGATTCCCTCAACTACGTTTTGACCATTATTGTTACTTTCAAAGCTTTTGCAGAAGGAGAAAACAGCTAAAACGGACTGTAAGAGGAAGGCTTTAACTTTCACTATAATTATCAAGCAAATGACCTTTTTTCACCATTTTCATCATGGTATAATGGATGAGGTTTAGTTTTAGAACCTGATTCACTCCACTACGTTTTGACCATTATTGTTACTTTCAAAGCTTTTGCAGAAGGAGAAAACAGCTAAAACGGACTGTAAGAGGAAGGCTTTAACTTTCACTATAATTACAAGCAAATGACCTTTTTTGTCCATTTTCATTATGGTATGATGGAATAGGCTTAGTTTTAGAACCTGATTAACTCAACTACGTTTTGACCATTATTGTTACTTTGTAGCTTTTGCAGAAGGAGAAAACAGCTAAATCGGACTGTATGAAGAATGCTTTAGCTTACACTGTTTCCATCAAGCAAATTACCTTTTTTCATCATTATCATTATGGTATTAAGGATTAGGTTTAGTTTTAAAACATGATTCACTCAACTATGTTTTGACCATTATTCTTACTTTCAAAGCTTTTGCAGAAGGAGAAACAGCTAAAACGGAATCTAATGAATAATGCTCTAGCTTACACTGTTTCCATCAAGCCAATGACCTTTTTTCATCATTATCATTATGGTATGAAGGATTAGGTTTAGTTTTAGAACCTGATTCACTCAACTACGTTTTGACCATTATTGTTACTTTCAAAGCTTTTGCAGAAGGAGAAAACAGCTAAAACGGAATCTAATGAATAATGCTCTAGCTTACACTGTTTCCATCAAGCCAATGACCTTTTTTCATCATTATCATTATGGTATGAAGGATTAGGTTTAGTTTTAAAACCTGATTCACTCAACTATGTTTTGACCATTATTCCTACTTTCAAAGCTTTTGCAGAAGGAGAAACAGCTAAAACGGAATCTAATGAATAATGCTCTAGCTTACACTGTTTCCATCAAGCAAATTACCTTTTTTCATCATTATCATTATGGTATGAAGGATTAGGTATAGTTTCAGAATCTGATTCACTCAACTACGTTTTGACCATTATTGTTACTTTCAAAGCTTTTGAAAGTAACGTTTTTACCATTATTGTTACTTTCAAAGCTTTTGCAGAAGGAGAAACAGCTAAAACGGAATCTAATGAATAATACTCTAGCTTACACTGTTTCCATCAAGCCAATGACCTTTTTTCATCATTATCATTATGGTATGAAGGATTAGGTTTAGTTTTAGAACCTGATTCACTCAACTACGTTTTGACCATTATTCTTACTTTCAAAGCTTTTGCAGAAGGAGAAAACAGCTAAAACGGACTGTATGAAGAATGCTTTAGCTACACTGTTTCCATCAAGCAAATTACCTTTTTTCATCATTATCATTATGGTATTAAGGATTAGGTTTAGTTTTAGAACCTGATTCACTCAACTACGTTTTGACCATTATTGTTACTTTCAAAGCTTTTGCAGAAGGAGAAAACAGCTAAAACGGACTGTATGAAGAATGCTTTAGCTTACACTGTTTCCATCAAGCAAATTACCTTTTTTGTCCATTTTCATTATGGTATGATGGAATAGGTTTAGTTTTAAAACCTGATTCACTCAACTATGTTTTGACCATTATTCTTACTTTCAAAGCTTTTGCAGAAGGAGAAACAGCTAAAACGGAATCTAATGAATAATGCTCTAGCTTACACTGTTTCCATCAAGCCAATGACCTTTTTTCATCATTATCATTATGGTATGAAGGATTAGGTTTAGTTTTAGAACCTGATTCACTCAACTACGTTTTGACCATTATTCTTACTTTCAAAGCTTTTGCAGAAGGAGAAACAGCTAAAACGGAATTTAATGATTAATGCTTTAGCTTACACTGTTTCCATCAAGCCGATGACTGTATGGAGAATGCTTTAGCTTACACTGTTTCCATCAAGCAAATTACCTTTTTTCATCATTATCATTATGGTATGAAGGATTAGGTTAAGTTTTAGAACCTGATTCACTCAACTATGTTTTGACCATTATTCTTACTTTCAAAGCTTTTGCAGAAGGAGAAACAGCTAAAACGGAATCTAATGAATAATGCTCTAGCTTACACTGTTTCCATCAAGCCAATGACCTTTTTTCATCATTATCATTATGGTATGAAGGATTAGGTTTAGTTTTAGAACCTGATTCCCTCAACTACGTTTTGACCATTATTGTTACTTTCAAAGCTTTTGCAGAAGGAGAAAACAGCTAAAACGGACTGTAAGAGGAAGGCTTTAACTTTCACTATAATTATCAAGCAAATGACCTTTTTTCACCATTTTCATCATGGTATAATGGATGAGGTTTAGTTTTAGAACCTGATTCACTCCACTACGTTTTGACCATTATTGTTACTTTCAAAGCTTTTGCAGAAGGAGAAAACAGCTAAAACGGACTGTAAGAGGAAGGCTTTAACTTTCACTATAATTACAAGCAAATGACCTTTTTTGTCCATTTTCATTATGGTATGATGGAATAGGCTTAGTTTTAGAACCTGATTAACTCAACTACGTTTTGACCATTATTGTTACTTTGTAGCTTTTGCAGAAGGAGAAAACAGCTAAATCGGACTGTATGAAGAATGCTTTAGCTTACACTGTTTCCATCAAGCAAATTACCTTTTTTCATCATTATCATTATGGTATTAAGGATTAGGTTTAGTTTTAAAACATGATTCACTCAACTATGTTTTGACCATTATTCTTACTTTCAAAGCTTTTGCAGAAGGAGAAACAGCTAAAACGGAATCTAATGAATAATGCTCTAGCTTACACTGTTTCCATCAAGCCAATGACCTTTTTTCATCATTATCATTATGGTATGAAGGATTAGGTTTAGTTTTAGAACCTGATTCACTCAACTACGTTTTGACCATTATTGTTACTTTCAAAGCTTTTGCAGAAGGAGAAAACAGCTAAAACGGAATCTAATGAATAATGCTCTAGCTTACACTGTTTCCATCAAGCCAATGACCTTTTTTCATCATTATCATTATGGTATGAAGGATTAGGTTTAGTTTTAAAACCTGATTCACTCAACTATGTTTTGACCATTATTCCTACTTTCAAAGCTTTTGCAGAAGGAGAAACAGCTAAAACGGAATCTAATGAATAATGCTCTAGCTTACACTGTTTCCATCAAGCAAATTACCTTTTTTCATCATTATCATTATGGTATGAAGGATTAGGTATAGTTTCAGAATCTGATTCACTCAACTACGTTTTGACCATTATTGTTACTTTCAAAGCTTTTGAAAGTAACGTTTTTACCATTATTGTTACTTTCAAAGCTTTTGCAGAAGGAGAAACAGCTAAAACGGAATCTAATGAATAATACTCTAGCTTACACTGTTTCCATCAAGCCAATGACCTTTTTTCATCATTATCATTATGGTATGAAGGATTAGGTTTAGTTTTAGAACCTGATTCACTCAACTACGTTTTGACCATTATTCTTACTTTCAAAGCTTTTGCAGAAGGAGAAAACAGCTAAAACGGACTGTATGAAGAATGCTTTAGCTACACTGTTTCCATCAAGCAAATTACCTTTTTTCATCATTATCATTATGGTATTAAGGATTAGGTTTAGTTTTAGAACCTGATTCACTCAACTACGTTTTGACCATTATTGTTACTTTCAAAGCTTTTGCAGAAGGAGAAAACAGCTAAAACGGACTGTATGAAGAATGCTTTAGCTTACACTGTTTCCATCAAGCAAATTACCTTTTTTCATCATTATCATTATGGTATGAAGGATTAGGTTTAGTTTTAAAACCTGATTCACTCAACTACGTTTTGACCATTATTGTTACTTTCAAAGCTTTTGCAGAAGGAGAAAACAGCTAAAACGGACTGTATGAAGAATGCTTTAGCTTACACTGTTTCCATCAAGCAAATTACCTTTTTTGTCCATTTTCATTATGGTATGATGGAATAGGTTTAGTTTTAAAACCTGATTCACTCAACTATGTTTTGACCATTATTCTTACTTTCAAAGCTTTTGCAGAAGGAGAAACAGCTAAAACGGAATCTAATGAATAATGCTCTAGCTTACACTGTTTCCATCAAGCCAATGACCTTTTTTCATCATTATCATTATGGTATGAAGGATTAGGTTTAGTTTTAGAACCTGATTCACTCAACTACGTTTTGACCATTATTCTTACTTTCAAAGCTTTTGCAGAAGGAGAAACAGCTAAAACGGAATTTAATGATTAATGCTTTAGCTTACACTGTTTCCATCAAGCCGATGACTGTATGGAGAATGCTTTAGCTTACACTGTTTCCATCAAGCAAATTACCTTTTTTCATCATTATCATTATGGTATGAAGGATTAGGTTAAGTTTTAGAACCTGATTCACTCAACTATGTTTTGACCATTATTCTTACTTTCAAAGCTTTTGCAGAAGGAGAAACAGCTAAAACGGAATCTAATGAATAATGCTCTAGCTTACACTGTTTCCATCAAGCCAATGACCTTTTTTCATCATTATCATTATGGTATGAAGGATTAGGTTTAGTTTTAGAACCTGATTCCCTCAACTACGTTTTGACCATTATTCTTACTTTCAAAGCTTTTGCAGAAGGAGAAAACAGCTAAAACGGACTGTATGAAGAATGCTTTAGCTTACACTGTTTCCATCAAGCAAATTACCTTTTTTCATCATTATCATTATGGTATGAAGGATTAGGTTTAGTTTTAGAACCTAAATTCACTCAACTACGTTTTGACCATTATTCTTACTTTCAAAGCTTTTGCAGAAGGAGAAACAGCTAAAACGGAATCTAATGAATAATGCTCTAGCTTACACTGTTTCCATCAAGCCAATGACCTTTTTTCATCATTATCATTATGGTATGAAGGATTAGGTTTAGTTTTAGAACCTGATTCACTCAACTACGTTTTGACCATTATTCTTACTTTCAAAGCTTTTGCAGAAGGAGAAACAGCTAAAACGGAATTTAATGATTAATGCTTTAGCTTACACTGTTTCCATCAAGCCGATGACTGTATGGAGAATGCTTTAGCTTACACTGTTTCCATCAAGCAAATTACCTTTTTTCATCATTATCATTATGGTATGAAGGATTAGGTTTAGTTTTAGAACCTAAATTCACTCAACTACGTTTTGACCATTATTGTTACTTTCAAAGCTTTTGCAGAAGGAGAAAACAGCTAAAACGGACTGTATGGAGAATGCTTTAGCTTACACTGTTTCCATCAAGCAAATTACCTTTTTTCATCATTATCATTATGGTATTAAGGATTAGGTTTAGTTTTAGAACCTGATTCACTCAACTACGTTTTGACCATTATTGTTACTTTCAAAGCTTTTGCAGAAGGAGAAAACAGCTAAAACGGACTGTATGAAGAATGCTTTAGCTTACACTGTTTCCATCAAGCAAATTACCTTTTTTCATCATTATCATTATGGTATGAAGGATTAGGTTTAGTTTTAGAACCTGATTCACTCAACTACGTTTTGACCATTATTCTTACTTTCAAAGCTTTTGCAGAAGGAGAAAACAGCTAAAACGGACTGTATGAAGAATGCTTTAGCTACACTGTTTCCATCAAGCAAATTACCTTTTTTCATCATTATCATTATGGTATTAAGGATTAGGTTTAGTTTTAGAACCTGATTCACTCAACTACGTTTTGACCATTATTGTTACTTTCAAAGCTTTTGCAGAAGGAGAAAACAGCTAAAACGGACTGTATGAAGAATGCTTTAGCTTACACTGTTTCCATCAAGCAAATTACCTTTTTTCATCATTATCATTATGGTATGAAGGATTAGGTTTAGTTTTAGAACCTAAATTCACTCAACTACGTTTTGACCTTTATTGTTACTTTCAAAGCTTTTGCAGAAGGAGAAAACAGCTAAAACGGACTGTATGAAGAATGCTTTAGCTTACACTGTTTCCATCAAGCAAATTACCTTTTTTCATCATTATCATTATGGTATGAAGGATTAGGTTAAGTTTTAGAACCTGATTCACTCAACTATGTTTTGACCATTATTCTTACTTTCAAAGCTTTTGCAGAAGGAGAAAACAGCTAAAACGGACTTTATGAAGAATGCTTTAGCTTACACTGTTTCCATCAAGCCGATGACCTTTTTTCATCATTATCATTATGGTATGAAGGATTAGGTTTAGTTTTAGAACCTGATTCACTCAACTACGTTTTAACCATTATTGTTACTTTCAAAGCTTTTGCAGAAGGAGAAAACAGCTAAAACGGACTGTAAGAGGAAGGCTTTAACTTTCACTATAATTATCAAGCAAATGACCTTTTTTCACCATTTTCATCATGGTATGAAGGATTAGGTTTAGTTTTAGAACCTGATTCACTCAACTACGTTTTGACCATTATTGTTACTTTCAAAGCTTTTGCAGAAGGAGAAAACAGCTTAAACGGACTGTAAGAGGAAGGCTTTAACTTTCACTATAATTATCAAGCAAATGACCTTTTTTCACCATTTTCATCATGGTATAATGGATGAGGTTTAGTTTTAGAACCTGATTCACTCCACTACGTTTTGACCATTATTGTTACTTTCAAAGCTTTTGCAGAAGGAGAAAACAGCTAAAACGGACTGTAAGAGGAAGGCTTTAACTTTCACTATAATTACAAGCAAATGACCTTTTTTGTCCATTTTCATTATGGTATGATGGAATAGGCTTAGTTTTAGAACCTGATTAACTCAACTACGTTTTGACCATTATTGTTACTTTGTAGCTTTTGCAGAAGGAGAAAACAGCTAAATCGGACTGTATGAAGAATGCTTTAGCTTACACTGTTTCCATCAAGCAAATTACCTTTTTTCATCATTATCATTATGGTATTAAGGATTAGGTTTAGTTTTAAAACATGATTCACTCAACTATGTTTTGACCATTATTCTTACTTTCAAAGCTTTTGCAGAAGGAGAAACAGCTAAAACGGAATCTAATGAATAATGCTCTAGCTTACACTGTTTCCATCAAGCCAATGACCTTTTTTCATCATTATCATTATGGTATGAAGGATTAGGTTTAGTTTTAGAACCTGATTCACTCAACTACGTTTTGACCATTATTGTTACTTTCAAAGCTTTTGCAGAAGGAGAAAACAGCTAAAACGGAATCTAATGAATAATGCTCTAGCTTACACTGTTTCCATCAAGCCAATGACCTTTTTTCATCATTATCATTATGGTATGAAGGATTAGGTTTAGTTTTAAAACCTGATTCACTCAACTATGTTTTGACCATTATTCCTACTTTCAAAGCTTTTGCAGAAGGAGAAACAGCTAAAACGGAATCTAATGAATAATGCTCTAGCTTACACTGTTTCCATCAAGCAAATTACCTTTTTTCATCATTATCATTATGGTATGAAGGATTAGGTATAGTTTCAGAATCTGATTCACTCAACTACGTTTTGACCATTATTGTTACTTTCAAAGCTTTTGAAAGTAACGTTTTTACCATTATTGTTACTTTCAAAGCTTTTGCAGAAGGAGAAACAGCTAAAACGGAATCTAATGAATAATACTCTAGCTTACACTGTTTCCATCAAGCCAATGACCTTTTTTCATCATTATCATTATGGTATGAAGGATTAGGTTTAGTTTTAGAACCTGATTCACTCAACTACGTTTTGACCATTATTCTTACTTTCAAAGCTTTTGCAGAAGGAGAAAACAGCTAAAACGGACTGTATGAAGAATGCTTTAGCTACACTGTTTCCATCAAGCAAATTACCTTTTTTCATCATTATCATTATGGTATTAAGGATTAGGTTTAGTTTTAGAACCTGATTCACTCAACTACGTTTTGACCATTATTGTTACTTTCAAAGCTTTTGCAGAAGGAGAAAACAGCTAAAACGGACTGTATGAAGAATGCTTTAGCTTACACTGTTTCCATCAAGCAAATTACCTTTTTTCATCATTATCATTATGGTATGAAGGATTAGGTTTAGTTTTAAAACCTGATTCACTCAACTACGTTTTGACCATTATTGTTACTTTCAAAGCTTTTGCAGAAGGAGAAAACAGCTAAAACGGACTGTATGAAGAATGCTTTAGCTTACACTGTTTCCATCAAGCAAATTACCTTTTTTGTCCATTTTCATTATGGTATGATGGAATAGGTTTAGTTTTAAAACCTGATTCACTCAACTATGTTTTGACCATTATTCTTACTTTCAAAGCTTTTGCAGAAGGAGAAACAGCTAAAACGGAATCTAATGAATAATGCTCTAGCTTACACTGTTTCCATCAAGCCAATGACCTTTTTTCATCATTATCATTATGGTATGAAGGATTAGGTTTAGTTTTAGAACCTGATTCACTCAACTACGTTTTGACCATTATTCTTACTTTCAAAGCTTTTGCAGAAGGAGAAACAGCTAAAACGGAATTTAATGATTAATGCTTTAGCTTACACTGTTTCCATCAAGCCGATGACTGTATGGAGAATGCTTTAGCTTACACTGTTTCCATCAAGCAAATTACCTTTTTTCATCATTATCATTATGGTATGAAGGATTAGGTTAAGTTTTAGAACCTGATTCACTCAACTATGTTTTGACCATTATTCTTACTTTCAAAGCTTTTGCAGAAGGAGAAACAGCTAAAACGGAATCTAATGAATAATGCTCTAGCTTACACTGTTTCCATCAAGCCAATGACCTTTTTTCATCATTATCATTATGGTATGAAGGATTAGGTTTAGTTTTAGAACCTGATTCCCTCAACTACGTTTTGACCATTATTCTTACTTTCAAAGCTTTTGCAGAAGGAGAAAACAGCTAAAACGGACTGTATGAAGAATGCTTTAGCTTACACTGTTTCCATCAAGCAAATTACCTTTTTTCATCATTATCATTATGGTATGAAGGATTAGGTTTAGTTTTAGAACCTAAATTCACTCAACTACGTTTTGACCATTATTGTTACTTTCAAAGCTTTTGCAGAAGGAGAAAACAGCTAAAACGGACTGTATGGAGAATGCTTTAGCTTACACTGTTTCCATCAAGCAAATTACCTTTTTTCATCATTATCATTATGGTATTAAGGATTAGGTTTAGTTTTAGAACCTGATTCACTCAACTACGTTTTGACCATTATTGTTACTTTCAAAGCTTTTGCAGAAGGAGAAAACAGCTAAAACGGACTGTATGAAGAATGCTTTAGCTTACACTGTTTCCATCAAGCAAATTACCTTTTTTCATCATTATCATTATGGTATGAAGGATTAGGTTTAGTTTTAGAACCTAAATTCACTCAACTACGTTTTGACCATTATTGTTACTTTCAAAGCTTTTGCAGAAGGAGAAAACAGCTAAAACGGACTGTATGGAGAATGCTTTAGCTTACACTGTTTCCATCAAGCAAATTACCTTTTTTCATCATTATCATTATGGTATGAAGGATTAGGTTAAGTTTTAGAACCTGATTCACTCAACTATGTTTTGACCATTATTCTTACTTTCAAAGCTTTTGCAGAAGGAGAAACAGCTAAAACGGAATCTAATGAATAATGCTCTAGCTTACACTGTTTCCATCAAGCCAATGACCTTTTTTCATCATTATCATTATGGTATGAAGGATTAGGTTTAGTTTTAGAACCTGATTCACTCAACTACGTTTTGACCATTATTCTTACTTTCAAAGCTTTTGCAGAAGGAGAAAACAGCTAAAACGGACTGTATGAAGAATGCTTTAGCTACACTGTTTCCATCAAGCAAATTACCTTTTTTCATCATTATCATTATGGTATTAAGGATTAGGTTTAGTTTTAGAACCTGATTCACTCAACTATGTTTTGACCATTATTCTTACTTTCAAAGCTTTTGCAGAAGGAGAAACAGCTAAAACGGAATCTAATGAATAATGCTCTAGCTTACACTGTTTCCATCAAGCCAATGACCTTTTTTCATCATTATCATTATGGTATGAAGGATTAGGTTTAGTTTTAGAACCTGATTCACTCAACTACGTTTTGACCATTATTCTTACTTTCAAAGCTTTTGCAGAAGGAGAAAACAGCTAAAACGGACTGTATGAAGAATGCTTTAGCTACACTGTTTCCATCAAGCAAATTACCTTTTTTCATCATTATCATTATGGTATTAAGGATTAGGTTTAGTTTTAGAACCTGATTCACTCAACTACGTTTTGACCATTATTGTTACTTTCAAAGCTTTTGCAGAAGGAGAAAACAGCTAAAACGGACTGTATGAAGAATGCTTTAGCTTACACTGTTTCCATCAAGCAAATTACCTTTTTTCATCATTATCATTATGGTATGAAGGATTAGGTTTAGTTTTAGAACCTAAATTCACTCAACTACGTTTTGACCATTATTGTTACTTTCAAAGCTTTTGCAGAAGGAGAAAACAGCTAAAACGGACTGTATGAAGAATGCTTTAGCTTACACTGTTTCCATCAAGCAAATTACCTTTTTTCATCATTATCATTATGGTATGAAGGATTAGGTTAAGTTTTAGAACCTGATTCACTCAACTATGTTTTGACCATTATTCTTACTTTCAAAGCTTTTGCAGAAGGAGAAAACAGCTAAAACGGACTTTATGAAGAATGCTTTAGCTTACACTGTTTCCATCAAGCCGATGACCTTTTTTCATCATTATCATTATGGTATGAAGGATTAGGTTTAGTTTTACAACCTGATTCACTCAACTACGTTTTGACCATTATTGTTACTTTCAAAGCTTTTGCAGAAGGAGAAAACAGCTAAAACGGACTGTAAGAGGAAGGCTTTAACTTTCACTATAATTATCAAGCAAATGACCTTTTTTCACCATTTTCATCATGGTATGATGGATGAGGTTTAGTTTTAGAACCTGATTCACACCACTACGTTTTGACCATTATTGTTACTTTCAAAGCTTTTGCAGAAGGAGAAAACAGCTAAAACGGACTGTAAGAGGAAGGCTTTAACTTTCACTATAATTACAAGCAAATGACCTTTTTTGTCCATTTTCATTATGGTATGATGGAATAGGCTTAGTTTTAGAACCTGATTAACTCAACTACGTTTTTACCATTATTGTTACTTTGTAGCTTTTGCAGAAGGAGAAAACAGCTAAATCGGACTGTATGAAGAATGCTTTAGCTTACACTGTTTCCATCAAGCCAATGACCTTTTTTCATCATTATCATTATGGTATGAAGGATTAGGTTTAGTTTTAGAACCTGATTCACTCAACTACGTTTTGACCATTATTGTTACTTTCAAAGCTTTTGCAGAAGGAGAAACAGCTAAAACGGAATTTAATGATTAATGCTTTAGCTTACACTGTTTCCATCAAGCCGATGACCTTTTTTCATCATTATCATTATGGTATGAAGGATTAGGTTTAGTTTTAAAACCTGATTCACTCAACTACGTTTTGACCATTATTCTTACTTTCAAAGTTTTTGCAGAAGGAGAAAACAGCTAAAACGGACTGTATGAAGAATGCTTTAGCTACACTGTTTCCATCAAGCAAATTACCTTTTTTCATCATTATCATTATGGTATTAAGGATTAGGTTTAGTTTTAGAACCTGATTCACTCAACTACGTTTTGACCATTATTGTTACTTTCAAAGCTTTTGCAGAAGGAGAAAACAGCTAAAACGGACTGTATGAAGAATGCTTTAGCTTACACTGTTTCCATCAAGCAAATTACCTTTTTTCATCATTATCATTATGGTATGAAGGATTAGGTTTAGTTTTAGAACCTAAATTCACTCAACTACGTTTTGACCATTATTGTTACTTTCAAAGCTTTTGCAGAAGGAGAAAACAGCTAAAACGGACTGTATGAAGAATGCTTTAGCTTACACTGTTTCCATCAAGCAAATTACCTTTTTTCATCATTATCATTATGGTATGAAGGATTAGGTTAAGTTTTAGAACCTGATTCACTCAACTATGTTTTGACCATTATTCTTACTTTCAAAGCTTTTGCAGAAGGAGAAAACAGCTAAAACGGACTTTATGAAGAATGCTTTAGCTTACACTGTTTCCATCAAGCCGATGACCTTTTTTCATCATTATCATTATGGTATGAAGGATTAGGTTTAGTTTTAGAACCTGATTCACTCAACTACGTTTTGACCATTATTGTTACTTTCAAAGCTTTTGCAGAAGGAGAAAACAGCTAAAACGGACTGTAAGAGGAAGGCTTTAACTTTCACTATAATTATCAAGCAAATGACCTTTTTTCACCATTTTCATCATGGTATGAAGGATTAGGTTTAGTTTTAGAACCTGATTCACTCAACTACGTTTTGACCATTATTGTTACTTTCAAAGCTTTTGCAGAAGGAGAAAACAGCTAAAACGGACTGTAAGAGGAAGGCTTT
Source organism: Pungitius pungitius (assembly GCF_949316345.1). NCBI lineage: Eukaryota > Metazoa > Chordata > Actinopteri > Perciformes > Gasterosteidae > Pungitius > Pungitius pungitius. Next base: position 786,465 of record NW_026909893.1, on the reverse strand, counting down.
AACTTTCACTATAATTATCAAGCAAATGACCTTTTTTCACCATTTTCATCATGGTATAATGGATGAGGTTTAGTTTTAGAACCTGATTCACTCCACTACGTTTTGACCATTATTGTTACTTTCAAAGCTTTTGCAGAAGGAGAAAACAGCTAAAACGGACTGTAAGAGGAAGGCTTTAACTTTCACTATAATTACAAGCAAATGACCTTTTTTGTCCATTTTCATTATGGTATGATGGAATAGGCTTAGTTTTAGAACCTGATTAACTCAACTACGTTTTGACCATTATTGTTACTTTGTAGCTTTTGCAGAAGGAGAAAACAGCTAAATCGGACTGTATGAAGAATGCTTTAGCTTACACTGTTTCCATCAAGCAAATTACCTTTTTTCATCATTATCATTATGGTATTAAGGATTAGGTTTAGTTTTAAAACATGATTCACTCAACTATGTTTTGACCATTATTCTTACTTTCAAAGCTTTTGCAGAAGGAGAAACAGCTAAAACGGAATCTAATGAATAATGCTCTAGCTTACACTGTTTCCATCAAGCCAATGACCTTTTTTCATCATTATCATTATGGTATGAAGGATTAGGTTTAGTTTTAAAACCTGATTCACTCAACTACGTTTTGACCATTATTGTTACTTTCAAAGCTTTTGCAGAAGGAGAAAACAGCTAAAACGGACTGTATGAAGAATGCTTTAGCTACACTGTTTCCATCAAGCAAATTACCTTTTTTCATCATTATCATTATGGTATGAAGGATTAGGTTTAGTTTTAGAACCTGATTCCCTCAACTACGTTTTGACCATTATTCTTACTTTCAAAGCTTTTGCAGAAGGAGGAAACAGCTAAAACGGACTGTATGAATAATGCTCTAGCTTACACTGTTTCCATCAAGCCAATGACCTTTTTTCATCATTATCATTATGGTATGAAGGATTAGGTTTAGTTTTAGAACCTGATTCACTCAACTACGTTTTGACCATTATTCTTACTTTCAAAGCTTTTGCAGAAGGAGAAAACAGCTAAAACGGACTGTATGAAGAATGCTTTAGCTACACTGTTTCCATCAAGCAAATTACCTTTTTTCATCATTATCATTATGGTATTAAGGATTAGGTTTAGTTTTAGAACCTGATTCACTCAACTACGTTTTGACCATTATTGTTACTTTCAAAGCTTTTGCAGAAGGAGAAAACAGCTAAAACGGACTGTATGAAGAATGCTTTAGCTTACACTGTTTCCATCAAGCAAATTACCTTTTTTCATCATTATCATTATGGTATGAAGGATTAGGTTTAGTTTTAGAACCTAAATTCACTCAACTACGTTTTGACCATTATTGTTACTTTCAAAGCTTTTGCAGAAGGAGAAAACAGCTAAAACGGACTGTATGAAGAATGCTTTAGCTTACACTGTTTCCATCAAGCAAATTACCTTTTTTCATCATTATCATTATGGTATGAAGGATTAGGTTAAGTTTTAGAACCTGATTCACTCAACTATGTTTTGACCATTATTCTTACTTTCAAAGCTTTTGCAGAAGGAGAAAACAGCTAAAACGGACTTTATGAAGAATGCTTTAGCTTACACTGTTTCCATCAAGCCGATGACCTTTTTTCATCATTATCATTATGGTATGAAGGATTAGGTTTAGTTTTACAACCTGATTCACTCAACTACGTTTTGACCATTATTGTTACTTTCAAAGCTTTTGCAGAAGGAGAAAACAGCTAAAACGGACTGTAAGAGGAAGGCTTTAACTTTCACTATAATTATCAAGCAAATGACCTTTTTTCACCATTTTCATCATGGTATAATGGATGAGGTTTAGTTTTAGAACCTGATTCACTCCACTACGTTTTGACCATTATTGTTACTTTCAAAGCTTTTGCAGAAGGAGAAAACAGCTAAAACGGACTGTAAGAGGAAGGCTTTAACTTTCACTATAATTACAAGCAAATGACCTTTTTTGTCCATTTTCATTATGGTATGATGGAATAGGCTTAGTTTTAGAACCTGATTAACTCAACTACGTTTTGACCATTATTGTTACTTTGTAGCTTTTGCAGAAGGAGAAAACAGCTAAATCGGACTGTATGAAGAATGCTTTAGCTTACACTGTTTCCATCAAGCAAATTACCTTTTTTCATCATTATCATTATGGTATTAAGGATTAGGTTTAGTTTTAAAACATGATTCACTCAACTATGTTTTGACCATTATTCTTACTTTCAAAGCTTTTGCAGAAGGAGAAACAGCTAAAACGGAATCTAATGAATAATGCTCTAGCTTACACTGTTTCCATCAAGCCAATGACCTTTTTTCATCATTATCATTATGGTATGAAGGATTAGGTTTAGTTTTAGAACCTGATTCACTCAACTACGTTTTGACCATTATTGTTACTTTCAAAGCTTTTGCAGAAGGAGAAAACAGCTAAAACGGAATCTAATGAATAATGCTCTAGCTTACACTGTTTCCATCAAGCCAATGACCTTTTTTCATCATTATCATTATGGTATGAAGGATTAGGTTTAGTTTTAAAACCTGATTCACTCAACTATGTTTTGACCATTATTCCTACTTTCAAAGCTTTTGCAGAAGGAGAAACAGCTAAAACGGAATCTAATGAATAATGCTCTAGCTTACACTGTTTCCATCAAGCAAATTACCTTTTTTCATCATTATCATTATGGTATGAAGGATTAGGTATAGTTTCAGAATCTGATTCACTCAACTACGTTTTGACCATTATTGTTACTTTCAAAGCTTTTGAAAGTAACGTTTTTACCATTATTGTTACTTTCAAAGCTTTTGCAGAAGGAGAAACAGCTAAAACGGAATCTAATGAATAATACTCTAGCTTACACTGTTTCCATCAAGCCAATGACCTTTTTTCATCATTATCATTATGGTATGAAGGATTAGGTTTAGTTTTAGAACCTGATTCACTCAACTACGTTTTGACCATTATTCTTACTTTCAAAGCTTTTGCAGAAGGAGAAAACAGCTAAAACGGACTGTATGAAGAATGCTTTAGCTACACTGTTTCCATCAAGCAAATTACCTTTTTTCATCATTATCATTATGGTATTAAGGATTAGGTTTAGTTTTAGAACCTGATTCACTCAACTACGTTTTGACCATTATTGTTACTTTCAAAGCTTTTGCAGAAGGAGAAAACAGCTAAAACGGACTGTATGAAGAATGCTTTAGCTTACACTGTTTCCATCAAGCAAATTACCTTTTTTCATCATTATCATTATGGTATGAAGGATTAGGTTTAGTTTTAAAACCTGATTCACTCAACTACGTTTTGACCATTATTGTTACTTTCAAAGCTTTTGCAGAAGGAGAAAACAGCTAAAACGGACTGTATGAAGAATGCTTTAGCTTACACTGTTTCCATCAAGCAAATTACCTTTTTTGTCCATTTTCATTATGGTATGATGGAATAGGTTTAGTTTTAAAACCTGATTCACTCAACTATGTTTTGACCATTATTCTTACTTTCAAAGCTTTTGCAGAAGGAGAAACAGCTAAAACGGAATCTAATGAATAATGCTCTAGCTTACACTGTTTCCATCAAGCCAATGACCTTTTTTCATCATTATCATTATGGTATGAAGGATTAGGTTTAGTTTTAGAACCTGATTCACTCAACTACGTTTTGACCATTATTCTTACTTTCAAAGCTTTTGAAGAAGGAGAAACAGCTAAAACGGAATTTAATGATTAATGCTTTAGCTTACACTGTTTCCATCAAGCCGATGACTGTATGGAGAATGCTTTAGCTTACACTGTTTCCATCAAGCAAATTACCTTTTTTCATCATTATCATTATGGTATGAAGGATTAGGTTAAGTTTTAGAACCTGATTCACTCAACTATGTTTTGACCATTATTCTTACTTTCAAAGCTTTTGCAGAAGGAGAAACAGCTAAAACGGAATCTAATGAATAATGCTCTAGCTTACACTGTTTCCATCAAGCCAATGACCTTTTTTCATCATTATCATTATGGTATGAAGGATTAGGTTTAGTTTTAGAACCTGATTCCCTCAACTACGTTTTGACCATTATTCTTACTTTCAAAGCTTTTGCAGAAGGAGAAAACAGCTAAAACGGACTGTATGAAGAATGCTTTAGCTTACACTGTTTCCATCAAGCAAATTACCTTTTTTCATCATTATCATTATGGTATGAAGGATTAGGTTTAGTTTTAGAACCTAAATTCACTCAACTACGTTTTGACCATTATTGTTACTTTCAAAGCTTTTGCAGAAGGAGAAAACAGCTAAAACGGACTGTATGGAGAATGCTTTAGCTTACACTGTTTCCATCAAGCAAATTACCTTTTTTCATCATTATCATTATGGTATTAAGGATTAGGTTTAGTTTTAGAACCTGATTCACTCAACTACGTTTTGACCATTATTGTTACTTTCAAAGCTTTTGCAGAAGGAGAAAACAGCTAAAACGGACTGTATGAAGAATGCTTTAGCTTACACTGTTTCCATCAAGCAAATTACCTTTTTTCATCATTATCATTATGGTATGAAGGATTAGGTTTAGTTTTAGAACCTAAATTCACTCAACTACGTTTTGACCATTATTGTTACTTTCAAAGCTTTTGCAGAAGGAGAAAACAGCTAAAACGGACTGTATGGAGAATGCTTTAGCTTACACTGTTTCCATCAAGCAAATTACCTTTTTTCATCATTATCATTATGGTATGAAGGATTAGGTTAAGTTTTAGAACCTGATTCACTCAACTATGTTTTGACCATTATTCTTACTTTCAAAGCTTTTGCAGAAGGAGAAACAGCTAAAACGGAATCTAATGAATAATGCTCTAGCTTACACTGTTTCCATCAAGCCAATGACCTTTTTTCATCATTATCATTATGGTATGAAGGATTAGGTTTAGTTTTAGAACCTGATTCACTCAACTACGTTTTGACCATTATTCTTACTTTCAAAGCTTTTGCAGAAGGAGAAAACAGCTAAAACGGACTGTATGAAGAATGCTTTAGCTACACTGTTTCCATCAAGCAAATTACCTTTTTTCATCATTATCATTATGGTATTAAGGATTAGGTTTAGTTTTAGAACCTGATTCACTCAACTATGTTTTGACCATTATTCTTACTTTCAAAGCTTTTGCAGAAGGAGAAACAGCTAAAACGGAATCTAATGAATAATGCTCTAGCTTACACTGTTTCCATCAAGCCAATGACCTTTTTTCATCATTATCATTATGGTATGAAGGATTAGGTTTAGTTTTAGAACCTGATTCACTCAACTACGTTTTGACCATTATTCTTACTTTCAAAGCTTTTGCAGAAGGAGAAAACAGCTAAAACGGACTGTATGAAGAATGCTTTAGCTACACTGTTTCCATCAAGCAAATTACCTTTTTTCATCATTATCATTATGGTATTAAGGATTAGGTTTAGTTTTAGAACCTGATTCACTCAACTACGTTTTGACCATTATTGTTACTTTCAAAGCTTTTGCAGAAGGAGAAAACAGCTAAAACGGACTGTATGAAGAATGCTTTAGCTTACACTGTTTCCATCAAGCAAATTACCTTTTTTCATCATTATCATTATGGTATGAAGGATTAGGTTTAGTTTTAGAACCTAAATTCACTCAACTACGTTTTGACCATTATTGTTACTTTCAAAGCTTTTGCAGAAGGAGAAAACAGCTAAAACGGACTGTATGAAGAATGCTTTAGCTTACACTGTTTCCATCAAGCAAATTACCTTTTTTCATCATTATCATTATGGTATGAAGGATTAGGTTAAGTTTTAGAACCTGATTCACTCAACTATGTTTTGACCATTATTCTTACTTTCAAAGCTTTTGCAGAAGGAGAAAACAGCTAAAACGGACTTTATGAAGAATGCTTTAGCTTACACTGTTTCCATCAAGCCGATGACCTTTTTTCATCATTATCATTATGGTATGAAGGATTAGGTTTAGTTTTACAACCTGATTCACTCAACTACGTTTTGACCATTATTGTTACTTTCAAAGCTTTTGCAGAAGGAGAAAACAGCTAAAACGGACTTTATGAAGAATGCTTTAGCTTACACTGTTTCCATCAAGCCGATGACCTTTTTTCATCATTATCATTATGGTATGAAGGATTAGGTTTAGTTTTACAACCTGATTCACTCAACTACGTTTTGACCATTATTGTTACTTTCAAAGCTTTTGCAGAAGGAGAAAACAGCTAAAACGGACTGTAAGAGGAAGGCTTTAACTTTCACTATAATTATCAAGCAAATGACCTTTTTTCACCATTTTCATCATGGTATGATGGATGAGGTTTAGTTTTAGAACCTGATTCACACCACTACGTTTTGACCATTATTGTTACTTTCAAAGCTTTTGCAGAAGGAGAAAACAGCTAAAACGGACTGTAAGAGGAAGGCTTTAACTTTCACTATAATTACAAGCAAATGACCTTTTTTGTCCATTTTCATTATGGTATGATGGAATAGGCTTAGTTTTAGAACCTGATTAACTCAACTACGTTTTTACCATTATTGTTACTTTGTAGCTTTTGCAGAAGGAGAAAACAGCTAAATCGGACTGTATGAAGAATGCTTTAGCTTACACTGTTTCCATCAAGCCAATGACCTTTTTTCATCATTATCATTATGGTATGAAGGATTAGGTTTAGTTTTAGAACCTGATTCACTCAACTACGTTTTGACCATTATTGTTACTTTCAAAGCTTTTGCAGAAGGAGAAACAGCTAAAACGGAATTTAATGATTAATGCTTTAGCTTACACTGTTTCCATCAAGCCGATGACCTTTTTTCATCATTATCATTATGGTATGAAGGATTAGGTTTAGTTTTAAAACCTGATTCACTCAACTACGTTTTGACCATTATTCTTACTTTCAAAGTTTTTGCAGAAGGAGAAAACAGCTAAAACGGACTGTATGAAGAATGCTTTAGCTACACTGTTTCCATCAAGCAAATTACCTTTTTTCATCATTATCATTATGGTATTAAGGATTAGGTTTAGTTTTAGAACCTGATTCACTCAACTACGTTTTGACCATTATTGTTACTTTCAAAGCTTTTGCAGAAGGAGAAAACAGCTAAAACGGACTTTATGAAGAATGCTTTAGCTTACACTGTTTCCATCAAGCCGATGACCTTTTTTCATCATTATCATTATGGTATGAAGGATTAGGTTTAGTTTTAGAACCTGATTCACTCAACTACGTTTTGACCATTATTGTTACTTTCAAAGCTTTTGCAGAAGGAGAAAACAGCTAAAACGGACTGTAAGAGGAAGGCTTTAACTTTCACTATAATTATCAAGCAAATGACCTTTTTTCACCATTTTCATCATGGTATGAAGGATTAGGTTTAGTTTTAGAACCTGATTCACTCAACTACGTTTTGACCATTATTGTTACTTTCAAAGCTTTTGCAGAAGGAGAAAACAGCTAAAACGGACTGTAAGAGGAAGGCTTTAACTTTCACTATAATTATCAAGCAAATGACCTTTTTTCACCATTTTCATCATGGTATAATGGATGAGGTTTAGTTTTAGAACCTGATTCACTCCACTACGTTTTGACCATTATTGTTACTTTCAAAGCTTTTGCAGAAGGAGAAAACAGCTAAAACGGACTGTAAGAGGAAGGCTTTAACTTTCACTATAATTACAAGCAAATGACCTTTTTTGTCCATTTTCATTATGGTATGATGGAATAGGCTTAGTTTTAGAACCTGATTAACTCAACTACGTTTTGACCATTATTGTTACTTTGTAGCTTTTGCAGAAGGAGAAAACAGCTAAATCGGACTGTATGAAGAATGCTTTAGCTTACACTGTTTCCATCAAGCAAATTACCTTTTTTCATCATTATCATTATGGTATTAAGGATTAGGTTTAGTTTTAAAACATGATTCACTCAACTATGTTTTGACCATTATTCTTACTTTCAAAGCTTTTGCAGAAGGAGAAACAGCTAAAACGGAATCTAATGAATAATGCTCTAGCTTACACTGTTTCCATCAAGCCAATGACCTTTTTTCATCATTATCATTATGGTATGAAGGATTAGGTTTAGTTTTAAAACCTGATTCACTCAACTACGTTTTGACCATTATTGTTACTTTCAAAGCTTTTGCAGAAGGAGAAAACAGCTAAAACGGACTGTATGAAGAATGCTTTAGCTACACTGTTTCCATCAAGCAAATTACCTTTTTTCATCATTATCATTATGGTATGAAGGATTAGGTTTAGTTTTAGAACCTGATTCCCTCAACTACGTTTTGACCATTATTCTTACTTTCAAAGCTTTTGCAGAAGGAGGAAACAGCTAAAACGGACTGTATGAATAATGCTCTAGCTTACACTGTTTCCATCAAGCCAATGACCTTTTTTCATCATTATCATTATGGTATGAAGGATTAGGTTTAGTTTTAGAACCTGATTCACTCAACTACGTTTTGACCATTATTCTTACTTTCAAAGCTTTTGCAGAAGGAGAAAACAGCTAAAACGGACTGTATGAAGAATGCTTTAGCTACACTGTTTCCATCAAGCAAATTACCTTTTTTCATCATTATCATTATGGTATTAAGGATTAGGTTTAGTTTTAGAACCTGATTCACTCAACTACGTTTTGACCATTATTGTTACTTTCAAAGCTTTTGCAGAAGGAGAAAACAGCTAAAACGGACTGTATGAAGAATGCTTTAGCTTACACTGTTTCCATCAAGCAAATTACCTTTTTTCATCATTATCATTATGGTATGAAGGATTAGGTTTAGTTTTAGAACCTAAATTCACTCAACTACGTTTTGACCATTATTGTTACTTTCAAAGCTTTTGCAGAAGGAGAAAACAGCTAAAACGGACTGTATGAAGAATGCTTTAGCTTACACTGTTTCCATCAAGCAAATTACCTTTTTTCATCATTATCATTATGGTATGAAGGATTAGGTTAAGTTTTAGAACCTGATTCACTCAACTATGTTTTGACCATTATTCTTACTTTCAAAGCTTTTGCAGAAGGAGAAAACAGCTAAAACGGACTTTATGAAGAATGCTTTAGCTTACACTGTTTCCATCAAGCCGATGACCTTTTTTCATCATTATCATTATGGTATGAAGGATTAGGTTTAGTTTTACAACCTGATTCACTCAACTACGTTTTGACCATTATTGTTACTTTCAAAGCTTTTGCAGAAGGAGAAAACAGCTAAAACGGACTGTAAGAGGAAGGCTTTAACTTTCACTATAATTATCAAGCAAATGACCTTTTTTCACCATTTTCATCATGGTATGATGGATGAGGTTTAGTTTTAGAACCTGATTCACACCACTACGTTTTGACCATTATTGTTACTTTCAAAGCTTTTGCAGAAGGAGAAAACAGCTAAAACGGACTGTAAGAGGAAGGCTTTAACTTTCACTATAATTACAAGCAAATGACCTTTTTTGTCCATTTTCATTATGGTATGATGGAATAGGCTTAGTTTTAGAACCTGATTAACTCAACTACGTTTTTACCATTATTGTTACTTTGTAGCTTTTGCAGAAGGAGAAAACAGCTAAATCGGACTGTATGAAGAATGCTTTAGCTTACACTGTTTCCATCAAGCCAATGACCTTTTTTCATCATTATCATTATGGTATGAAGGATTAGGTTTAGTTTTAGAACCTGATTCACTCAACTACGTTTTGACCATTATTGTTACTTTCAAAGCTTTTGCAGAAGGAGAAACAGCTAAAACGGAATTTAATGATTAATGCTTTAGCTTACACTGTTTCCATCAAGCCGATGACCTTTTTTCATCATTATCATTATGGTATGAAGGATTAGGTTTAGTTTTAAAACCTGATTCACTCAACTACGTTTTGACCATTATTCTTACTTTCAAAGTTTTTGCAGAAGGAGAAAACAGCTAAAACGGACTGTATGAAGAATGCTTTAGCTACACTGTTTCCATCAAGCAAATTACCTTTTTTCATCATTATCATTATGGTATTAAGGATTAGGTTTAGTTTTAGAACCTGATTCACTCAACTACGTTTTGACCATTATTGTTACTTTCAAAGCTTTTGCAGAAGGAGAAAACAGCTAAAACGGACTTTATGAAGAATGCTTTAGCTTACACTGTTTCCATCAAGCCGATGACCTTTTTTCATCATTATCATTATGGTATGAAGGATTAGGTTTAGTTTTAGAACCTGATTCACTCAACTACGTTTTGACCATTATTGTTACTTTCAAAGCTTTTGCAGAAGGAGAAAACAGCTAAAACGGACTGTAAGAGGAAGGCTTTAACTTTCACTATAATTATCAAGCAAATGACCTTTTTTCACCATTTTCATCATGGTATGAAGGATTAGGTTTAGTTTTAGAACCTGATTCACTCAACTACGTTTTGACCATTATTGTTACTTTCAAAGCTTTTGCAGAAGGAGAAAACAGCTAAAACGGACTGTAAGAGGAAGGCTTTAACTTTCACTATAATTATCAAGCAAATGACCTTTTTTCACCATTTTCATCATGGTATAATGGATGAGGTTTAGTTTTAGAACCTGATTCACTCCACTACGTTTTGACCATTATTGTTACTTTCAAAGCTTTTGCAGAAGGAGAAAACAGCTAAAACGGACTGTAAGAGGAAGGCTTTAACTTTCACTATAATTACAAGCAAATGACCTTTTTTGTCCATTTTCATTATGGTATGATGGAATAGGCTTAGTTTTAGAACCTGATTAACTCAACTACGTTTTGACCATTATTGTTACTTTGTAGCTTTTGCAGAAGGAGAAAACAGCTAAATCGGACTGTATGAAGAATGCTTTAGCTTACACTGTTTCCATCAAGCAAATTACCTTTTTTCATCATTATCATTATGGTATGAAGGAATAGGTTTAGTTTTAGAACCTAAATTCACTCAACTACGTTTTGACCATTATTGTTACTTTCAAAGCTTTTGCAGAAGGAGAAAACAGCTAAAACGGACTGTATGAAGAATGCTTTAGCTTACACTGTTTCCATCAAGCAAATTACCTTTTTTCATCATTATCATTATGGTATGAAGGATTAGGTTAAGTTTTAGAACCTGATTCACTCAACTATGTTTTGACCATTATTCTTACTTTCAAAGCTTTTGCAGAAGGAGAAAACAGCTAAAACGGACTTTATGAAGAATGCTTTAGCTTACACTGTTTCCATCAAGCCGATGACCTTTTTTCATCATTATCATTATGGTATGAAGGATTAGGTTTAGTTTTACAACCTGATTCACTCAACTACGTTTTGACCATTATTGTTACTTTCAAAGCTTTTGCAGAAGGAGAAAACAGCTAAAACGGACTGTAAGAGGAAGGCTTTAACTTTCACTATAATTATCAAGCAAATGACCTTTTTTCACCATTTTCATCATGGTATGATGGATGAGGTTTAGTTTTAGAACCTGATTCACACCACTACGTTTTGACCATTATTGTTACTTTCAAAGCTTTTGCAGAAGGAGAAAACAGCTAAAACGGACTGTAAGAGGAAGGCTTTAACTTTCACTATAATTACAAGCAAATGACCTTTTTTGTCCATTTTCATTATGGTATGATGGAATAGGCTTAGTTTTAGAACCTGATTAACTCAACTACGTTTTTACCATTATTGTTACTTTGTAGCTTTTGCAGAAGGAGAAAACAGCTAAATCGGACTGTATGAAGAATGCTTTAGCTTACACTGTTTCCATCAAGCCAATGACCTTTTTTCATCATTATCATTATGGTATGAAGGATTAGGTTTAGTTTTAGAACCTGATTCACTCAACTACGTTTTGACCATTATTGTTACTTTCAAAGCTTTTGCAGAAGGAGAAACAGCTAAAACGGAATTTAATGATTAATGCTTTAGCTTACACTGTTTCCATCAAGCCGATGACCTTTTTTCATCATTATCATTATGGTATGAAGGATTAGGTTTAGTTTTAAAACCTGATTCACTCAACTACGTTTTGACCATTATTCTTACTTTCAAAGTTTTTGCAGAAGGAGAAAACAGCTAAAACGGACTGTATGAAGAATGCTTTAGCTACACTGTTTCCATCAAGCAAATTACCTTTTTTCATCATTATCATTATGGTATTAAGGATTAGGTTTAGTTTTAGAACCTGATTCACTCAACTACGTTTTGACCATTATTGTTACTTTCAAAGCTTTTGCAGAAGGAGAAAACAGCTAAAACGGACTTTATGAAGAATGCTTTAGCTTACACTGTTTCCATCAAGCCGATGACCTTTTTTCATCATTATCATTATGGTATGAAGGATTAGGTTTAGTTTTAGAACCTGATTCACTCAACTACGTTTTGACCATTATTGTTACTTTCAAAGCTTTTGCAGAAGGAGAAAACAGCTAAAACGGACTGTAAGAGGAAGGCTTTAACTTTCACTATAATTATCAAGCAAATGACCTTTTTTCACCATTTTCATCATGGTATAATGGATGAGGTTTAGTTTTAGAACCTGATTCACTCCACTACGTTTTGACCATTATTGTTACTTTCAAAGCTTTTGCAGAAGGAGAAAACAGCTAAAACGGACTGTAAGAGGAAGGCTTTAACTTTCACTATAATTACAAGCAAATGACCTTTTTTGTCCATTTTCATTATGGTATGATGGAATAGGCTTAGTTTTAGAACCTGATTAACTCAACTACGTTTTGACCATTATTGTTACTTTGTAGCTTTTGCAGAAGGAGAAAACAGCTAAATCGGACTGTATGAAGAATGCTTTAGCTTACACTGTTTCCATCAAGCAAATTACCTTTTTTCATCATTATCATTATGGTATTAAGGATTAGGTTTAGTTTTAAAACATGATTCACTCAACTATGTTTTGACCATTATTCTTACTTTCAAAGCTTTTGCAGAAGGAGAAACAGCTAAAACGGAATCTAATGAATAATGCTCTAGCTTACACTGTTTCCATCAAGCCAATGACCTTTTTTCATCATTATCATTATGGTATGAAGGATTAGGTTTAGTTTTAAAACCTGATTCACTCAACTACGTTTTGACCATTATTGTTACTTTCAAAGCTTTTGCAGAAGGAGAAAACAGCTAAAACGGACTGTATGAAGAATGCTTTAGCTTACACTGTTTCCATCAAGCAAATTACCTTTTTTCATCATTATCATTATGGTATGAAGGATTAGGTTTAGTTTTAAAACCTGATTCACTCAACTATGTTTTGACCATTATTCCTACTTTCAAAGCTTTTGCAGAAGGAGAAACAGCTAAAACGGAATCTAATGAATAATGCTCTAGCTTACACTGTTTCCATCAAGCCAATGACCTTTTTTCATCATTATCATTATGGTATGAAGGATTAGGTTTAGTTTTAGAACCTGATTCACTCAACTACGTTTTGACCATTATTGTTACTTTCAAAGCTTTTGCAGAAGGAGAAAACAGCTAAAACGGACTGTATGAAGAATGCTTTAGCTTACACTGTTTCCATCAAGCAAATTACCTTTTTTGTCCATTTTCATTATGGTATGATGGAATAGGTTTAGTTTTAAAACCTGATTCACTCAACTATGTTTTGACCATTATTCTTACTTTCAAAGCTTTTGCAGAAGGAGAAACAGCTAAAACGGAATCTAATGAATAATGCTCTAGCTTACACTGTTTCCATCAAGCCAATGACCTTTTTTCATCATTATCATTATGGTATGAAGGATTAGGTTTAGTTTTAGAACCTGATTCACTCAACTACGTTTTGACCATTATTGTTACTTTCAAAGCTTTTGCAGAAGGAGAAAACAGCTAAAACGGAATCTAATGAATAATGCTCTAGCTTACACTGTTTCCATCAAGCCAATGACCTTTTTTCATCATTATCATTATGGTATGAAGGATTAGGTTTAGTTTTAGAACCTGATTCACTCAACTACGTTTTGACCATTATTGTTACTTTCAAAGCTTTTGCAGAAGGAGAAAACAGCTAAAACGGAATCTAATGAATAATGCTCTAGCTTACACTGTTTCCATCAAGCCAATGACCTTTTTTCATCATTATCATTATGGTATGAAGGATTAGGTTTAGTTTTAGAACCTGATTCACTCAACTACGTTTTGACCATTATTGTTACTTTCAAAGCTTTTGCAGAAGGAGAAAACAGCTAAAACGGAATCTAATGAATAATGCTCTAGCTTACACTGTTTCCATCAAGCCAATGACCTTTTTTCATCATTATCATTATGGTATGAAGGATTAGGTTTAGTTTTAGAACCTGATTCACTCAACTACGTTTTGACCATTATTGTTACTTTCAAAGCTTTTGCAGAAGGAGAAAACAGCTAAAACGGAATCTAATGAATAATGCTCTAGCTTACACTGTTTCCATCAAGCCAATGACCTTTTTTCATCATTATCATTATGGTATGAAGGATTAGGTTTAGTTTTAAAACCTGATTCACTCAACTATGTTTTGACCATTATTCCTACTTTCAAAGCTTTTGCAGAAGGAGAAACAGCTAAAACGGAATCTAATGAATAATGCTCTAGCTTACACTGTTTCCATCAAGCCAATGACCTTTTTTCATCATTATCATTATGGTATTAAGGATTAGGTTTAGTTTTAGAACCTGATTCACTCAACTACGTTTTGACCATTATTGTTACTTTCAAAGCTTTTGCAGAAGGAGAAAACAGCTAAAACGGACTTTATGAAGAATGCTTTAGCTTACACTGTTTCCATCAAGCCGATGACCTTTTTTCATCATTATCATTATGGTATGAAGGATTAGGTTTAGTTTTAGAACCTGATTCACTCAACTACGTTTTGACCATTATTGTTACTTTCAAAGCTTTTGCAGAAGGAGAAAACAGCTAAAACGGACTGTAAGAGGAAGGCTTTAACTTTCACTATAATTATCAAGCAAATGACCTTTTTTCACCATTTTCATCATGGTATGAAGGATTAGGTTTAGTTTTAGAACCTGATTCACTCAACTACGTTTTGACCATTATTGTTACTTTCAAAGCTTTTGCAGAAGGAGAAAACAGCTAAAACGGACTGTAAGAGGAAGGCTTTAACTTTCACTATAATTATCAAGCAAATGACCTTTTTTCACCATTTTCATCATGGTATAATGGATGAGGTTTAGTTTTAGAACCTGATTCACTCCACTACGTTTTGACCATTATTGTTACTTTCAAAGCTTTTGCAGAAGGAGAAAACAGCTAAAACGGACTGTAAGAGGAAGGCTTTAACTTTCACTATAATTACAAGCAAATGACCTTTTTTGTCCATTTTCATTATGGTATGATGGAATAGGCTTAGTTTTAGAACCTGATTAACTCAACTACGTTTTGACCATTATTGTTACTTTGTAGCTTTTGCAGAAGGAGAAAACAGCTAAATCGGACTGTATGAAGAATGCTTTAGCTTACACTGTTTCCATCAAGCAAATTACCTTTTTTCATCATTATCATTATGGTATTAAGGATTAGGTTTAGTTTTAAAACATGATTCACTCAACTATGTTTTGACCATTATTCTTACTTTCAAAGCTTTTGCAGAAGGAGAAACAGCTAAAACGGAATCTAATGAATAATGCTCTAGCTTACACTGTTTCCATCAAGCCAATGACCTTTTTTCATCATTATCATTATGGTATGAAGGATTAGGTTTAGTTTTAAAACCTGATTCACTCAACTACGTTTTGACCATTATTGTTACTTTCAAAGCTTTTGCAGAAGGAGAAAACAGCTAAAACGGACTGTATGAAGAATGCTTTAGCTACACTGTTTCCATCAAGCAAATTACCTTTTTTCATCATTATCATTATGGTATTAAGGATTAGGTTTAGTTTTAGAACCTGATTCACTCAACTACGTTTTGACCATTATTGTTACTTTCAAAGCTTTTGCAGAAGGAGAAAACAGCTAAAACGGACTGTATGAAGAATGCTTTAGCTTACACTGTTTCCATCAAGCAAATTACCTTTTTTCATCATTATCATTATGGTATGAAGGATTAGGTTTAGTTTTAAAACCTGATTCACTCAACTATGTTTTGACCATTATTCCTACTTTCAAAGCTTTTGCAGAAGGAGAAACAGCTAAAACGGAATCTAATGAATAATGCTCTAGCTTACACTGTTTCCATCAAGCCAATGACCTTTTTTCATCATTATCATTATGGTATGAAGGATTAGGTTTAGTTTTAGAACCTGATTCACTCAACTACGTTTTGACCATTATTGTTACTTTCAAAGCTTTTGCAGAAGGAGAAAACAGCTAAAACGGACTGTATGAAGAATGCTTTAGCTTACACTGTTTCCATCAAGCAAATTACCTTTTTTGTCCATTTTCATTATGGTATGATGGAATAGGTTTAGTTTTAAAACCTGATTCACTCAACTATGTTTTGACCATTATTCTTACTTTCAAAGCTTTTGCAGAAGGAGAAACAGCTAAAACGGAATCTAATGAATAATGCTCTAGCTTACACTGTTTCCATCAAGCCAATGACCTTTTTTCATCATTATCATTATGGTATGAAGGATTAGGTTTAGTTTTAGAACCTGATTCACTCAACTACGTTTTGACCATTATTGTTACTTTCAAAGCTTTTGCAGAAGGAGAAAACAGCTAAAACGGAATCTAATGAATAATGCTCTAGCTTACACTGTTTCCATCAAGCCAATGACCTTTTTTCATCATTATCATTATGGTATGAAGGATTAGGTTTAGTTTTAAAACCTGATTCACTCAACTATGTTTTGACCATTATTCCTACTTTCAAAGCTTTTGCAGAAGGAGAAACAGCTAAAACGGAATCTAATGAATAATGCTCTAGCTTACACTGTTTCCATCAAGCCAATGACCTTTTTTCATCATTATCATTATGGTATGAAGGATTAGGTTTAGTTTTAGAACCTGATTCACTCAACTACGTTTTGACCATTATTGTTACTTTCAAAGCTTTTGAAAGTAACGTTTTTACCATTATTGTTACTTTCAAAGCTTTTGCAGAAGGAGAAACAGCTAAAACGAAATCTAATGAATAATGCTTTAGCTTTTACTGTTTCCATCAAGCAAAGGACCTTTTTTCATCATTATCATTATGGTATGAAGGATTATGTATAGTTTCAGAAGCTGATTCACTCAACTACGTTTTGACCATTATTGTTACTTTCAAAGCTTTTGCAGAAGGAGAAACAGCTAAAACGAAATCTAATGAATAACACTTTAGCTTACACGGTTTCCATCAAGCAAAGGACCTTTTTTCATCATTATCATTATGGTATGAAGGATTAGGTAAAGTTTTAGAACCTGATTCACTCAACTATGTTTTGACCATTATTCCTACTTTCAAAGCTTTTGCAGAAGGAGAAACAGCTAAAACGGAATCTAATGAATAATGCTCTAGCTTACACTGTTTCCATCAAGCCAATGACCTTTTTTCATCATTATCATTATGGTATGAAGGATTAGGTTTAGTTTTAGAACCTGATTCACTCAACTACGTTTTGACCATTATTGTTACTTTCAAAGCTTTTGCAGAAGGAGTTAACAGCTAAAACGGACTGTAAGAGGAATGCTTTAGCTTACACTGTTTCCATCAAGCAAAGGACCTTTTTTCATCATTATCATTATGGTATGAAGGATTAGGTATAGTTTCAGAATCTGATTCACTCAACTACGTTTTGACCATTATTGTTACTTTCAAAGCTTTTGAAAGTAACGTTTTTACCATTATTGTTACTTTCAAAGCTTTTGCAGAAGGAGAAACAGCTAAAACGGAATCTAATGAATAATGCGCTAGCTTACACTGTTTCCATCAAGCAAATTACCTTTTTTCATCATTATCATTATGGTATGAAGGATTAGGTATAGTTTCAGAAGCTGATTCACTCAACTACGTTTTGACCATTATTGTTACTTTCAAAGCTTTTGCAGAAGGAGAAACAGCTAAAACGAAATCTAATGAATAACACTTTAGCTTACACGGTTTCCATCAAGCAAAGGACCTTTTTTCATCATTATCATTATGGTATGAAGGATTAGGTAAAGTTTTAGAACCTGATACACTCAACTACGTTTTGACCATTATTGTTACTTTCAAAGCTTTTGCAGAAGGAGTTAACAGCTAAAACGGACTGTAAGAGGAATGCTTTAGCTTACACTGTTTCCATCAAGCAAAGGACCTTTTTTCATCATTATCATTATGGTATGAAGGATTATGTTTAGTTTTAGAACCTGATTCACTCAACTACGTTTTGACCATTATTGTTACTTTCAAAGCTTTTGCAGAAGGAGAAAACAGCTAAAACGGACTGAATGAAGAATGCTTTAGCTTTTACTGTTTCCATCAAGCAAATGACCTTTTTTCATCATTATCATTATGGTATGAAGGATTAGGTATAGTTTCAGAATCTGATTCACTCAACTACGTTTTGACCATTATTGTTACTTTCAAAGCTTTTGAAAGTAACGTTTTTACCATTATTGTTACTTTCAAAGCTTTTGCAGAAGGAGAAACAGCTAAAACGGAATCTAATGAATAATACTCTAGCTTACACTGTTTCCATCAAGCAAATTACCTTTTTACATCATTATCATTATGGTATGAAGGATTTGGTTTAGTTTTAAAACCTGATTCACTCAACTACGTTTTGACCTTTATTGTTACTTTCAAAGCTTTTGTAAGTAACGTTTTTACCATTTTTGTTACTTTCAAAGCTTTTGCAGAAGGAGAAAACAGCTAAAACGGACTGAATGAAGAATGCTTTAGCTTTTACTGTTTCCATCAAGCAAATGACCTTTTTTCATCATTATCATTATGGTATGAAGGTTTAGGTTTAGTTTTAGAACCTGATTCACTCAACTACGTTTTGACCATTATTGTTAGTTTCAAAACATTTGCAGAAGGAGAAACAACTAAAACGGAATCTAATGAATAATACTCTAGCTTACACTGTTTCCATCAAGCAAATTACCTTTTTACATCATTATCAATATGGTATGAAGGATTTGGTTTAGTTTTAAAACCTGATTCACTCAACTACGTTTTGACCTTTATTGTTACTTTCAAAGCTTTTGTAAGTAACGTTTTTACCATTTTTGTTACTTTCAAAGCTTTTGCAGAAGGAGAAAACAGCTAAAACGGACTGAATGAAGAATGCTTTAGCTTTTACTGTTTCCATCAAGCAAATGACCTTTTTTCATCATTATCATTATGGTATGAAGGTTTAGGTTTAGTTTTAGAACCTGATTCACTCAACTACGTTTTGACCATTATTGTTAGTTTCAAAACATTTGCAGAAGGAGAAACAACTAAAACGGAATCTAATGAATAATACTCTAGCTTACACTGTTTCCATCAAGCAAATTACCTTTTTACATCATTATCAATATGGTATGAAGGATTTGGTTTAGTTTTAAAACCTGATTCACTCAACTACGTTTTGACCTTTATTGTTACTTTCAAAGCTTTTGTAAGTAACGTTTTTACCATTTTTGTTACTTTCAAAGCTTTTGCAGAAGGAGAAAACAGCTAAAACGGACTGAATGAAGAATGCTTTAGCTTTTACTGTTTCCATCAAGCAAATGACCTTTTTTCATCATTATCATTATGGTATGAAGGTTTAGGTTTAGTTTTAGAACCTGATTCACTCAACTACGTTTTGACCATTATTGTTAGTTTCAAAACATTTGCAGAAGGAGAAACAACTAAAACGGAATCTAATGAATAATGCTTTAGCTTTTACTGTTTCCATCAAGCAAATTACCTTTTTTCATCATTATCATTATGGTATGAAGGATTAGGTATAGTTTCAGAATCTGATTCACTCAACTACGTTTTGACCATTATTGTTCCTTTCAAAGCTTTTGAAAGTAACGTTTTTACCATTATTGTTACTTTCAAAGCTTTTGCAGAAGGAGAAACAGCTAAAACGGAATCTAATGAATAATACTCTAGCTTACACTGTTTCCATCAAGCAAATTACCTTTTTAGATCATTATCAATATGGTATGAAGGATTTGGTTTAGTTTTAAAACCTGATTCACTCAACTACGTTTTGACCTTTATTGTTACTTTTAAAGCTTTTGAAAGTAACGTTTTTACCATTATTGTTACTTTCAAAGCTTTTGCAGAAGGAGTTAACAGCTAAAACGGACTGTAAGAGGAATGCTTTAGCTTACACTGTTTCCATCAAGCAAAGGACCTTTTTTCATCATTATCATTATGGTATGAAGGATTAGGTTTAGTTTTAGAACCTGATTCACTCAACTACGTTTTGACCATTATTGTTACTGTCAAAGCTTTTGCAGAAGGAGAAAACAGCTAAAACGGACTTAATGAAGAATGCTTTAGCTTTTACTGTTTCCATCAAGCAAATGACCTTTTTTCATCATTATCATTATGGTATGAAGGTTTAGGTTTAGTTTTAGAACCTAATTCACTCAACTACGTTTTGACCATTATTGTTAGTTTCAAAACATTTGCAGAAGGAGAAACAACTAAAACGGAATCTAATGAATAATGCTTTAGCTTTTACTGTTTCCATCAAGCAAATTACCTTTTTTCATCATTATCATTATGGTATGAAGGATTAGGTATAGTTTCAGAATCTGATTCACTCAACTACGTTTATACCATTATTGTTACTTTCAAAGCTTTTGAAAGTAACGTTTTTACCATTATTGTTACTTTCAAAGCTTTTGCAGAAGGAGAAACAGCTAAAACGGAATCTAATGAATAATACTCTAGCTTACACTGTTTCCATCAAGCAAATTACCTTTTTACATCATTATCAATATGGTATGAAGGATTTGGTTTAGTTTTAAAACCTGATTCACTCAACTACGTTTTGACCTTTATTGTTACTTTTAAACTTTTGAAAGTAACGTTTTTACCATTATTGTTACTTTCAAAGCTTTTGCAGAAGGAGTTAACAGCTAAAACGGACTGTAAGAGGAATGCTTTAGCTTACACTGTTTCCATCAAGCAAAGGACCTTTTTTCATCATTATCATTATGGTATGAAGGATTAGGTTTAGTTTTAGAACCTGA
Source organism: Pungitius pungitius (assembly GCF_949316345.1). NCBI lineage: Eukaryota > Metazoa > Chordata > Actinopteri > Perciformes > Gasterosteidae > Pungitius > Pungitius pungitius. Next base: position 765,356 of record NW_026909893.1, on the reverse strand, counting down.
TTCACTCAACTACGTTTTGACCATTATTGTTACTTTCAAAGCTTTTGCAGAAGGAGAAAACAGCTAAAACGGACTTAATGAAGAATGCTTTAGCTTTTACTGTTTCCATCAAGCAAATGACCTTTTTTCATCATTATCATTATGGTATGAAGGATTAGGTATAGTTTCAGAAGCTGATTCACTCAACTACGTTTTGACCATTATTGTTACTTTCAAAGCTTTTGCAGAAGGAGAAACAGATAAAACGAAATCTAATGAATAATGCTTTAGCTTTTACTGTTTCCATCAAGCAAATTACCTTTTTTCATCATTATCATTATGGTATGAAGGATTAGGTATAGTTTAAGAATCTGATTCACTCAACTACGTTTTGACCATTATTGTTACTTTCAAAACATTTGCAGAAGGAGAAACAACTAAAACGGAATCTAATGAATAATGCTTTAGCTTTTACTGTTTCCATCAAGCAAATTACCTTTTTTCATCATTATCATTATGGTATGAAGGATTAGGTATAGTTTCAGAATCTGATTCACTCAACTACGTTTTGACCATTATTGTTCCTTTCAAAGCTTTTGAAAGTAACGTTTTTACCATTATTGTTACTTTCAAAGCTTTTGCAGAAGGAGAAACAGCTAAAACGGAATCTAATGAATAATACTCTAGCTTACACTGTTTCCATCAAGCAAAGGACCTTTTTTCATCATTATCATTATGGTATGAAGGATTAGGTTTAGTTTTAGAACCTGATTCACTCAACTACGTTTTGACCATTATTGTTACTGTCAAAGCTTTTGCAGAAGGAGAAAACAGCTAAAACGGACTTAATGAAGAATGCTTTAGCTTTTACTGTTTCCATCAAGCAAATTACCTTTTTTCATCATTATCATTATGGTATGAAGGATTAGGTATAGTTTCAGAATCTGATTCACTCAACTACGTTTTGACCATTATTGTTACTTTCAAAGCTTTTGAAAGTAACGTTTTTACCATTATTGTTACTTTCAAAGCTTTTGCAGAAGGAGAAACAGCTAAAACGGAATCTAATGAATAATACTCTAGCTTACACTGTTTCCATCAAGCAAATTACCTTTTTACATCATTATCAATATGGTATGAAGGATTTGGTTTAGTTTTAAAACCTGATTCACTCAACTACGTTTTGACCTTTATTGTTACTTTTAAACTTTTGAAAGTAACGTTTTTACCATTATTGTTACTTTCAAAGCTTTTGCAGAAGGAGAAACAGCTAAAACGGAATCTAATGAATAATGCTCTAGCTTACACTGTTTCCATCAAGCAAATTACCTTTTTTTCATCATTATCATTATGGTATGAAGGATTATGTATAGTTTCAGAAGCTGATTCACTCAACTACGTTTTGACCATTATTGTTACTTTCAAAGCTTTTGCAGAAGGAGTTAACAGCTAAAACGGACTGTAAGAGGAATGCTTTAGCTTACACTGTTTCCATCAAGCAAAGGACCTTTTTTCATCATTATCATTATGGTATGAAGGATTAGGTTTAGTTTTAGAACCTGATTCACTCAACTACGTTTTGACCATTATTGTTACTTTCAAAGCTTTTGCAGAAGGAGAAAACAGCTAAAACGGACTTAATGAAGAATGCTTTAGCTTTTACTGTTTCCATCAAGCAAATGACCTTTTTTCATCATTATCATTATGGTATGAAGGATTAGGTATAGTTTCAGAAGCTGATTCACTCAACTACGTTTTGACCATTATTGTTACTTTCAAAGCTTTTGCAGAAGGAGAAACAGATAAAACGAAATCTAATGAATAATGCTTTAGCTTTTACTGTTTCCATCAAGCAAATTACCTTTTTTCATCATTATCATTATGGTATGAAGGATTAGGTATAGTTTCAGAATCTGATTCACTCAACTACGTTTTGACCATTATTGTTACTTTCAAAACATTTGCAGAAGGAGAAACAACTAAAACGGAATCTAATGAATAATGATTTAGCTTTTACTGTTTCCATCAAGCAAATTACCTTTTTTCATCATTATCATTATGGTATGAAGGATTAGGTATAGTTTCAGAATCTGATTCACTCAACTACGTTTTGACCATTATTGTTACTTTCAAAGCTTTTGAAAGTAACGTTTTTACCATTATTGTTACTTTCAAAGCTTTTGCAGAAGGAGAAACAGCTAAAACGAAATCTAATGAATAATGCTTTAGCTTTTACTGTTTCCATCAAGCAAAGGACCTTTTTTCATCATTATCAATATGGTATGAAGGATTTGGTTTAGTTTTAAAACCTGATTCACTCAACTACGTTTTGACCATTATTGTTACTTTCAAAGCTTTTGCAGAAGGAGAAACAGCTAAAACGAAATCTAATGAATAATGCTTTAGCTTTTACTGTTTCCATCAAGCAAAGGACCTTTTTTCATCATTATCAATATGGTATGAAGGATTTGGTTTAGTTTTAAAACCTGATTCACTCAACTACGTTTTGACCTTTATTGTTACTTTCAAAGCTTTTGCAGAAGGAGAAAACAGCTAAAACGGACTGAATGAAGAATGCTTTAGCTTTTACTGTTTCCATCAAGCAAATGACCTTTTTTCATCATTATCATTATGGTATGAAGAATTAGGTTTAGTTTTAGAACCTGATTCACTCAACTACGTTTTGACCATTATTGTTACTCTCAAAGCTTTTGCAGAAGGAGAAAACAGCTAAAACGGACTTAATGAAGAATGCTTTAGCTTTTACTGTTTCCATCAAGCAAATGACCTTTTTTCATCATTATCATTATGGTATGACGGTTTAGGTTTAGTTTTAGAACCTGATTCACTCAACTACGTTTTGACCATTATTGTTAGTTTCAAAACATTTGCAGAAGGAGAAACAACTAAAACGGAATCTAATGAATAATGCTTTAGCTTTTACTGTTTCCATCAAGCAAATTACCTTTTTTCATCATTATCATTATGGTATGAAGGATTAGGTATAGTTTCAGAATCTGATTCACTCAACTACGTTTTGACCATTATTGTTACTTTCAAAGCTTTTGAAAGTAACGTTTTTACCATTATTGTTACTTTCAAAGCTTTTGCAGAAGGAGAAACAGCTAAAACGGAATCTAATGAATAATACTCTAGCTTACACTGTTTCCATCAAGCAAAGGACCTTTTTTCATCATTATCATTATGGTATGAAGGATTAGGTTTAGTTTTAGAACCTGATTCACTCAACTACGTTTTGACCATTATTGTTACTTTCAAAGCTTTTGCAGAAGGAGAAAACAGCTAAACCGGACTTAATGAAGAATGCTTTAGCTTTTACTGTTTCCATCAAGCAAATGACCTTTTTTCATCATTATCATTATGGTATGAAGGATTAGGTATAGTTTCAGAAGCTGATTCACTCAACTACGTTTTGACCATTATTGTTACTTTCAAAGCTTTTGCAGAAGGAGAAACAGATAAAACGAAATCTAATGAATAATGCTTTAGCTTTTACTGTTTCCATCAAGCAAATTACCTTTTTTCATCATTATCATTATGGTATGAAGGATTAGGTATAGTTTAAGAATCTGATTCACTCAACTACGTTTTGACCATTATTGTTACTTTCAAAACATTTGCAGAAGGAGAAACAACTAAAACGGAATCTAATGAATAATGCTTTAGCTTTTACTGTTTCCATCAAGCAAATTACCTTTTTTCATCATTATCATTATGGTATGAAGGATTAGGTATAGTTTCAGAATCTGATTCACTCAACTACGTTTTGACCATTATTGTTACTTTCAAAGCTTTTGAAAGTAACGTTTTTACCATTATTGTTACTTTCAAAGCTTTTGCAGAAGGAGAAACAGCTAAAACGAAATCTAATGAATAATGCTTTAGCTTTTACTGTTTCCATCAAGCAAAGGACCTTTTTTCATCATTATGGTATGAAGGATTATGTATAGTTTCAGAAGCTGATTCACTCAACTACGTTTTGACCATTATTGTTACTTTCAAAGCTTTTGCAGAAGGAGAAACAGCTAAAACGAAATCTAATGAATAACACTTTAGCTTACACGGTTTCCATCAAGCAAAGGACCTTTTTTCATCATTATCATTATGGTATGAAGGATTAGGTAAAGTTTTAGAACCTGATACACTCAACTACGTTTTGACCATTATTGTTACTTTCAAAGCTTTTGCAGAAGGAGTTAACAGCTAAAACGGACTGTAAGAGGAATGCTTTAGCTTACACTGTTTCCATCAAGCAAAGGACCTTTTTTCATCATTATCATTATGGTATGAAGGATTAGGTATAGTTTCAGAATCTGATTCACTCAACTACGTTTTGACCATTATTGTTACTTTCAAAGCTTTTGAAAGTAACGTTTTTACCATTATTGTTACTTTCAAAGCTTTTGCAGAAGGAGAAACAGCTAAAACGGAATCTAATGAATAATGCGCTAGCTTACACTGTTTCCATCAAGCAAATTACCTTTTTTCATCATTATCATTATGGTATGAAGGATTAGGTATAGTTTCAGAAGCTGATTCACTCAACTACGTTTTGACCATTATTGTTACTTTCAAAGCTTTTGCAGAAGGAGAAACAGCTAAAACGAAATCTAATGAATAACACTTTAGCTTACACGGTTTCCATCAAGCAAAGGACCTTTTTTCATCATTATCATTATGGTATGAAGGATTAGGTAAAGTTTTAGAACCTGATACACTCAACTACGTTTTGACCATTATTGTTACTTTCAAAGCTTTTGCAGAAGGAGTTAACAGCTAAAACGGACTGTAAGAGGAATGCTTTAGCTTACACTGTTTCCATCAAGCAAAGGACCTTTTTTCACAATTTTCATCATGGTATGATGGATGAGGTTTAGTTTTAGAACCTGATTCACTCCACTACGTTTTGACCATTATTGTTACTTTCAAAGCTTTTGCAGAAGGAGAAAACAGCTAAAACGGACTGAATGAAGAATGCTTTAGCTTTTACTGTTTCCATCAAGCAAATGACCTTTTTTCATCATTATCATTATGGTATGAAGGTTTAGGTTTAGTTTTAGAACCTGATTCACTCAACTACGTTTTGACCATTATTGTTAGTTTCAAAACATTTGCAGAAGGAGAAACAACTAAAACGGAATCTAATGAATAATGCTTTAGCTTTTACTGTTTCCATCAAGCAAATTACCTTTTTTCATCATTATCATTATGGTATGAAGGATTAGGTATAGTTTCAGAATCTGATTCACTCAACTACGTTTTGACCATTATTGTTACTTTCAAAGCTTTTGAAAGTAACGTTTTTACCATTATTGTTACTTTCAAAGCTTTTGCAGAAGGAGAAACAGCTAAAACGGAATCTAATGAATAATACTCTAGCTTACACTGTTTCCATCAAGCAAATTACCTTTTTACATCATTATCAATATGGTATGAAGGATTTGGTTTAGTTTTAAAACCTGATTCACTCAACTACGTTTTGACCTTTATTGTTACTTTCAAAGCTTTTGTAAGTAACGTTTTTACCATTTTTGTTACTTTCAAAGCTTTTGCAGAAGGAGAAAACAGCTAAAACGGACTGAATGAAGAATGCTTTAGCTTTTACTGTTTCCATCAAGCAAATTACCTTTTTTCATCATTATCATTATGGTATGAAGAATTAGGTTTAGTTTTAAAACCTGATTCACTCAACTACGTTTTGACCATTATTGTTACTCTCAAAGCTTTTGCAGAAGGAGAAAACAGCTAAAACGGACTTAATGAAGAATGCTTTAGCTTTTACTGTTTCCATCAAGCAAATGACCTTTTTTCATCATTATCATTATGGTATGACGGTTTAGGTTTAGTTTTAGAACCTGATTCACTCAACTACGTTTTGACCATTATTGTTAGTTTCAAAACATTTGCAGAAGGAGAAACAACTAAAACGGAATCTAATGAATAATGCTTTAGCTTTTACTGTTTCCATCAAGCAAATTACCTTTTTTCATCATTATCATTATGGTATGAAGGATTAGGTATAGTTTCAGAATCTGATTCACTCAACTACGTTTTGACCATTATTGTTACTTTCAAAGCTTTTGAAAGTAACGTTTTTACCATTATTGTTACTTTCAAAGCTTTTGCAGAAGGAGAAACAGCTAAAACGGAATCTAATGAATAATACTCTAGCTTACACTGTTTCCATCAAGCCAATGACCTTTTTTCATCATTATCATTATGGTATGAAGGATTAGGTTTAGTTTTAAAACCTGATTCACTCAACTACGTTTTGACCATTATTCTTACTTTCAAAGCTTTTGCAGAAGGAGAAAACAGCTAAAACGGACTGTATGAAGAATGCTTTAGCTACACTGTTTCCATCAAGCAAATTACCTTTTTTCATCATTATCATTATGGTATGAAGGATTAGGTTTAGTTTTAAAACCTGATTCACTCAACTACGTTTTGACCATTATTGTTACTTTCAAAGCTTTTGCAGAAGGAGAAAACAGCTAAAACGGACTGTATGAAGAATGCTTTAGCTTACACTGTTTCCATCAAGCAAATTACCTTTTTTGTCCATTTTCATTATGGTATGATGGAATAGGTTTAGTTTTAAAACCTGATTCACTCAACTATGTTTTGACCATTATTCTTACTTTCAAAGCTTTTGCAGAAGGAGAAACAGCTAAAACGGAATCTAATGAATAATGCTCTAGCTTACACTGTTTCCATCAAGCCAATGACCTTTTTTCATCATTATCATTATGGTATGAAGGATTAGGTTTAGTTTTAGAACCTAAATTCCCTCAACTACGTTTTGACCATTATTGTTACTTTCAAAGCTTCTGCAGTGCAAATTACCTTTTTTCATCATTATCATTATGGTATGAAGGATTAGGTTTAGTTTTAAAACATGATTCACTCAACTATGTTTTGACCATTATTCTTACTTTCAAAGCTTTTGCAGAAGGAGAAACAGCTAAAACGGAATCTAATGAATAATGCTCTAGCTTACACTGTTTCCATCAAGCCAATGACCTTTTTTCATCATTATCATTATGGTATGAAGGATTAGGTTTAGTTTTAGAACCTGATTCACTCAACTACGTTTTGACCATTATTGTTACTTTCAAAGCTTTTGCAGAAGGAGAAACAGCTAAAACAAAATCTAATGAATAATGCTTTAGCTTACACTGTTTCCAACAAGCCAATGACCTTTTTTCATCATTATCATTATGGTATGAAGGATTAGGTTAAGTTTTAGAACCTGATTCACTCAACTACGTTTTGACCATTATTGTTACTTTCAAAGCTTTTGCAGAAGGAGAAAACAGCTAAAACGGACTGTATGAAGAATGCTTTAGCTTACACTGTTTCCATCAAGCCAATGACCTTTTTTCATCATTATCATTATGGTATGAAGGATTAGGTTTAGTTTTAGAACCTAAATTCACTCAACTACGTTTTGACCATTATTGTTACTTTCAAAGCTTTTGCAGAAGAAGAAAACAGCTAAAACGGACTGTATGAAGAATGCTTTAGCTTACACTGTTTCCATCAAGCCAATGACCTTTTTTCATCATTATCATTATGGTATGAAGGATTAGGTTAAGTTTTAGAACCTGATTCACTCAACTTACGTTTTGACCATTATTGTTACTTTCAAAGCTTTTGCAGAAGGAGAAACAGCTAAAACGGAATTTAATGATTATTACTTTAGCTTACACTGTTTCCATCAAGCCAATGACCTTTTTTCATCATTATCATTATGGTATGAAGGATTAGGTTTAGTTTTAGAACCTAAATTCCCTCAACTACGTTTTGACCATTATTGTTACTTTCAAAGCTTCTGCAGTGCAAATTACCTTTTTTCATCATTATCATTATGGTATGAAGGATTAGGTTTAGTTTTAAAACATGATTCACTCAACTATGTTTTGACCATTATTCTTACTTTCAAAGCTTTTGCAGAAGGAGAAACAGCTAAAACGGAATCTAATGAATAATGCTCTAGCTTACACTGTTTCCATCAAGCCAATGACCTTTTTTCATCATTATCATTATGGTATGAAGGATTAGGTTTAGTTTTAGAACCTGATTCACTCAACTACGTTTTGACCATTATTGTTACTTTCAAAGCTTTTGCAGAAGGAGAAACAGCTAAAACAAAATCTAATGAATAATGCTTTAGCTTACACTGTTTCCAACAAGCCAATGACCTTTGTTCATCATTATCATTATGGTATGAAGGATTAGGTTAAGTTTTAGAACCTGATTCACTCAACTACGTTTTGACCATTATTGTTACTTTCAAAGCTTTTGCAGAAGGAGAAAACAGCTAAAACGGACTGTATGAAGAATGCTTTAGCTTACACTGTTTCCATCAAGCAAATTACCTTTTTTCATCATTATCATTATGGTATGAAGGATTAGGTTTAGTTTTAGAACCTGATTCACTCAACTACGTTTTGACCATTATTGTTACTTTCAAAGCTTTTGCAGAAGGAGAAAACAGCTAAAACGGACTGTATGAAGAATGCTTTAGCTTACACTGTTTCCATCAAGCCAATGACCTTTTTTCATCATTATCATTATGGTATGAAGGATTAGGTTAAGTTTTAGAACCTGATTCACACAACTACGTTTTGACCATTATTGTTACTTTCAAAGCTTTTGCAGAAGGAGAAAACAGCTAAAACGGACTGTATGAAGAATGCTTTAGCTTACACTGTTTCCATCAAGCCAATGACCTTTTTTCATCATTATCATTATGGTATGAAGGATTAGGTTTAGTTTTAGAACCTAAATTCACTCAACTACGTTTTGACCATTATTGTTACTTTCAAAGCTTTTGCAGTGCAAATTACCTTTTTTCATCATTATCATTATGGTATGAAGGATTAGGTTTAGTTTTAAAACATGATTCACTCAACTATGTTTTGACCATTATTGTTACTTTCAAAGCTTTTGCAGAAGGAGAAACAGCTCAAACGGAATCTAATGAATAATGCTTTAGCTTACACTGTTTCCAACAAGCCAATGACCTTTGTTCATCATTATCATTATGGTATGAAGGATTAGGTTAAGTTTTAGAACCTGATTCACTCAACTACGTTTTGACCATTATTGTTACTTTCAAAGCTTTTGCAGAAGGAGAAAACAGCTAAAACGGACTGTATGAAGAATGCTTTAGCTTACACTGTTTCCATCAAGCAAATTACCTTTTTTCATCATTATCATTATGGTATGAAGGATTAGGTTTAGTTTTAGAACCTGATTCACTCAACTACGTTTTGACCATTATTGTTACTTTCAAAGCTTTTGCAGAAGGAGAAAACAGCTAAAACGGACTGTATGAAGAATGCTTTAGCTTACACTGTTTCCATCAAGCCAATGACCTTTTTTCATCATTATCATTATGGTATGAAGGATTAGGTTAAGTTTTAGAACCTGATTCACACAACTACGTTTTGACCATTATTGTTACTTTCAAAGCTTTTGCAGAAGGAGAAAACAGCTAAAACGGACTGTATGAAGAATGCTTTAGCTTACACTGTTTCCATCAAGCCAATGACCTTTTTTCATCATTATCATTATGGTATGAAGGATTAGGTTTAGTTTTAGAACCTAAATTCACTCAACTACGTTTTGACCATTATTGTTACTTTCAAAGCTTTTGCAGTGCAAATTACCTTTTTTCATCATTATCATTATGGTATGAAGGATTAGGTTTAGTTTTAAAACATGATTCACTCAACTATGTTTTGACCATTATTCTTACTTTCAAAGCTTTTGCAGAAGGAGAAACAGCTAAAACAAAATCTAATGAATAATGCTTTAGCTTACACTGTTTCCAACAAGCCAATGACCTTTTTTCATCATTATCATTATGGTATGAAGGATTAGGTTTAGTTTTAGAACCTGATTCACTCAACTACGTTTTGACCATTATTGTTACTTTCAAAGCTTTTGCAGAAGGAGAAAACAGCTAAAACGGACTGTATGAAGAATGCTTTAGCTTACACTGTTTCCATCAAGCCAATGACCTTTTTTCATCATTATCATTATGGTATGAAGGATTAGGTTTAGTTTTAAAACATGATTCACTCAACTATGTTTTGACCATTATTCTTACTTTCAAAGCTTTTGCAGAAGGAGAAACAGCTAAAACGGAATCTAATGAATAATGCTCTAGCTTACACTGTTTCCATCAAGCCAATGACCTTTTTTCATCATTATCATTATGGTATGAAGGATTAGGTTTAGTTTTAGAACCTGATTCACTCAACTACGTTTTGACCATTATTGTTACTTTCAAAGCTTTTGCAGAAGGAGAAACAGCTAAAACAAAATCTTATGAATAATGCTTTAGCTTACACTGTTTCCAACAAGCCAATGACCTTTTTTCATCATTATCATTATGGTATGAAGGATTAGGTTAAGTTTTAGAACCTGATTCACTCAACTACGTTTTGACCATTATTGTTACTTTCAAAGCTTTTGCAGAAGGAGAAAACAGCTAAAACGGACTGTATGAAGAATGCTTTAGCTTACACTGTTTCCATCAAGCAAATTACCTTTTTTCATCATTATCATTATGGTATGAAGGATTAGGTTTAGTTTTAGAACCTGATTCACTCAACTACGTTTTGACCATTATTGTTACTTTCAAAGCTTTTGCAGAAGGAGAAAACAGCTAAAACGGACTGTATGAAGAATGCTTTAGCTTACACTGTTTCCATCAAGCCAATGACCTTTTTTCATCATTATCATTATGGTATGAAGGATTAGGTTAAGTTTTAGAACCTGATTCACACAACTACGTTTTGACCATTATTGTTACTTTCAAAGCTTTTGCAGAAGGAGAAAACAGCTAAAACGGACTGTATGAAGAATGCTTTAGCTTACACTGTTTCCATCAAGCCAATGACCTTTTTTCATCATTATCATTATGGTATGAAGGATTAGGTTTAGTTTTAGAACCTAAATTCACTCAACTACGTTTTGACCATTATTGTTACTTTCAAAGCTTTTGCAGTGCAAATTACCTTTTTTCATCATTATCATTATGGTATGAAGGATTAGGTTTAGTTTTAAAACATGATTCACTCAACTATGTTTTGACCATTATTCTTACTTTCAAAGCTTTTGCAGAAGGAGAAACAGCTAAAACGGAATCTAATGAATAATGCTCTAGCTTACACTGTTTCCATCAAGCCAATGACCTTTTTTCATCATTATCATTATGGTATGAAGGATTAGGTTTAGTTTTAGAACCTGATTCACTCAACTACGTTTTGACCATTATTGTTACTTTCAAAGCTTTTGCAGAAGGAGAAACAGCTAAAACAAAATCTAATGAATAATGCTTTAGCTTACACTGTTTCCAACAAGCCAATGACCTTTTTTCATCATTATCATTATGGTATGAAGGATTAGGTTTAGTTTTAGAACCTGATTCACTCAACTACGTTTTGACCATTATTGTTACTTTCAAAGCTTTTGCAGAAGGAGAAAACAGCTAAAACGGACTGTATGAAGAATGCTTTAGCTTACACTGTTTCCATCAAGCCAATGACCTTTTTTCATCATTATCATTATGGTATGAAGGATTAGGTTAAGTTTTAGAACCTGATTCACTCAACTTACGTTTTGACCATTATTGTTACTTTCAAAGCTTTTGCAGAAGGAGAAACAGCTCAAACGGAATCTAATGAATAATGCTTTAGCTTACACTGTTTCCAACAAGCCAATGACCTTTGTTCATCATTATCATTATGGTATGAAGGATTAGGTTAAGTTTTAGAACCTGATTCACTCAACTACGTTTTGACCATTATTGTTACTTTCAAAGCTTTTGCAGAAGGAGAAAACAGCTAAAACGGACTGTATGAAGAATGCTTTAGCTTACACTGTTTCCATCAAGCAAATTACCTTTTTTCATCATTATCATTATGGTATGAAGGATTAGGTTTAGTTTTAGAACCTGATTCACTCAACTACGTTTTGACCATTATTGTTACTTTCAAAGCTTTTGCAGAAGGAGAAAACAGCTAAAACGGACTGTATGAAGAATGCTTTAGCTTACACTGTTTCCATCAAGCCAATGACCTTTTTTCATCATTATCATTATGGTATGAAGGATTAGGTTAAGTTTTAGAACCTGATTCACACAACTACGTTTTGACCATTATTGTTACTTTCAAAGCTTTTGCAGAAGGAGAAAACAGCTAAAACGGACTGTATGAAGAATGCTTTAGCTTACACTGTTTCCATCAAGCCAATGACCTTTTTTCATCATTATCATTATGGTATGAAGGATTAGGTTTAGTTTTAGAACCTAAATTCACTCAACTACGTTTTGACCATTATTGTTACTTTCAAAGCTTTTGCAGTGCAAATTACCTTTTTTCATCATTATCATTATGGTATGAAGGATTAGGTTTAGTTTTAAAACATGATTCACTCAACTATGTTTTGACCATTATTCTTACTTTCAAAGCTTTTGCAGAAGGAGAAACAGCTAAAACGGAATCTAATGAATAATGCTCTAGCTTACACTGTTTCCATCAAGCCAATGACCTTTTTTCATCATTATCATTATGGTATGAAGGATTAGGTTTAGTTTTAGAACCTGATTCACTCAACTACGTTTTGACCATTATTGTTACTTTCAAAGCTTTTGCAGAAGGAGAAACAGCTAAAACAAAATCTAATGAATAATGCTTTAGCTTACACTGTTTCCAACAAGCCAATGACCTTTTTTCATCATTATCATTATGGTATGAAGGATTAGGTTTAGTTTTAGAACCTGATTCACTCAACTACGTTTTGACCATTATTGTTACTTTCAAAGCTTTTGCAGAAGGAGAAAACAGCTAAAACGGACTGTATGAAGAATGCTTTAGCTTACACTGTTTCCATCAAGCCAATGACCTTTTTTCATCATTATCATTATGGTATGAAGGATTAGGTTTAGTTTTAAAACATGATTCACTCAACTATGTTTTGACCATTATTCTTACTTTCAAAGCTTTTGCAGAAGGAGAAACAGCTAAAACGGAATCTAATGAATAATGCTCTAGCTTACACTGTTTCCATCAAGCCAATGACCTTTTTTCATCATTATCATTATGGTATGAAGGATTAGGTTTAGTTTTAGAACCTGATTCACTCAACTACGTTTTGACCATTATTGTTACTTTCAAAGCTTTTGCAGAAGGAGAAACAGCTAAAACAAAATCTTATGAATAATGCTTTAGCTTACACTGTTTCCAACAAGCCAATGACCTTTTTTCATCATTATCATTATGGTATGAAGGATTAGGTTAAGTTTTAGAACCTGATTCACTCAACTACGTTTTGACCATTATTGTTACTTTCAAAGCTTTTGCAGAAGGAGAAAACAGCTAAAACGGACTGTATGAAGAATGCTTTAGCTTACACTGTTTCCATCAAGCAAATTACCTTTTTTCATCATTATCATTATGGTATGAAGGATTAGGTTTAGTTTTAGAACCTGATTCACTCAACTACGTTTTGACCATTATTGTTACTTTCAAAGCTTTTGCAGAAGGAGAAAACAGCTAAAACGGACTGTATGAAGAATGCTTTAGCTTACACTGTTTCCATCAAGCCAATGACCTTTTTTCATCATTATCATTATGGTATGAAGGATTAGGTTAAGTTTTAGAACCTGATTCACACAACTACGTTTTGACCATTATTGTTACTTTCAAAGCTTTTGCAGAAGGAGAAAACAGCTAAAACGGACTGTATGAAGAATGCTTTAGCTTACACTGTTTCCATCAAGCCAATGACCTTTTTTCATCATTATCATTATGGTATGAAGGATTAGGTTTAGTTTTAGAACCTAAATTCACTCAACTACGTTTTGACCATTATTGTTACTTTCAAAGCTTTTGCAGTGCAAATTACCTTTTTTCATCATTATCATTATGGTATGAAGGATTAGGTTTAGTTTTAAAACATGATTCACTCAACTATGTTTTGACCATTATTCTTACTTTCAAAGCTTTTGCAGAAGGAGAAACAGCTAAAACGGAATCTAATGAATAATGCTCTAGCTTACACTGTTTCCATCAAGCCAATGACCTTTTTTCATCATTATCATTATGGTATGAAGGATTAGGTTTAGTTTTAGAACCTGATTCACTCAACTACGTTTTGACCATTATTGTTACTTTCAAAGCTTTTGCAGAAGGAGAAACAGCTAAAACAAAATCTAATGAATAATGCTTTAGCTTACACTGTTTCCAACAAGCCAATGACCTTTTTTCATCATTATCATTATGGTATGAAGGATTAGGTTTAGTTTTAGAACCTGATTCACTCAACTACGTTTTGACCATTATTGTTACTTTCAAAGCTTTTGCAGAAGGAGAAAACAGCTAAAACGGACTGTATGAAGAATGCTTTAGCTTACACTGTTTCCATCAAGCCAATGACCTTTTTTCATCATTATCATTATGGTATGAAGGATTAGGTTAAGTTTTAGAACCTGATTCACTCAACTTACGTTTTGACCATTATTGTTACTTTCAAAGCTTTTGCAGAAGGAGAAACAGCTCAAACGGAATTTAATGATTAATACTTTAGCTTACACTGTTTCCATCAAGCCAATGACCTTTTTTCATCATTATCATTATGGTATGAAGGATTAGGTTAAGTTTTAGAACCTGATTCACTCAACTACGTTTTGACCATTATTGTTACTTTCAAAGCTTTTGCAGAAGGAGAAAACAGCTAAAACGGACTGTATGAAGAATGCTTTAGCTTACACTGTTTCCATCAAGCCAATGACCTTTTTTCATCATTATCATTATGGTATGAAGGATTAGGTTTAGTTTTAGAACCTAAATTCACTCAACTACGTTTTGACCATTATTGTTACTTTCAAAGCTTTTGCAGAAGGAGAAACAGCTAAAACAAAATCTAATGAATAATGCTTTAGCTTACACTGTTTCCAACAAGCCAATGACCTTTTTTCATCATTATCATTATGGTATGAAGGATTAGGTTAAGTTTTAGAACCTAAATTCACTCAACTACGTTTTGACCATTATTGTTACTTTCAAAGCTTTTGCAGAAGGAGAAAACAGCTAAAACGGACTTTATGAAGAATGCTTTAGCTTACACTGTTTCCATCAAGCCGATGACGTTTTTTCATCATTATCATTATGGTATGAAGGATTAGGTTTAGTTTTAGAACCTGATTCACTCAACTACGTTTTGACCATTATTGTTACTTTCAAAGCTTTTGCAGAAGGAGAAACAGCTAAAACGGAATTTAATGATTAATACTTTAGCTTACACTGTTTCCATCAAGCCAATGACCTTTTTTCATCATTATCATTATGGTATGAAGGATTAGGTTTAGTTTTAGAACCTAAATTCACTCAACTACGTTTTGACCATTATTGTTACTTTCAAAGCTTTTGCAGAAGGAGAAACAGCTAAAACGGACTGTATGAAGAATGCTTTAGCTTACACTGTTTCCATCAAGCAAATTACCTTTTTTCATCATTATCATTATGGTATGAAGGATTAGGTTTAGTTTTAGAACCTGATTCACTCAACTACGTTTTGACCATTATTGTTACTTTCAAAGCTTTTGCAGAAGGAGAAAACAGCTAAAACCGACTGTATGAAGAATGCTTTAGCTTACACTGTTTCCATAAAGCAAATTACCTTTTTTCATCATTTTCATTATGGTATGATGGAATAGGCTTGGTTTTAGAACCTGATTAACTCAACTACGTTTTGACCATTATTGTTACTTTCAAAGCTTTTGCAGAAGGAGAAACAGCTAAAACGAAATCTAATGAATAATGCTCTAGCTTACACTGTTTCCATCAAGCCAATGACCTTTTTTCATCATTATCATTATGGTATGATGGAATAGGCTTGGTTTTAGAACCTGATTAACTCAACTACGTTTTGACCATTGTTGTTACTTTCAAAGCTTTTGCAGAAGGAGAAACAGCTAAAACGGACTGTATGAAGAATGCTTTAGCTTAAACTGTTTCCATCAAGCAAATTACCTTTTTTCATCATTATCATTATGGTATGAAGGATTAGGTTAAGTTTTAGAACCTGATTCACTCAACTTACGTTTTGACCATTATTGTTACTTTCAAAGCTTTTGCAGAAGGAGAAACAGCTAAAACGGAATTTAATGATTATTAATTTAGCTTACACTGTTTCCATCACGCCAATGACCTTTTTTCATCATTATCATTATGGTATGATGGAATAGGCTTAGTTTTAGAACCTGATTAACTCAACTACGTTTTGACCATTATTGTTACTTTCAAAGCTTTTGCAGAAGGAGAAACAGCTAAAACGGAATGTATGAATAATGCTTTAGCTTACACTGTTTCCATCAAGCCAATGACCTTTTTTCATCATTATCATTATGGTGTGAAGGATTAGGTTTAGTTTTAGAACCTGATTTACTCAACTACGTTTTGACCATTATTGTTACTTTTTATTTCCTTCCAATCAAAAGTGTAAACTCCTGATAAACTCTTGTTGAATTCACTTTTAATTCTGACAATGATTTCACTTTTAGGCACCTCTGTCCGAAAATGGAACCAACCCCAAACAGCCCTGAAAGATCATTGGGTTTTTTTGCAATCAAAAGTGTAAGCTCCGGCGTAAATCTTGCTGATTTCACTGAATTCAGACAGTAATTTAAGACTTGATCCAATGCTCAACCAGAGACTATAGTAATAAGTTTACTCAAACAACAGGCTCTTCTGTCCTACTAGTTTCTTTTTCTTACAAGTACATGAGGCTTAGCCAAATAACAGAGCCTGACAAAAAATAAGGTCAATTCATTGTTGTTCCTCTCCATGAAAGTCTTTAGTAAAAGGCGAAAGACTTATGCGTATTGAAGAGAAACCAAAGTTGGTAGCACAATCAGGTGGAAGGCAGCCCTATATCCCTGTCGAACCAGTAATCCCTCTTGCGGTAGGGAGTGGTTGAGCTGCGGGTGTCCAATGCCTAACCCATTTCCCAGCCCCCTTTTCTCAAAATCTATGATTTTTTTCCAGTCAAAAGTGTAAGCTCCTGCTGAAATCTTGTTGATTTCACTTTAAATTCGGACAGTGATTTGAGACTTGTTCCAAAGCTTAATCAGCGACTCCAGTGATGTGTAAACAGAACCTTGGTTTGTTTTTCACTTTTAGGCACCTCTGTCCGAAAATGGAACCACCGCAAACAAACCTAAAAAATCATTGATTTTTTATCAATCAAAAGTGTAAGGTCCTCCTGAAATGTTGTTGGTTTACTGTTAATTCATACAATCAGTGAGTTAACACTCCAGTCGTGAGTAAACAGGTCCATTGTTGGCAAAGAGGCTCAATCTTGGGGACCAACTGTAGTTCAAAGAGATGTGGGCAAGCATACAAGTGAAAAGCACTGTTTTTTCTTTTACACTAATATCAGGGAAGAGCGTGGATGCAGTCCCCTACTACCACAAATTATGCAGTCGAGATTCCCACATTTGAGGAATTCGCAGTGGTCAACACAGCCGGAGTGCAATGGCTGAGCCCCGCCCTGGGTGAACGAATTCAATTTTAAAAGTTTTAAAGGCTGCCGTAAGCTATGTCATTATAACAGACAGGGAGTTTGAATAATGCTTGTAGCCAGGGTGACACTATCAACCAGACCCTTTGGCTGCTGGGCATGACCAAAAAAGGTGTTGTGTAGTTTCACTATCCCCGCAGGCAAGGCGGGGGCATTTTGCACTGCATTGTTTTCCATGTCTTTACCTATTTGTAATCCTAGGACTTTGATTACGTCGTTTTTTTGTATGCGGCCTAAATGTTCCACGGGCTCTCTCCAGTTTAGGCGAAGCATTTTCTTTGTTGATTTTGGTTCCAGAAGCCGCAGTGAAATGTCACAAATCGCCAATGTCTCTCTTACGGATCTATTGTCTGTGAGGATAAGTGTTAGGTCGTCCATGTACAAGCTAAGTTTTGCCTCTTTTCCTGTTGCCCCAGGCATGGGAAGGCCTCTGATATTATGGGATTTCCTTAAGACACACGCTAGGGGTTCTATTGCAAGGATAAACAATGGGGGGGAAAGTTGACAACCCTGTCGAACGCCTGATTTGATCAAAAAAGGTACTGTATTTGTTTTATTTATAGAGACTGTGCTTGTTATATCGGTATACAGCAAGTCTAGCCATGTCCTAAAATGGTTGCCGTATTTAAAATGAGACAAAATGGCTTTTAGGTACTGGTGACTTACACTACTAAAAGCCTTCTCCAAGTCTAGCCCCAATATGCATAGAGGGAGGTTACGATCTTTTGCAAACAAATAGGCGTCTCTGACTAGGGCCAGGTTGTCGTTCATGGACCTGCCTTGTACCCCACATGTTTGTTCTATTCCGACCAATTGATTAACCAGCGGTTGTATTCGGAAAAAGAGGGACTTTGATAGTATCTTAAGGTCCACTCCCAGCAACGTCAATGGTCTCCAATTTTTCAGGTTCTTCTTATCACCTTTTTAAAAAAGTAGAGAACTGGAGCCTGTTCGTAGAGATGTGGGTAAAACCCCTCTTAAGAAGCTTTCGTTTAACACTGCCAGTAAGGGAGCTTTTAGCTCATCCCAAAAGGTGTTATAGAACTCTGTTGGTAACCCGTCGTGACCTGGGGTTCTACTGCACTGCATGCTCTTCATTGCCATAGTTAGCTCCCTAATTGTCAATTCTTTTTTCTTCAGTTTTTGTATGTCTTCATTCACCTCATAGCCAGACAGTAGCAGTAGGTAGTAACGTTGTAACTTTTCCTGCATTCTTTTTTGAAAAGCTCGTTTTTTTACAGCTGCTTTTTTCCTTTCGGACATGAAAAAACATCTCGTTTTACGTTTAATATCCTCCCACCATTCTCCCAAGGAGTCAAACAATATCTGCAGGGTGAGCCATTGGTTAAATTTTTCCCTATACCTAGTTGTCACCTCTTTGTTGTCTAGCAGGCTTATGTTTAGTTTCCAGTTACCTGGACCGAGCTCACACGGCCCCTGTATTTCCAGGGCACTGGTAAGTTTTTGGTGGTCTGAGAAGGGGGCAGGATCGATTGTGCTGTTAAGCGTTGTGACTCCCGGTGTAGTGAGCAAGAGATCTACACGTGAGAAGGTTCTCCCATTAGTCCAAGTAAACCCAGGAGATGTTGGATTTTTTTGTATCAACCAGTTTGTAATCTTTTATGATGCCTTGGAGTGTATGGGAACTAGCATCTAATTTTACAGCAGAGGTTGATCTTCTGTCTGCTGCGTCAAAAATACAGTTAAAGTCTCCCCCAACAATAACTTCCCTCCCGCAGTGAGCTAAAGGTTGAATAGCTTGGAGCACTTTTACACGTTCCTGCAGCTCAGTGGGGCAGTAGATGTTTATAACCCTTAATCTGATCCCCCTCCCTTCTATGTCCACCATTAGCAGTCTGCCATCTACTGCTATCTACTTTTTGGATAACAATATGTTGGCCTCTGAAGAGTATTGCAACCCCAGAGGCTCTGTTTTGGTTGTCTCCTGACCATACTGACGGTCCAAATGTACATCTGTTTTTGTATAGTTTGTAATTTCTCTTAAAACTAATCGAACACTCCTGGAGTAGAAATATGTCCCCCTCACTTCTGTGAAGAAAACTGAATACAGACTGACATTTGGTGGGGTCATTGAGGCCTCTAGTGTTAATAGTGACTACCTTGAGGAATGGCATTACCCTTTTTTATTTATTTTTAGGGGGATGAAGATCAAAGTTCTACAACACATCAGTCCGTGGGGTCGGCAATCTCTTTTTTCTTCTTCTTCTTCTTCCTTTGGCCTCTAATACTCTCCTCTGCCCTGCCCATGCTACAACTCATTTGGGTGGTGGCTGAGAAAGTGGACAGAGACTGGGGGTCCAGGAAAGAGGACGAGGTGGACAGCGGGTCGGACCACACCTGAAGTTCTTGGCTGGAATTGGACGTATCCACTGCTGGATTCTGAGGCCTCTTTCGGGATGGTGTACTCTCCAGGGAGGAGTTGGGAAGGGTGGGGGGTTTCTCTGTGTCCCCCAATGGTGTCTGATTGTCGTCATGGGGTGGTGTGCAAACTGTGTGGCCAGGGTGTGTGGCGTCTGCTAGTATCGTGTCCAGTAATTGTCTGCAATCCTTAGATCAAACAGGACCCTCACACGTTGAAGGCTGCGTTGTTGGTCCGGCTGGTAGAGCCTCTTGGGGTTTCTCAATGTCCATGTTTAATTGGTCAGGTTGCACCTGTTGAGTGATCTGGGGGGATTGGGCGCAAAACCTCTCATTAGTATCCGGTTTGTGGCACTCCATTCTGGTCTCTCTGCAAACCTCTGGGGGGAAGGGGGGCTGCTGATTGACTCCTTCTGTTGCTTGAGGGCGGTCGTGACCAAAGAGCCCCAGTTGCTCTGGGTTCTGATTTGAAGGTTCCGGTTTAGTGTTGTTTGGGTCTTGCTCAGGCCGTGGATTGGAGGAGGGGACGTTTTGGTTAAAGCCTCTGGCTCGATTTTCATATGATTCAAGGCAATCTCTGAATACATGAATATTAGAGCCACAAAGGTTACATCTCATTGGTTGATCACAGTCTTTGGTAGTATGGTTGGTGGTCTTGCAGTTCCTGCAGAAGGTCGTAGTGCAATTTGCTGCAAGATGAGTTGAGGAGCTACACTTCCTACAGTTTTTGGGTTGTCCAGCTTAGAAGATGTGGCCCCTAATTGGACCAAGCTAAATGTTGGAAGGGAGGTGCTGAAGTTTTCCACAGTCTCTGCCTCTCTTCAGGCGTACGTAAAAACGCCTTGCTCCAGTCCTGCAACCATCTTCATCTTTCAGCTCCATACTCCGGGAAACAGAGCAATGGAAGGACAACCATGTCTTCAGTAGTAACTTTTCCCGAGTACATAATGACAATGACAGCTTTTGATTCACGCTCGGATAGAGGAATGAGATGGACTTTCTAAAGTCTAGGGTTGTTGTCTTTTTTCTGGACAAAACGTTTGATACATTGCTCAAACAAGGCATAAGAAGTAAAGATTACCTCAAAGGTTCTCTTTCCAGGAAGGGCAAAAACATAGTCCAGTTGTTGCGGGGTGAAGCTCCATTCCTTCTGGATGACGTTTCGGCTGAAACGAAGTCTGTCCATTTCCAGGTTGTCCTGCAGCTCAAAACGGACTGCATTTCTACGGGGTATAGATGAAGCCATTCCCTAGGTGAACCACCTTTGTGATCATTGGTATCCCCTGCCAGGTAAGTTTAAGTTGGTAGTGACAGAGACAGGGATGGTATTCCCAGACAGAGCACTTGGGGTGACGGTTCCCGGATGGCGCCGTCCTCACAGATCAGTGAATTTCAGTGATCAGTGAGAAATGCAAAATAAAGGCACAATTGATGAGTAAACATATCATTTGCTTGCCAAAAGTCTCAGCCTAAAGGACTATCTCCAGTTGAGACTTGTACACAGAGCAAAACCAACTAGCTAGACTACACCACTGAATTGGGTCACCAGTTATTTTTTTCACAAGATGAAAGTTGCACCATTCCCGGAAGTGCTGCAATACCGGGTCAATGCTTGAAGTGAACAGAGCAAGCCCCTTTTTCATCTCCCAGAGCTAAAAATCGGCTTAATATGTAGTCCTCATATAGAGGACGTATCAGATATTAAACTGATAAGAACAGATTTAAAAAAAAAAAAAATTTAATTACACATCATTACCTTACATCATCCATTACACCAGCAAAAATACAATAAAAACGCCTTGAAGAAAAAAGAGATTGCCGACCCCACGGACTGATGTGTTGTAGATAATACAATGCAGAACTCATACATAATACAGTTTGTAGAACTCAAACCCTACCACCTAGGGCCACACTCCCTTCCATCGTTCCTTAGCTGCATGGTAGCCATACTTTTCCTCCTCCCCCCTTTTCATCTGGCGCAGCTTCTCCCTCACCCTCGCGACAATACTTTCTACCTTGTTTCCCTCATTACTTTTAATAAGGGCCATTCTGGCATCCCACAGTGCTGCCTTCCCCATTGACAGAATTAACCACAACAAAAATCCCTCCCTCCCTCGTCTTCTTAATCCCACACCCAACATCAAAACCTCATAAAACAGTCTCCCTAATCTCGGAAAAAATAACCCCAGCTCTCCCCACATTGCTCTTGCAAACCCACATCCCCAAAAAACATGGCACAAATCCTCGTCTCTGCCGCAACCTAACAGTGGACAGGAGCGTAGCCTTGACAGGCCATGCCTGTACAAAGTATCCCTCACAGGCATCCTCTTATGTAGGCATAGCCAGTTGATGTCTTTCAGTCGGTTTGGCAGCTCCTTGTGCTGCGTAAAACTCCACTCGTCTCTGCCGACTCCGAGAACCCTCACAGGTCCCTGTTTTGCCAGTAAGGCCTTGTATAGCCTCCTATGATCCAGACATAGGTCCCCTTCCCCGCACTCCTTGTGCCTCTTAGCCCAGCCTATCATCTGCTTGTAATGTGGTGGAATAATTTCCCCTTTCGGCCGCCCATTCTCCCATTTCACCAAATTACTCAGGGGAAAGGACAGCCAAAACATGAGCAGCACGTGGTACCAGTGCCCACTGGGGGATCTTACCCCATTGCAGCAAAAAGAAAAGAAAAGAACATCTAATTTAAGCGGAACATCAGGCACTCCCCTCCCACCCTCTGTTACGCCTTGCTTCATCCAGTCCCTCCTCACATACTCATATCCCCCCCACACAAAGGAGAAAACATCCCACACCAATCTTCTCCTATACTCCGGAGGCAGCGGGAAAACATACGCCTTGAGTGCCAAAACCCTCCCAGTTAAGGATAAACGTTGGGTCTTCCACAGCCCTATTCTTGACCTCACACCAGCCAGTCGCCTTCTCCAGTTCACCCGCCCACTCTCGCTTTTATCGAAATCCACCCCCAGTATTCTCATTGGACCCTGGCACTCTGACAATCCAAACTGCACCCCCCCTCTCCCCTTCCATGGTCCAAAATACTTGACTTTGGATTTTCCCACATGGACCTTTGCCCCGGATACTTTGGAAAAGGACTCCAAGATGTCCAAAACACGAAGCAAGGAGCTCTCCGTTGTTAAAAATAGAGTCATGTCATCTGCATACTGAGACATCCTCAAGTCTCTTTCTCCCCCTCCTGGAAGGCGCAATCCTTTAACCTCAGCATCCGCCCTAATAGCTAAAGCTAGAGGTTCAACATATAAAACAAAAAGCAGTGGTGAGAGTGGACACACTTGCCTCACCCCTGTTGGCTGTGGCACCAGATCCCCCATATGCCCATTCACTTCCACCCTACTCCCAACCCCTGTATACATAATCCCTGACCACCTCTGAAAAATTGGTCCGAAACCCATCCTCTCTAAGACAGCTGCCAAAAAACCTTGGTTGACCCTATCAAACGCCTTTTCCATGTCCAACCCCACCAGCATGAGAGGCACCCCACGTTCCTCCGCCCAGTGGATACAATCCCTCACCAGCCCTAAATTCCATTGGATGTGTCTCCCCTCCACCCTGCATGTCTGATCCACATTTACCACATGAGGTAGAGCCGATCGGAGTCGTCTAGCCAACACTCTGGCGATGATCTTGTAATCAACGCAGAGGAGAGTTATTGGCCTGAAATTTCCCAGGTCCTCTTTTTCCCCTTTTTTGTGTAACAGTGTCAACACCCCCTCCCTCATTGTCTTCCCCAACAGCCCCCCTTCTATCACTGACCCCACTACTTTAAAAAAAATCCTCCCCCAGGATTCCCCAAAAAGTTGCATAAAATTCCTTTGGTAACCCATCAATCCCCGGCACCTTTCCCGCTCCCAACCCTCTCATAGCTTCCTCCAATTCCGCAAGACCCACCGGACGTTCTAAGGCCTCCACCACTTCCCCTGGCACCTTAACCTCAAGGCCCTTTAAAAAACCTCCTTCTTCTGGTCCGTCCACCTCTTGTGGCCCTATGGTATCCCCAAAAAATTTGGAGGCAATCCCAACCATGCCTCTTGGATCCGAGACAAGGTTACCATCTTTCTCCCGTAGCCCGGGAATACACGCCCTTGACCGGGCATCCCTCACCTGTTTAAAAAACATGGGTGTACAGGTCTCTGCCACATTTAATGATTCCATCCTATATCTTTTCAGGAAGTCATCAGCTTTCCCTTTAAAATACAGGCCCAATTGTTCCCTCACTTCCCTGTACCTCTGCTTATCCCGTATTCCCCTCTTGTTCTCTGCCTCCATTAAAGTATGCAACTCCTGTTGAAGCCTCCTAAAACCCCCCCTCTCTTCCCTTGCTCTTTCTGAACAATATTCAACCGTCAACCTCCTGATGTCTACCTTTATGTATTCCCACCAGTCCACAATATTGCCAAAAAAGGGCTTCAGTGAGACCCACCCCTCATAGTGTGAAATGAAGGCTCTACGGAAAGCCTCCTCCCCCAAAACCCTACAATTTAACTTCCAGTACCCCCTTCCAAAACTTGGGGCCACCACTAAAAAGGCCACCTCCAGTTGGTTGTGGTCAGAGAATCACACTGGTCTCACAACTGCCTTACGTACAGCAACAGCACAAAAACAAAATCAATCCTACTATTTGCACCCCGTGAATTTGACCATGTTGTACCCTCCCCTGTTGGCTCCACAGCCCTGTACCCGTCTTTCAGCATGAACCCCTTCACCAAATCTGTCAAATACGGCAAACTAAAATCCCCCGACCCCTCAAAAGAGACATTGAAATCCCCCCCTAGAACCACCACGTTGTTTGTGACACACACCTCTGTTAGTGCAATAAATAGGGCCTTACGTCCCTTCGGCTCCGCTGGTGCATACACATTAATAAATCTAAATGAAACTCCCCTCCAAAATGCATCCACCACCAGGACCCTCCCCTGGACCACTGAAAAACTGTCCCGAATTTGAAACTCTTTATTCTCAAAGAGGATTCCGACCCCTGAGGAGTGTACCCCCCCGACTCCCCATCTGGACTCGGCCTTGAGCCAGGCCTCCGAAAAGGCCCTGACATCCCCACCATCCCTCAGATGCACTTCCTGCAGAAAGCAAACATGTAAAGGCGTCTGAAACAGGTATTGGTAAATACTTGCCCTCTTCACCACATTCCTCATACCCCTGACATTTATGGTCAGTACTGAAAATAAGGCCATTCAATACATCATAGATGTTCCCCTTCCGCCCCATTACCCTCGGTCCCCTGCTTGTCTGGTGTTGGTCCAAATCCTTCTTCCAGTCGGTCTTTGTTGGGAAACCTCCTGCAGCATATGCCTGTCCTTTGTCACCATAAGCTGTACTGGGCTTTGTGAACTATTCCGGGGCAGCTCCGTCCGTTGAGTCCCCTCCCCATTTTCAGTTCCTTCAGCCTCCAATGTAGTCTGCCCAGAAGACTGTTGGCTTCTAATGTCCGACTCGGTTACTGGGGTTACCTTCAGGGGGGATTTGCCGTCATCCTCCCTTGCACATTTTGTTGCCAACTTCTTCTTTCTCCTATTTGGCCTCTGCACCTGTGGTCTTGCCTCAGTTGACTCTGCCGAGGACTTAGCCAGCTCACCTCCGGATGAAGTGCTCCTCTTCCTGACCCCTTTGCTGTTTCGTTTCTGGTGTCCTCCTCCTCTGAGCTGACCACACAATCCGCCCAGGACCCCATCAGCGGCAGAGAGTCTCCCAGGCCCACTACCACCTGTGTGTCCATCTGCTCCTCACCCACATTTGCGCCGGCCTCGTTCATTGCAGCGTCATCCCTTGCAGCAACCCGTCCATCCTCTTCGGAAAGCCCCTGCAACGCCTCCTCCAATGGGGTAAGGATTGAGACCTCTTCCTGTACTGCCACCTCCGCATAGCTTCGCGCTCGAACTGGGCAGTCCCGGACAATGTGCCCCTCTCCTCCGCAGCCATGACAGGTCTATGGGGCCCCACACGTGGCCACGCTATGTCCCCTTCCACCACAGTTGCGGCATCGACCTTCAGTGCAGTCCGTCGCCATGTGCCCAAAACTGCGGCATTGTCTGCAAAAACTGGGTTGACCGGAGTAAAAGAGGAAACCCCTGTCTTCTCCAATGCTAAAATAAGCCGAAGGATGCCGTAACCCACCGCAGCCACCAGGATTGTCTTCTAGATGAACTTTAAATTGCCGTCGCCCAGACAAGATGCCGAAACTGTCCCTCAGGTATCTCACTGAGGACTCCACCTTCCCATACTTCGCCAACCAGGAAATTACTGACTCATCGCCCACATATGGGTTGTACATATGGACTGTAATAATTTTTTAATTCCTCTTGCAGAGCGCCTCGACTCGGAACTTTGAGAAGGGCTCTTCTTCCGCTTTTTCCCTCGCGGTCTCCATCACTCTATCGTACAGGGCTTGGGTGTGTAGCGTCAAATCGAACCCTCCACCCGCTGCTCCATACACCGCACAGCTCTGACTTCCTCTGATAAGAACAGATACTACACTTGATCTTAGCCAAAAGGCCGAGAAGCGATGACACTAGAATGTTTGCTTCCGGTAGTCGCACGCACGTACGCGCCTACGTCACGCGTTCAGCCTTCACACCCCCCGCCCTCCGGTAGTCGCACGCACGTACGCGCCTACGTCACGCATTCAGCCTTCACACCCCCCGCCCTCCGGTAGTCGCACGCACGTACGCGCCTACGTCACGCGTTCAGCCTTCACACCCCCCGCCCTCCGGTAGTCGCACGCACGTACGCGCCTACGTCACGCGTTCAGCCTTCACACCCCCCGCCCTCCGGTAGTCGCACGCACGTACGCGCCTACGTCACGCGTTCATCCTTCACACCCCCCGCCCTCCGGTAGTCGCACGCACGTCACGCTTTCAGCCGTCACCCCCCTCCACCCCTTGTTGTCCTCGCGCCCTCCAATAGTCGCAGGTGCGCGCCGCCGCCGCCGCCTCCGTCGCCTCCGCTTCCGTCGTCTCCGCGGCCGCCGCCGTCGCCGCCTCCGCTCCGCAGGCGGGGCCCGCGGCGGACACGTCTCTGGCGGGAGGCGCGAATACTTCCCCAGAACATAGTGTGGAAGAAGGACGGCTTTAGATACCTTGGAATATATCTCGGACAAGAGAGCATAATCCAGAAGAATTAGGAGGGCGTCAGAGAAAGAATTGAGGGGAAACTTTCTAAATGGATTTGCTGCTCCCTCAAATGTCTTTTAAAGATAGAATTCTGTTTTTAAACAACTTGATTGCATCTCAGTTGTGGCACCGAATCACTTGTTTAGACCCTCCCTTGGGCTTCCTGGCCCACATACAAAAAAATGGTAGATTTCTTTTGGGGGGGTCTACACTGGGTGCCACAAGGGGTGCTGTTTTTAGCCAGGGAGGAGGGGGGACAGGGCTTCGTCCACCTGGCCAGCCGGACGGCCACTTTTAGACTCCAGTTTATACAAAAATACAGGTCACAGATCTAGATGATTTAGTGTGGAGAGACGTGGCCAGCTGCATTCTCAGGCGTGCAAACAACATGAGGCTGGATACTGCTCTGTTTTTAATTGATTCTAATTATTTAAAGTTCTTTAATCGTAAAAGGTGCCCACAGTCTTCCTCTCTGTACTGGTTGTTGAGAGAACCTTTGATTCATGTAGCGAAGCTGGACATCTGCAGCAGTAGTACCCCTGGCCGGACGGGGGCGCTGCTGAGGGCACGAGTCCTGTGCATGCAGCAGCTGGTGGACGCAGTGGGGCCGATTCTGAACGACGCCCTGGCCCTGGGCTCTTTACTGGGACTGCATTCCGTCCGAGTGGCAAGGAGGGTCCTTGAGCTGTGGAACCAGGGGCTGACAGGAGAAGAAAGGACCCTCCTCAAAAACTACAGCCAGAGCCAAGTGGAGCCTTACCCTGCAGACCCTTTCCCCGAGATCTACTTGAGCCCGGGGCTGGGGGACCTCACCGGCCCCCTGCTCGCTACAACACGCCCGGAGGCGCTGACATTACACGAAGCAGATAAGAAGACTCTGTGTCAAGGGCATAAACCGGGCTGGACTATGCAACAGGCTCCCCACTGTGTGGTCAAACAGACTGGGACAAAATGGACCTGGCCCACAGTGGAGGATTTTATACAAACCTCCCCTAAAAAAACGGACTGCCGACCTCTAGTGGAGAATTTTACATGGTGCTGTCGCCTCCAGTGCTTTTATTTCTGTCATCAACCCCACTGTTCTGAGCAAGTGCCCCTTCTATGACCTCCGAGAGACTATTTATCATGTTTTTAAAGAGTGCAAGAGACTTGCGAGTTTCTTCTCTCTTTTAACATTGGTTTTTAGTCTTTTTAATGTGGTTTTTACAGAGAAAATTTTTATCATGGGAGCTACCTACAAGAAAACAGAAAAAGAAAAGTTGCAGCTCCTCAACTATCTCTCGGGAGAAGCAAAAATGGCCATCTACCTAAGCCGGAAAGCCAAGGTAAAGAGCGGAGAGGGGCAGGAAGCCAGGGCAGTGTGGCTGGGGAACATCAGGGCCAGACTCTGGCTCGAGTTCAGTTTTTATAAGCACATTGGAGACGTAGACGCTTTTAAACAACGCTGGTGTTTTAATGATGTTGTTTGTTCTGTAATCGAAAATGAATTGGTGTTTGCTCCAGTTTTTAAAGAAATGTGTACTTTTTTAAAGGAAAACAAAACAACGTGAACTTTTAGCACGTCTGAATTTTAAAGGACTATAAAGATGTAAATAAAGCGTTTAAAAAAAAAATCAATCTATTCCTCTTGCTCCGTCTCTGTCTCTTTCTCTCTCTCTCTCTCTCTCTACAGTCTACAGGCTGAGAAAGTTCCTCCTCAAGCTCAACCGAGAAGGGGGGAGCACAACCGGGACCGAGTGAGGCGTCAGTCCGGCTGAGGAGGTTCCTGAGCGGGGCGGCCCATTGGAAAAGAGACTCCAGATCGTCCAAATTGATTATATTAAATAAATTATATACCGTTAGATTGTCTAAAAATTGATATTGCTTTACGAAAAAATAAAGGTTTTTTAAAAATCAAAAAAAAATCTCTCTCTCTCTCTCTCTTTCTCTCTCTCTCTCTCTCTGAGTGGAAGGAGTGCGGAGTGAACGGAGCGTGAGGTGAATTGTTTGATTGTGATCGTTTGAGCTTGAATTTCGTTTATTATTTCGAGTCTTTATGGTGTGAATGTGTGTGTGATTTTTGTTTTCTGTCGGTTTGTGCATGCTTGTGGCCGATCGGGGTGCTGCACGCACGGATGGACCTCACGGGGCTAACGCGTGTTCCGTGGAGCCCAGTGGGCCGAAGCGAGCCGATTAGACGTGAGAGTTAGACCCGAGCGATAGCGACCCGCCATCTCGCGAGAACTCGCTGGGTTCTTTTAGTGGTTTTTTTCAAAGTGTTTTGTCGGTGTTAACTGTTTTTGTCGTTGCAATTTCCCATTAGTTTTAGTGGTTTGCAAAGTGTTCTGTTGAATTGGCCTGAATTTATTTTAGTGGTTTTTTTCAAAGTGTTTTTGTCGGCATTTACTGTTTTCGTCGTTGCAATTTCCCATTAGTTTTAGTGGTTTGCAAAGTGTTCTGTTGAATTGGCCTGCATTTATTTTAGTGTTTTTTTTCAAAGTGTTTTTGACGGCATTTACTGTTTTCGTCGTTGCAATTTCCCATTAGTTTTAGTGGTTTGCAAAGTGTTCTGTTGAATTGGCCTGCATTTATTTTAGTGGTTTTTTTCAAAGTGTTTTTGTCGGCATTTACTGTTTTTGTCGTTGCAATTTCCCATCAGTTTTAGTGGTTTGCAAAGTGTTCTGTTGAATTGGCCTGCATTTATTTTAGTGTTTTTTTCAAAGTGTTTTTGTCGGCATCTACTCTTTTCGTCGTTGCAATTTCCCATCAGTTTTAGTGGTTTGCAAAGTGTTCTGTTGAATTGGCCTGCATTTATTTTAGTGTTTTTTTTCAAAGTGTTTTTGACGGCATTTACTGTTTTCGTCGTTGCAATTTCCCATTAGTTTTAATGGTTTGCAAAGTGTTCTGTTGAATTGGCCTGCATTTATTTTAGTGTTTTTTTTCAAAGTGTTTTTGTCGGCATTTACTGTTTTCGTCGTTGCAATTTCCCATCAGTTTTAGTGGTTTGCAAAGTGTTCTGTTGAATTGGCCTGCATTTATTTTAGTGTTTTTTTTCAAAGTGTTTTTGACGGCATTTACTGTTTTCGTCGTTGCAATTTCCCATTAGTTTTAGTGGTTTGCAAAGTGTTCTGTTGAATTGGCCTGCATTTATTTTAGTGGTTTTTTTCAAAGTGTTTTTGTCGGCATTTACTGTTTTTGTCGTTGCAATTTCCCATCAGTTTTAGTGGTTTGCAAAGTGTTCTGTTGAATTGGCCTGCATTTATTTTAGTGTTTTTTTCAAAGTGTTTTTGTCGGCATTTACTCTTTTCGTCGTTGCAATTTCCCATCAGTTTTAGTGGTTTGCAAAGTGTTCTGTTGAATTGGCCTGCATTTATTTTAGTGTTTTTTTTCAAAGTGTTTTTGTCGGCATTTACTGTCTTCGTCGTTGCAATTTCCCATTAGTTTTAGTGGTTTGCAAAGTGTTCTGTTGAATTGGTCTGCATTTATTTTAGTGTTTTTTTCAAAGTGTTTTTGTCGGCATTTACTGTTTTCGTCGTTGCAATTTCCCATTAGTTTTAGTGGTTTGCAAAGTGTTCTGTTGAATTGGCCTGCATTTATTTTAGTGGTTTTATTCAAAGTGTTTTTGTCGGCATTTACTGTTTTCGTCGTTGCAATTTCCCATTAGTTTTAGTGGTTTGCAAAGTGTTCTGTTGAATTGGCCCGCATTTATTTTAGTGGTTTTTTTCAAAGTGTTTTTGTCTGTGTTAACTGTTTTTGTCGTTGCAATTTCCCATTAGTTTTAGTGGTTTGCAAAGTGTTCTGTTGAATTGGCCTGCATTTATTTTAGTGGTTTTTTTCAAAGTGTTTTTGTCGGCATTTACTGTTTTTGTCGTTGCAATTTCCCATTAGTTTTAGTGGTTTGCAAAGTGTTCTGTTGAATTGGCCTGCATTTATTTTAGTGGTTTTTTTCAAAGTGTTTTTGTCGGCATTTACTGTTTTCGTCGTTGCAATTTCCCATCAGTTTTAGTCGTTTGCAAAGTGTTCTGTTGAATTGGCCTGCATTTATTTTAGTGGTTTTTTTCAAAGTGTTTTTGTCGGTGTTAACTGTTTTTGTCGTTGCAATTTCCCATTAGTTTTAGTGGTTTGCAAAGTGTTCTGTTGAATTGGCCTGCATTTATTTTAGTGGTTTTTTTCAAAGTGTTTTTGTCGGCATTTACTGTTTTCGTCGTTGCAATTTCCCATCAGTTTTAGTGGTTTGCAAAGTGTTCTGTTGAATTGGCCTGCATTTATTTTAGTGGTTTTTTTCAAAGTGTTTTTGTCGGCATTTACTGTTTTCGTCGTTGCAAT
Source organism: Pungitius pungitius (assembly GCF_949316345.1). Classification (NCBI taxonomy): domain Eukaryota; kingdom Metazoa; phylum Chordata; class Actinopteri; order Perciformes; family Gasterosteidae; genus Pungitius; species Pungitius pungitius. The sequence continues at coordinate 733,926 of NW_026909893.1, read as the reverse complement.
TTCCCATCAGTTTTAGTGGTTTGCAAAAAGTTCTGTTGAATTGGCCTGCATTTATTTTAGTGGTTTTTTTCAAAGTGTTTTTGTCAGGTGTTAACTGTTTTTGTCGTTGCAATTTCCCATTAGTTTTAGTGGTTTGCAAAGTGTTCTGTTGAATTGGCCTGCATTTAGTTTAGTGTTTTTTTTCAAAGTGTTTTTGTCGGCATTTACTGTTTTCGTCGTTGCAATTTCCCATCAGTTTTAGTGGTTTGCAAAGTGTTCTGTTGAATTGGCCTGCATTTATTTTAGTGGTTTTTTTCAGAGTGTTTTTGTCGGCATTTACTGTTTTCGTCGTTGCAATTTCCCATCAGTTTTAGTGGTTTGCAAAGTGTTCTGTTGAATTGGCCTGCATTTAGTTTAGTGTTTTTTTTCAAAGTGTTTTTGTCGGCATTTACTGTTTTCGTCGTTGCAATTTCCCATCAGTTTTAGTGGTTTGCAAAGTGTTCTGTTGAATTGGCCTGCATTTATTTTAGTGGTTTTTTTCAAAGTGTTTTTGTCGGCATTTACTGTTTTCGTCGTTGCAATTTCCCATCAGTTTTAGTGGTTTGCAAAGTGTTCTGTTGAATTGGCCTGCATTTATTTTAGTGGTTTTTTTCAAAGTGTTTTTGTCGGCATTTACTGTTTTCGTCGTTGCAATTTCCCATCAGTTTTAGTGGTTTGCAAAGTGTTCTGTTGAATTGGCCTGCATTTATTTTAGTGGTTTTTTTCAAAGTGTTTTTGTCGGCATTTACTGTTTTCGTCGTTGCAATTTCCCATCAGTTTTAGTGGTTTGCAAAAAGTTCTGTTGAATTGGCCTGCATTTATTTTAGTGGTTTTTTTCAAAGTGTTTTTGTCAGGTGTTAACTGTTTTTGTCGTTGCAATTTCCCATTAGTTTTAGTGGTTTGCAAAGTGTTCTGTTGAATTGGCCTGCATTTAGTTTAGTGTTTTTTTTCAAAGTGTTTTTGTCGGCATTTACTGTTTTCGTCGTTGCAATTTCCCATCAGTTTTAGTGGTTTGCAAAAAGTTCTGTTGAATTGGCCTGCATTTATTTTAGTGGTTTTTTTCAAAGTGTTTTTGTTGAATTGGCCTGCATTTAGTTTAGTGTTTTTTTTCAAAGTGTTTTTGTCGGCATTTACTGTTTTCGTCGTTGCAATTTCCCATCAGTTTTAGTGGTTTGCAAAAAGTTCTGTTGAATTGGCCTGCATTTATTTTAGTGGTTTTTTTCAAAGTGTTTTTGACGGCATTTACTGTTTTCGTCGTTGCAATTTCCCATTAGTTTTAGTGGTTTGCAAAGTGTTCTGTTGAATTGGCCCGCATTTATTTTATTGTTTTTTTTCAAAGTGTTTTTGTCTGTGTTAACTGTTTTTGTCGTTGCAATTTCCCATTAGTTTTAGTGGTTTGCAAAGTGTTCTGTTGAATTGGCCTGCATTTATTTTAGTGGTTTTTTTCAAAGTGTTTTTGTCGGCATTTACTGTTTTCGTCGTTGCAGTTTCCCATCAGTTTTAGTGGTTTGCAAAAAGTTCTGTTGAATTGGCCTGCATTTATTTTAGTGGTTTTTTTCAAAGTGTTTTTGTTGAATTGGCCTGCATTTATTTTAGTGGTTTTTTTCAAAGTGTTTTTGACGGCATTTACTGTTTTCGTCGTTGCAATTTCCCATTAGTCTTAGTGGTTTGCAAAGTGTTCTGTTGAATTGGCCTGCATTTATTTAAGTGGTTTTTTTCAAAGTGTTTTTGTCGGCATTTACTGTTTTCGTCGTTGCAATTTCCCATCAGTTTTAGTGGTTTGCAAAGTGTTCTGTTGAATTGGCCTGCATTTATTTTAGTGGTTTTTTTCAGAGTGTTTTTGTCGGCATTTACTGTTTTCGTCGTTGCAATTTCCCATCAGTTTTAGTGGTTTGCAAAGTGTTCTGTTGAATTGGCCTGCATTTATTTTAGTGGTTTTTTTCAGAGTGTTTTTGTCGGCATTTACTGTTTTCGTCGTTGCAATTTCCCATCAGTTTTAGTGGTTTGCAAAGTGTTCTGTTGAATTGGCCTGCATTTAGTTTAGTGGTTTTTTTCAAAGTGTTTTTGTCGGCATTTACTGTTTTCGTCGTTGCAATTTCCCATCAGTTTTAGTGGTTTGCAAAGTGTTCTGTTGAATTGGCCTGCATTTATTTTAGTGGTTTTTTTCAAAGTGTTTTTGTCGGCATTTACTGTTTTCGTCGTTGCAATTTCCCATCAGTTTTAGTGGTTTGCAAAAAGTTCTGTTGAATTGGCCTGCATTTATTTTAGTGGTTTTTTTCAAAGTGTTTTTGTTGAATTGGCCTGCATTTAGTTTAGTGTTTTTTTTCAAAGTGTTTTTGTCGGCATTTACTGTTTTCGTCGTTGCAATTTCCCATCAGTTTTAGTGGTTTGCAAAAAGTTCTGTTGAATTGGCCTGCATTTATTTTAGTGGTTTTTTTCAAAGTGTTTTTGACGGCATTTACTGTTTTCGTCGTTGCAATTTCCCATTAGTTTTAGTGGTTTGCAAAGTGTTCTGTTGAATTGGCCCGCATTTATTTTATTGGTTTTTTTCAAAGTGTTTTTGTCTGTGTTAACTGTTTTTGTCGTTGCAATTTCCCATTAGTTTTAGTGGTTTGCAAAGTGTTCTGTTGAATTGGCCTGCATTTATTTTAGTGGTTTTTTTCAAAGTGTTTTTGTCGGCATTTACTGTTTTCGTCGTTGCAGTTTCCCATCAGTTTTAGTGGTTTGCAAAAAGTTCTGTTGAATTGGCCTGCATTTATTTTAGTGGTTTTTTTCAAAGTGTTTTTGTTGAATTGGCCTGCATTTATTTTAGTGGTTTTTTTCAAAGTGTTTTTGACGGCATTTACTGTTTTCGTCGTTGCAATTTCCCATTAGTTTTAGTGGTTTGCAAAGTGTTCTGTTGAATTGGCCTGCATTTATTTTAGTGGTTTTTTTCAAAGTGTTTTTGTCGGCATTTACTGTTTTTGTCGTTGCAATTTCCCATCAGTTTTAGTGGTTTGCAAAGTGTTCTGTTGAATTGGCCTGCATTTATTTTAGTGTTTTTTTCAAAGTGTTTTTGTCGGCATTTACTCTTTTCGTCGTTGCAATTTCCCATCAGTTTTAGTGGTTTGCAAAGTGTTCTGTTGAATTGGCCTGCATTTATTTTAGTGTTTTTTTTCAAAGTGTTTTTGTCGGCATTTACTGTCTTCGTCGTTGCAATTTCCCATTAGTTTTAGTGGTTTGCAAAGTGTTCTGTTGAATTGGTCTGCATTTATTTTAGTGTTTTTTTCAAAGTGTTTTTGTCGGCATTTACTGTTTTCGTCGTTGCAATTTCCCATTAGTTTTAGTGGTTTGCAAAGTGTTCTGTTGAATTGGCCTGCATTTATTTTAGTGGTTTTATTCAAAGTGTTTTTGTCGGCATTTACTGTTTTCGTCGTTGCAATTTCCCATTAGTTTTAGTGGTTTGCAAAGTGTTCTGTTGAATTGGCCCGCATTTATTTTAGTGGTTTTTTTCAAAGTGTTTTTGTCTGTGTTAACTGTTTTTGTCGTTGCAATTTCCCATTAGTTTTAGTGGTTTGCAAAGTGTTCTGTTGAATTGGCCTGCATTTATTTTAGTGGTTTTTTTCAAAGTGTTTTTGTCGGCATTTACTGTTTTTGTCGTTGCAATTTCCCATTAGTTTTAGTGGTTTGCAAAGTGTTCTGTTGAATTGGCCTGCATTTATTTTAGTGGTTTTTTTCAAAGTGTTTTTGTCGGCATTTACTGTTTTCGTCGTTGCAATTTCCCATCAGTTTTAGTCGTTTGCAAAGTGTTCTGTTGAATTGGCCTGCATTTATTTTAGTGGTTTTTTTCAAAGTGTTTTTGTCGGTGTTAACTGTTTTTGTCGTTGCAATTTCCCATTAGTTTTAGTGGTTTGCAAAGTGTTCTGTTGAATTGGCCTGCATTTATTTTAGTGGTTTTTTTCAAAGTGTTTTTGTCGGCATTTACTGTTTTCGTCGTTGCAATTTCCCATCAGTTTTAGTGGTTTGCAAAGTGTTCTGTTGAATTGGCCTGCATTTATTTTAGTGGTTTTTTTCAAAGTGTTTTTGTCGGCATTTACTGTTTTCGTCGTTGCAATTTCCCATCAGTTTTAGTGGTTTGCAAAAAGTTCTGTTGAATTGGCCTGCATTTATTTTAGTGGTTTTTTTCAAATGTTTTTGTCAGGTGTTAACTGTTTTTGTCGTTGCAATTTCCCATTAGTTTTAGTGGTTTGCAAAGTGTTCTGTTGAATTGGCCTGCATTTAGTTTAGTGTTTTTTTTCAAAGTGTTTTTGTCGGCATTTACTGTTTTCGTCGTTGCAATTTCCCATCAGTTTTAGTGGTTTGCAAAGTGTTCTGTTGAATTGGCCTGCATTTATTTTAGTGGTTTTTTTCAGAGTGTTTTTGTCGGCATTTACTGTTTTCGTCGTTGCAATTTCCCATCAGTTTTAGTGGTTTGCAAAGTGTTCTGTTGAATTGGCCTGCATTTAGTTTAGTGTTTTTTTTCAAAGTGTTTTTGTCGGCATTTACTGTTTTCGTCGTTGCAATTTCCCATCAGTTTTAGTGGTTTGCAAAGTGTTCTGTTGAATTGGCCTGCATTTATTTTAGTGGTTTTTTTCAAAGTGTTTTTGTCGGCATTTACTGTTTTCGTCGTTGCAATTTCCCATCAGTTTTAGTGGTTTGCAAAGTGTTCTGTTGAATTGGCCTGCATTTATTTTAGTGGTTTTTTTCAAAGTGTTTTTGTCGGCATTTACTGTTTTCGTCGTTGCAATTTCCCATCAGTTTTAGTGGTTTGCAAAGTGTTCTGTTGAATTGGCCTGCATTTATTTTAGTGGTTTTTTTCAAAGTGTTTTTGTCGGCATTTACTGTTTTCGTCGTTGCAATTTCCCATCAGTTTTAGTGGTTTGCAAAAAGTTCTGTTGAATTGGCCTGCATTTATTTTAGTGGTTTTTTTCAAAGTGTTTTTGTCAGGTGTTAACTGTTTTTGTCGTTGCAATTTCCCATTAGTTTTAGTGGTTTGCAAAGTGTTCTGTTGAATTGGCCTGCATTTAGTTTAGTGTTTTTTTTCAAAGTGTTTTTGTCGGCATTTACTGTTTTCGTCGTTGCAATTTCCCATCAGTTTTAGTGGTTTGCAAAAAGTTCTGTTGAATTGGCCTGCATTTATTTTAGTGGTTTTTTTCAAAGTGTTTTTGTTGAATTGGCCTGCATTTAGTTTAGTGTTTTTTTTCAAAGTGTTTTTGTCGGCATTTACTGTTTTCGTCGTTGCAATTTCCCATCAGTTTTAGTGGTTTGCAAAAAGTTCTGTTGAATTGGCCTGCATTTATTTTAGTGGTTTTTTTCAAAGTGTTTTTGACGGCATTTACTGTTTTCGTCGTTGCAATTTCCCATTAGTTTTAGTGGTTTGCAAAGTGTTCTGTTGAATTGGCCCGCATTTATTTTATTGTTTTTTTTCAAAGTGTTTTTGTCTGTGTTAACTGTTTTTGTCGTTGCAATTTCCCATTAGTTTTAGTGGTTTGCAAAGTGTTCTGTTGAATTGGCCTGCATTTATTTTAGTGGTTTTTTTCAAAGTGTTTTTGTCGGCATTTACTGTTTTCGTCGTTGCAGTTTCCCATCAGTTTTAGTGGTTTGCAAAAAGTTCTGTTGAATTGGCCTGCATTTATTTTAGTGGTTTTTTTCAAAGTGTTTTTGTTGAATTGGCCTGCATTTATTTTAGTGGTTTTTTTCAAAGTGTTTTTGACGGCATTTACTGTTTTCGTCGTTGCAATTTCCCATTAGTCTTAGTGGTTTGCAAAGTGTTCTGTTGAATTGGCCTGCATTTATTTAAGTGGTTTTTTTCAAAGTGTTTTTGTCGGCATTTACTGTTTTCGTCGTTGCAATTTCCCATCAGTTTTAGTTGTTTGCAAAGTGTTCTGTTGAATTGGCCTGCATTTATTTTAGTGGTTTTTTTCAGAGTGTTTTTGTCGGCATTTACTGTTTTCGTCGTTGCAATTTCCCATCAGTTTTAGTGGTTTGCAAAGTGTTCTGTTGAATTGGCCTGCATTTATTTTAGTGGTTTTTTTCAGAGTGTTTTTGTCGGCATTTACTGTTTTCGTCGTTGCAATTTCCCATCAGTTTTAGTGGTTTGCAAAGTGTTCTGTTGAATTGGCCTGCATTTAGTTTAGTGGTTTTTTTCAAAGTGTTTTTGTCGGCATTTACTGTTTTCGTCGTTGCAATTTCCCATCAGTTTTAGTGGTTTGCAAAGTGTTCTGTTGAATTGGCCTGCATTTATTTTAGTGGTTTTTTTCAAAGTGTTTTTGTCGGCATTTACTGTTTTCGTCGTTGCAATTTCCCATCAGTTTTAGTGGTTTGCAAAAAGTTCTGTTGAATTGGCCTGCATTTATTTTAGTGGTTTTTTTCAAAGTGTTTTTGTTGAATTGGCCTGCATTTAGTTTAGTGTTTTTTTTCAAAGTGTTTTTGTCGGCATTTACTGTTTTCGTCGTTGCAATTTCCCATCAGTTTTAGTGGTTTGCAAAAAGTTCTGTTGAATTGGCCTGCATTTATTTTAGTGGTTTTTTTCAAAGTGTTTTTGACGGCATTTACTGTTTTCGTCGTTGCAATTTCCCATTAGTTTTAGTGGTTTGCAAAGTGTTCTGTTGAATTGGCCCGCATTTATTTTATTGGTTTTTTTCAAAGTGTTTTTGTCTGTGTTAACTGTTTTTGTCGTTGCAATTTCCCATTAGTTTTAGTGGTTTGCAAAGTGTTCTGTTGAATTGGCCTGCATTTATTTTAGTGGTTTTTTTCAAAGTGTTTTTGTCGGCATTTACTGTTTTCGTCGTTGCAGTTTCCCATCAGTTTTAGTGGTTTGCAAAAAGTTCTGTTGAATTGGCCTGCATTTATTTTAGTGGTTTTTTTCAAAGTGTTTTTGTTGAATTGGCCTGCATTTATTTTAGTGGTTTTTTTCAAAGTGTTTTTGACGGCATTTACTGTTTTCGTCGTTGCAATTTCCCATTAGTCTTAGTGGTTTGCAAAGTGTTCTGTTGAATTGGCCTGCATTTATTTAAGTGGTTTTTTTCAAAGTGTTTTTGTCGGCATTTACTGTTTTCGTCGTTGCAATTTCCCATCAGTTTTAGTGGTTTGCAAAGTGTTCTGTTGAATTGGCCTGCATTTATTTTAGTGGTTTTTTTCAGAGTGTTTTTGTCGGCATTTACTGTTTTCGTCGTTGCAATTTCCCATCAGTTTTAGTGGTTTGCAAAGTGTTCTGTTGAATTGGCCTGCATTTATTTTAGTGGTTTTTTTCAGAGTGTTTTTGTCGGCATTTACTGTTTTCGTCGTTGCAATTTCCCATCAGTTTTAGTGGTTTGCAAAGTGTTCTGTTGAATTGGCCTGCATTTAGTTTAGTGTTTTTTTTCAAAGTGTTTTTGTCGGCATTTACTGTTTTCGTCGTTGCAATTTCCCATCAGTTTTAGTGGTTTGCAAAGTGTTCTGTTGAATTGGCCTGCATTTATTTTAGTGGTTTTTTTCAAAGTGTTTTTGTCGGCATTTACTGTTTTCGTCGTTGCAATTTCCCATCAGTTTTAGTGGTTTGCAAAAAGTTCTGTTGAATTGGCCTGCATTTATTTTAGTGGTTTTTTTCAAAGTGTTTTTGTCGGTGTTAACTGTTTTTGTCGTTGCAATTTCCCATTAGTTTTAGTGGTTTGCAAAGTGTTCTGTTGAATTGGCCTGCATTTAGTTTAGTGTTTTTTTTCAAAGTGTTTTTGTCGGCATTTACTGTTTTCGTCGTTGCAATTTCCCATCAGTTTTAGTGGTTTGCAAAGTGTTCTGTTGAATTGGCCTGCATTTATTTTAGTGGTTTTTTTCAGAGTGTTTTTGTCGGCATTTACTGTTTTCGTCGTTGCAATTTCCCATCAGTTTTAGTGGTTTGCAAAGTGTTCTGTTGAATTGGCCTGCATTTATTTTAGTGGTTTTTTTCAGAGTGTTTTTGTCGGCATTTACTGTTTTCGTCGTTGCAATTTCCCATCAGTTTTAGTGGTTTGCAAAGTGTTCTGTTGAATTGGCCTGCATTTAGTTTAGTGTTTTTTTTCAAAGTGTTTTTGTCGGCATTTACTGTTTTCGTCGTTGCAATTTCCCATCAGTTTTAGTGGTTTGCAAAGTGTTCTGTTGAATTGGCCTGCATTTATTTTAGTGGTTTTTTTCAAAGTGTTTTTGTCGGCATTTACTGTTTTCGTCGTTGCAATTTCCCATCAGTTTTAGTGGTTTGCAAAGTGTTCTGTTGAATTGGCCTGCATTTATTTTAGTGGTTTTTTTCAAAGTGTTTTTGTCGGCATTTACTGTTTTCGTCGTTGCAATTTCCCATCAGTTTTAGTGGTTTGCAAAAAGTTCTGTTGAATTGGCCTGCATTTATTTTAGTGGTTTTTTTCAAAGTGTTTTTGTCGGTGTTAACTGTTTTTGTCGTTGCAATTTCCCATTAGTTTTAGTGGTTTGCAAAGTGTTCTGTTGAATTGGCCTGCATTTAGTTTAGTGTTTTTTTTCAAAGTGTTTTTGTCGGCATTTACTGTTTTCGTCGTTGCAATTTCCCATCAGTTTTAGTGGTTTGCAAAAAGTTCTGTTGAATTGGCCTGCATTTATTTTAGTGGTTTTTTTCAAAGTGTTTTTGACGGCATTTACTGTTTTCGTCGTTGCAATTTCCCATTAGTTTTAGTGGTTTGCAAAGTGTTCTGTTGAATTGGCCCGCATTTATTTTATTGTTTTTTTTCAAAGTGTTTTTGTCTGTGTTAACTGTTTTTGTCGTTGCAATTTCCCATTAGTTTTAGTGGTTTGCAAAGTGTTCTGTTGAATTGGCCTGCATTTATTTTAGTGGTTTTTTTCAAAGTGTTTTTGTCGGCATTTACTGTTTTCGTCGTTGCAGTTTCCCATCAGTTTTAGTGGTTTGCAAAAAGTTCTGTTGAATTGGCCTGCATTTATTTTAGTGGTTTTTTTCAAAGTGTTTTTGTTGAATTGGCCTGCATTTATTTTAGTGGTTTTTTTCAAAGTGTTTTTGACGGCATTTACTGTTTTCGTCGTTGCAATTTCCCATTAGTCTTAGTGGTTTGCAAAGTGTTCTGTTGAATTGGCCTGCATTTATTTAAGTGGTTTTTTTCAAAGTGTTTTTGTCGGCATTTACTGTTTTCGTCGTTGCAATTTCCCATCAGTTTTAGTGGTTTGCAAAGTGTTCTGTTGAATTGGCCTGCATTTATTTTAGTGGTTTTTTTCAGAGTGTTTTTGTCGGCATTTACTGTTTTCGTCGTTGCAATTTCCCATCAGTTTTAGTGGTTTGCAAAGTGTTCTGTTGAATTGGCCTGCATTTATTTTAGTGGTTTTTTTCAGAGTGTTTTTGTCGGCATTTACTGTTTTCGTCGTTGCAATTTCCCATCAGTTTTAGTGGTTTGCAAAGTGTTCTGTTGAATTGGCCTGCATTTAGTTTAGTGTTTTTTTTCAAAGTGTTTTTGTCGGCATTTACTGTTTTCGTCGTTGCAATTTCCCATCAGTTTTAGTGGTTTGCAAAGTGTTCTGTTGAATTGGCCTGCATTTATTTTAGTGGTTTTTTTCAAAGTGTTTTTGTCGGCATTTACTGTTTTCGTCGTTGCAATTTCCCATCAGTTTTAGTGGTTTGCAAAAAGTTCTGTTGAATTGGCCTGCATTTATTTTAGTGGTTTTTTTCAAAGTGTTTTTGTCGGTGTTAACTGTTTTTGTCGTTGCAATTTCCCATTAGTTTTAGTGGTTTGCAAAGTGTTCTGTTGAATTGGCCTGCATTTAGTTTAGTGTTTTTTTTCAAAGTGTTTTTGTCGGCATTTACTGTTTTCGTCGTTGCAATTTCCCATCAGTTTTAGTGGTTTGCAAAGTGTTCTGTTAAATTGGCCTGCATTTATTTTAGTGGTTTTTTTCAGAGTGTTTTTGTCGGCATTTACTGTTTTCGTCGTTGCAATTTCCCATCAGTTTTAGTGGTTTGCAAAGTGTTCTGTTGAATTGGCCTGCATTTATTTTAGTGGTTTTTTTCAGAGTGTTTTTGTCGGCATTTACTGTTTTCGTCGTTGCAATTTCCCATCAGTTTTAGTGGTTTGCAAAGTGTTCTGTTGAATTGGCCTGCATTTAGTTTAGTGTTTTTTTTCAAAGTGTTTTTGTCGGCATTTACTGTTTTCGTCGTTGCAATTTCCCATCAGTTTTAGTGGTTTGCAAAGTGTTCTGTTGAATTGGCCTGCATTTATTTTAGTGGTTTTTTTCAAAGTGTTTTTGTCGGCATTTACTGTTTTCGTCGTTGCAATTTCCCATCAGTTTTAGTGGTTTGCAAAGTGTTCTGTTGAATTGGCCTGCATTTATTTTAGTGGTTTTTTTCAAAGTGTTTTTGTCGGCATTTACTGTTTTCGTCGTTGCAATTTCCCATCAGTTTTAGTGGTTTGCAAAAAGTTCTGTTGAATTGGCCTGCATTTATTTTAGTGGTTTTTTTCAAAGTGTTTTTGTTGAATTGGCCTGCATTTAGTTTAGTGTTTTTTTTCAAAGTGTTTTTGTCGGCATTTACTGTTTTCGTCGTTGCAATTTCCCATCAGTTTTAGTGGTTTGCAAAAAGTTCTGTTGAATTGGCCTGCATTTATTTTAGTGGTTTTTTTCAAAGTGTTTTTGACGGCATTTACTGTTTTCGTCGTTGCAATTTCCCATTAGTTTTAGTGGTTTGCAAAGTGTTCTGTTGAATTGGCCCGCATTTATTTTATTGGTTTTTTTCAAAGTGTTTTTGTCTGTGTTAACTGTTTTTGTCGTTGCAATTTCCCATTAGTTTTAGTGGTTTGCAAAGTGTTCTGTTGAATTGGCCTGCATTTATTTTAGTGGTTTTTTTCAAAGTGTTTTTGTCGGCATTTACTGTTTTCGTCGTTGCAGTTTCCCATCAGTTTTAGTGGTTTTCAAAAAGTTCTGTTGAATTGGCCTGCATTTATTTTAGTGGTTTTTTTCAAAGTGTTTTTGTTGAATTGGCCTGCATTTATTTTAGTGGTTTTTTTCAAAGTGTTTTTGACGGCATTTACTGTTTTCGTCGTTGCAATTTCCCATTAGTCTTAGTGGTTTGCAAAGTGTTCTGTTGAATTGGCCTGCATTTATTTAAGTGGTTTTTTTCAAAGTGTTTTTGTCGGCATTTACTGTTTTCGTCGTTGCAATTTCCCATCAGTTTTAGTGGTTTGCAAAGTGTTCTGTTGAATTGGCCTGCATTTATTTTAGTGGTTTTTTTCAGAGTGTTTTTGTCGGCATTTACTGTTTTCGTCGTTGCAATTTCCCATCAGTTTTAGTGGTTTGCAAAGTGTTCTGTTGAATTGGCCTGCATTTATTTTAGTGGTTTTTTTCAGAGTGTTTTTGTCGGCATTTACTGTTTTCGTCGTTGCAATTTCCCATCAGTTTTAGTGGTTTGCAAAGTGTTCTGTTGAATTGGCCTGCATTTAGTTTAGTGTTTTTTTTCAAAGTGTTTTTGTCGGCATTTACTGTTTTCGTCGTTGCAATTTCCCATCAGTTTTAGTGGTTTGCAAAGTGTTCTGTTGAATTGGCCTGCATTTATTTTAGTGGTTTTTTTCAAAGTGTTTTTGTCGGCATTTACTGTTTTCGTCGTTGCAATTTCCCATCAGTTTTAGTGGTTTGCAAAAAGTTCTGTTGAATTGGCATGCATTTATTTTAGTGGTTTTTTTCAAAGTGTTTTTGTCGGTGTTAACTGTTTTTGTCGTTGCAATTTCCCATTAGTTTTAGTGGTTTGCAAAGTGTTCTGTTGAATTGGCCTGCATTTAGTTTAGTGTTTTTTTTCAAAGTGTTTTTGTCGGCATTTACTGTTTTCGTCGTTGCAATTTCCCATCAGTTTTAGTGGTTTGCAAAGTGTTCTGTTGAATTGGCCTGCATTTATTTTAGTGGTTTTTTTCAGAGTGTTTTTGTCGGCATTTACTGTTTTCGTCGTTGCAATTTCCCATCAGTTTTAGTGGTTTGCAAAGTGTTCTGTTGAATTGGCCTGCATTTATTTTAGTGGTTTTTTTCAGAGTGTTTTTGTCGGCATTTACTGTTTTCGTCGTTGCAATTTCCCATCAGTTTTAGTGGTTTGCAAAGTGTTCTGTTGAATTGGCCTGCATTTAGTTTAGTGTTTTTTTTCAAAGTGTTTTTGTCGGCATTTACTGTTTTCGTCGTTGCAATTTCCCATCAGTTTTAGTGGTTTGCAAAGTGTTCTGTTGAATTGGCCTGCATTTATTTTAGTGGTTTTTTTCAAAGTGTTTTTGTCGGCATTTACTGTTTTCGTCGTTGCAATTTCCCATCAGTTTTAGTGGTTTGCAAAGTGTTCTGTTGAATTGGCCTGCATTTATTTTAGTGGTTTTTTTCAAAGTGTTTTTGTCGGCATTTACTGTTTTCGTCGTTGCAATTTCCCATCAGTTTTAGTGGTTTGCAAAGTGTTCTGTTGAATTGGCCTGCATTTATTTTAGTGGTTTTTTTCAAAGTGTTTTTGTCGGCATTTACTGTTTTCGTCGTTGCAATTTCCCATCAGTTTTAGTGGTTTGCAAAAAGTTCTGTTGAATTGGCCTGCATTTATTTTAGTGGTTTTTTTCAAAGTGTTTTTGTCGGTGTTAACTGTTTTTGTCGTTGCAATTTCCCATTAGTTTTAGTGGTTTGCAAAGTGTTCTGTTGAATTGGCCTGCATTTAGTTTAGTGTTTTTTTTCAAAGTGTTTTTGTCGGCATTTACTGTTTTCGTCGTTGCAATTTCCCATCAGTTTTAGTGGTTTGCAAAGTGTTCTGTTGAATTGGCCTGCATTTATTTTAGTGGTTTTTTTCAGAGTGTTTTTGTCGGCATTTACTGTTTTCGTCGTTGCAATTTCCCATCAGTTTTAGTGGTTTGCAAAGTGTTCTGTTGAATTGGCCTGCATTTATTTTAGTGGTTTTTTTCAGAGTGTTTTTGTCGGCATTTACTGTTTTCGTCGTTGCAATTTCCCATCAGTTTTAGTGGTTTGCAAAGTGTTCTGTTGAATTGGCCTGCATTTAGTTTAGTGTTTTTTTTCAAAGTGTTTTTGTCGGCATTTACTGTTTTCGTCGTTGCAATTTCCCATCAGTTTTAGTGGTTTGCAAAGTGTTCTGTTGAATTGGCCTGCATTTATTTTAGTGGTTTTTTTCAAAGTGTTTTTGTCGGCATTTACTGTTTTCGTCGTTGCAATTTCCCATCAGTTTTAGTGGTTTGCAAAGTGTTCTGTTGAATTGGCCTGCATTTATTTTAGTGGTTTTTTTCAAAGTGTTTTTGTCGGCATTTACTGTTTTCGTCGTTGCAATTTCCCATCAGTTTTAGTGGTTTGCAAAAAGTTCTGTTGAATTGGCCTGCATTTATTTTAGTGGTTTTTTTCAAAGTGTTTTTGTCTGTGTTAACTGTTTTTGTCGTTGCAATTTCCCATTAGTTTTAGTGGTTTGCAAAGTGTTCTGTTGAATGGGCTGCATTTATTTTAGTGGTTTTTTTCAAAGTGTTTTTGTCGGCATTTACTGTTTTCGTCGTTGCAATTTCCCATCAGTTTTAGTGGTTTGCAAAAAGTTCTGTTGAATTGGCCTGCATTTATTTTAGTGGTTTTTTTCAAAGTGTTTTTGTCGGCATTTACTGTTTTCGTCGTTGCAATTTCCCATCAGTTTTAGTGGTTTGCAAAAAATTCTGTTGAATTGGCCTGCATTTATTTTAGTGGTTTTTTTCAAAGTGTTTTTGTCGGTGTTAACTGTTTTTGTCGTTGCAATTTCCCATTAGTTTTAGTGGTTTGCAAAGTGTTCTGTTGAATTGGCCTGCATTTATTTTAGTGTTTTTTTTCAAAGTGTTTTTGTCGGCATTTACTGTTTTCGTCGTTGCAATTTCCCATCAGTTTTAGTGGTTTGCAAAAAGTTCTGTTGAATTGGCCTGCATTTATTTTAGTGTTTTTTTTCAAAGTGTTTTTGTCGGCATTTACTGTTTTCGTCGTTGCAATTTCCCATCAGTTTTAGTGGTTTGCAAAAAGTTCTGTTGAATTGGCCTGCATTTATTTTAGTGGTTTTTTTCAAAGTGTTTTTGTCGGCATTTACTGTTTTCGTCGTTGCAATTTCCCATCAGTTTTAGTGGTTTGCAAAAAATTCTGTTGAATTGGCCTGCATTTAGTTTAGTGTTTTTTTTCAAAGTGTTTTTGTCGGCATTTACTGTTTTCGTCGTTGCAATTTCCCATCAGTTTTAGTGGTTTGCAAAGTGTTCTGTTGAATTGGCCTGCATTTATTTTAGTGTTTTTTTCAAAGTGTTTTTGTTGAATTGGCCTGCATTTATTTTAGTGGTTTTTTTCAAAGTGTTTTTGTCGGCATTTACTGTTTTCGTCGTTGCAATTTCCCATCAGTTTTAGTGGTTTGCAAAAAGTTCTGTTGAATTGGCCTGCATTTATTTTAGTGGTTTTTTTCAAAGTGTTTTTGACGGCATTTACTGTTTTCGTCGTTGCAATTTCCCATTAGTTTTAGTGGTTTGCAAAGTGTTCTGTTGAATTGGCCCGCATTTATTTTATTGGTTTTTTTCAAAGTGTTTTTGTCTGTGTTAACTGTTTTTGTCGTTGCAATTTCCCATTAGTTTTAGTGGTTTGCAAAGTGTTCTGTTGAATTGGCCTGCATTTATTTTAGTGTTTTTTTTCAAAGTGTTTTTGTCGGCATTTACTGTTTTCGTCGTTGCAATTTCCCATCAGTTTTAGTGGTTTGCAAAAAGTTCTGTTGAATTGGCCTGCATTTATTTTAGTGGTTTTTTTCAAAGTGTTTTTGTCGGCATTTACTGTTTTCGTCGTTGCAATTTCCCATCAGTTTTAGTGGTTTGCAAAGTGTTCTGTTGAATTGGCCTGCATTTATTTTAGTGTTTTTTTCAAAGTGTTTTTGTTGAATTGGCCTGCATTTATTTTAGTGGTTTTTTTCAAAGTGTTTTTGTCGGCATTTACTGTTTTCGTCGTTGCAATTTCCCATCAGTTTTAGTGGTTTGCAAAAAGTTCTGTTGAATTGGCCTGCATTTATTTTAGTGGTTTTTTTCAAAGTGTTTTTGACGGCATTTACTGTTTTCGTCGTTGCAATTTCCCATTAGTTTTAGTGGTTTGCAAAGTGTTCTGTTGAATTGGCCCGCATTTATTTTATTGGTTTTTTTCAAAGTGTTTTTGTCTGTGTTAACTGTTTTTGTCGTTGCAATTTCCCATTAGTTTTAGTGGTTTGCAAAGTGTTCTGTTGAATGGGCTGCATTTATTTTAGTGGTTTTTTTCAAAGTGTTTTTGTCGGCATTTACTGTTTTCGTCGTTGCAATTTCCCATCAGTTTTAGTGGTTTGCAAAAAGTTCTGTTGAATTGGCCTGCATTTATTTTAGTGGTTTTTTTCAAAGTGTTTTTGTCGGTGTTAACTGTTTTTGTCGTTGCAATTTCCCATTAGTTTTAGTGGTTTGCAAAGTGTTCTGTTGAATTGGCCTGCATTTATTTTAGTGTTTTTTTTCAAAGTGTTTTTGTCGGCATTTACTGTTTTCGTCGTTGCAATTTCCCATCAGTTTTAGTGGTTTGCAAAAAGTTCTGTTGAATTGGCCTGCATTTATTTTAGTGGTTTTTTTCAAAGTGTTTTTGTCGGCATTTACTGTTTTCGTCGTTGCAATTTCCCATCAGTTTTAGTGGTTTGCAAAAAGTTCTGTTGAATTGGCCTGCATTTATTTTAGTGGTTTTTTTCAAAGTGTTTTTGTCGGTGTTAACTGTTTTTGTCGTTGCAATTTCCCATTAGTTTTAGTGGTTTGCAAAGTGTTCTGTTGAATTGGCCTGCATTTATTTTAGTGTTTTTTTTCAAAGTGTTTTTGTCGGCATTTACTGTTTTCGTCATTGCAATTTCCCATCAGTTTTAGTGGTTTGCAAAAAGTTCTGTTGAATTGGCCTGCATTTATTTTAGTGGTTTTTTTCAAAGTGTTTTTGTCGGCATTTACTGTTTTCGTCGTTGCAATTTCCCATCAGTTTTAGTGGTTTGCAAAGTGTTCTGTTGAATTGGCCTGCATTTATTTTAGTGGTTTTTTTCAAAGTGTTTTTGTCGGCATTTACTGTTTTCGTCGTTGCAATTTCCCATCAGTTTTAGTGGTTTGCAAAGTGTTCTGTTGAATTGGCCTGCATTTATTTTAGTGTTTTTTTCAAAGTGTTTTTGTTGAATTGGCCTGCATTTATTTTAGTGGTTTTTTTCAAAGTGTTTTTGTCGGCATTTACTGTTTTCGTCGTTGCAATTTCCCATCAGTTTTAGTGGTTTGCAAAAAGTTCTGTTGAATTGGCCTGCATTTATTTTAGTGGTTTTTAAAAAAAGTGTTTTTGTTGAATTGGCCTGCATTTATTTTAGTGGTTTTTTTCAAAGTGTTTTTGTCGGCATTTACTGTTTTCGTCGTTGCAATTTCCCATCAGTTTTAGTGGTTTGCAAAAAGTTCTGTTGAATTGGCCTGCATTTATTTCAGTGGTTTTTTTCAAAGTGTTTTTGTTGAATTGGCCTGCATTTATTTTAGTGGTTTTTTTCAAAGTGTTTTTGACGGCATTTACTGTTTTCGTCGTTGCAATTTCCCATTAGTCTTAGTGGTTTGCAAAGTGTTCTGTTGAATTGGCCTGCATTTATTTAAGTGGTTTTTTTCAAAGTGTTTTTGTCGGCATTTACTGTTTTCGTCGTTGCAATTTCCCATCAGTTTTAGTGGTTTGCAAAGTTTTCTGTTGAATTGGCCTGCATTTATTTTAGTGGTTTTTTTCAAAGTGTTTTTGTCGGCATTTACTGTTTTCGTCGTTGCAATTTCCCATCAGTTTTAGTGGTTTGCAAAGTGTTCTGTTGAATTGGCCTGCATTTATTTTAGTGTTTTTTTTCAAAGTGTTTTTGTCGGCATTTACTGTTTTCGTCGTTGCAATTTCCCATCAGTTTTAGTGGTTTGCAAAGTGTTCTGTTGAATTGGCCTGCATTTATTTTAGTGGTTTTTTTCAAAGTGTTTTTGTCGGCATTTACTGTTTTCGTCGTTGCAATTTCCCATCAGTTTTAGTGGTTTGCAAAAAGTTCTGTTGAATTGGCCTGCATTTATTTTAGTGGTTTTTAAAAAAAGTGTTTTTGTTGAATTGGCCTGCATTTATTTTAGTGGTTTTTTTCAAAGTGTTTTTGTCGGCATTTACTGTTTTCGTCGTTGCAATTTCCCATCAGTTTTAGTGGTTTGCAAAAAGTTCTGTTGAATTGGCCTGCATTTATTTCAGTGGTTTTTTTCAAAGTGTTTTTGTTGAATTGGCCTGCATTTATTTTAGTGGTTTTTTTCAAAGTGTTTTTGACGGCATTTACTGTTTTCGTCGTTGCAATTTCCCATTAGTCTTAGTGGTTTGCAAAGTGTTCTGTTGAATTGGCCTGCATTTATTTAAGTGGTTTTTTTCAAAGTGTTTTTGTCGGCATTTACTGTTTTCGTCGTTGCAATTTCCCATCAGTTTTAGTGGTTTGCAAAGTGTTCTGTTGAATTGGCCTGCATTTATTTTAGTGTTTTTTTTCAAAGTGTTTTTGTCGGCATTTACTGTTTTCGTCGTTGCAATTTCCCATCAGTTTTAGTGGTTTGCAAAGTGTTCTGTTGAATTGGCCTGCATTTATTTTAGTGGTTTTTTTCAAAGTGTTTTTGTCGGCATTTACTGTTTTCGTCGTTGCAATTTCCCATCAGTTTTAGTGGTTTGCAAAGTGTTCTGTTGAATTGGCCTGCATTTATTTTAGTGGTTTTTTTCAAAGTGTTTTTGTCGGCATTTACTGTTTTCGTCAATGCAATTTCCCATCAGTTTTAGTGGTTTGCAAAGTGTTCTGTTGAATTGGCCTGCATTTATTTTAGTGGTTTTTTTCAAAGTGTTTTTGTCTGTGTTAACTGTTTTTGTCGTTGCAATTTCCCATTAGTTTTAGTGGTTTGCAAAGTGTTCTGTTGAATGGGCTGCATTTATTTTAGTGGTTTTTTTCAAAGTGTTTTTGTCGGCATTTACTGTTTTCGTCGTTGCAATTTCCCATCAGTTTTAGTGGTTTGCAAAAAGTTCTGTTGAATTGGCCTGCATTTATTTTAGTGGTTTTTTTCAAAGTGTTTTTGTCGGTGTTAACTGTTTTTGTCGTTGCAATTTCCCATTAGTTTTAGTGGTTTGCAAAGTGTTCTGTTGAATTGGCCTGCATTTAGTTTAGTGTTTTTTTTCAAAGTGTTTTTGTCGGCATTTACTGTTTTCGTCGTTGCAATTTCCCATCAGTTTTAGTGGTTTGCAAAGTGTTCTGTTGAATTGGCCTGCATTTATTTTAGTGGTTTTTTTCAGAGTGTTTTTGTCGGCATTTACTGTTTTCGTCGTTGCAATTTCCCATCAGTTTTAGTGGTTTGCAAAGTGTTCTGTTGAATTGGCCTGCATTTAGTTTAGTGTTTTTTTTCAAAGTGTTTTTGTCGGCATTTACTGTTTTCGTCGTTGCAATTTCCCATCAGTTTTAGTGGTTTGCAAAGTGTTCTGTTGAATTGGCCTGCATTTATTTTAGTGGTTTTTTTCAAAGTGTTTTTGTCGGCATTTACTGTTTTCGTCGTTGCAATTTCCCATCAGTTTTAGTGGTTTGCAAAGTGTTCTGTTGAATTGGCCTGCATTTATTTTAGTGGTTTTTTTCAAAGTGTTTTTGTCGGTGTTAACTGTTTTTGTCGTTGCAATTTCCCATTAGTTTTAGTGGTTTGCAAAGTGTTCTGTTGAATTGGCCTGCATTTAGTTTAGTGTTTTTTTTCAAAGTGTTTTTGTCGGCATTTACTGTTTTCGTCGTTGCAATTTCCCATCAGTTTTAGTGGTTTGCAAAGTGTTCTGTTGAAATTGGCCTGCATTTATTTTAGTGGTTTTTTTCAGAGTGTTTTTGTCGGCATTTACTGTTTTCGTCGTTGCAATTTCCCATCAGTTTTAGTGGTTTGCAAAGTGTTCTGTTGAAATTGGCCTGCATTTATTTTAGTGGTTTTTTTCAGAGTGTTTTTGTCGGCATTTACTGTTTTCGTCGTTGCAATTTCCCATCAGTTTTAGTGGTTTGCAAAGTGTTCTGTTGAATTGGCCTGCATTTAGTTTAGTGTTTTTTTTCAAAGTGTTTTTGTCGGCATTTACTGTTTTCGTCGTTGCAATTTCCCATCAGTTTTAGTGGTTTGCAAAGTGTTCTGTTGAATTGGCCTGCATTTATTTTAGTGGTTTTTTTCAAAGTGTTTTTGTCAGGTGTTAACTGTTTTTGTCGTTGCAATTTCCCATTAGTTTTAGTGGTTTGCAAAGTGTTCTGTTGAATTGGCCTGCATTTAGTTTAGTGTTTTTTTTCAAAGTGTTTTTGTCGGCATTTACTGTTTTCGTCGTTGCAATTTCCCATCAGTTTTAGTGGTTTGCAAAGTGTTCTGTTGAATTGGCCTGCATTTATTTTAGTGGTTTTTTTCAAAGTGTTTTTGTCGGCATTTACTGTTTTCGTCGTTGCAATTTCCCATCAGTTTTAGTGGTTTGCAAAAAGTTCTGTTGAATTGGCCTGCATTTATTTTAGTGTTTTTTTTCAAAGTGTTTTTGTCGGTGTTAACTGTTTTTGTCGTTGCAATTTCCCATTAGTTTTAGTGGTTTGCAAAGTGTTCTGTTGAATTGGCCCGCATTTATTTTATTGGTTTTTTTCAAAGTGTTTTTGTCTGTGTTAACTGTTTTTGTCGTTGCAATTTCCCATTAGTTTTAGTGGTTTGCAAAGTGTTCTTTTGAATTGGCCTGCATTAATTTTAGTGGTTTTTTTCAAAGTGTTTTTGTCGGCATTTACTGTTTTCGTCGTTGCAATTTCCCATCAGTTTTAGTGGTTTGCAAAAAGTTCTGTTGAATTGGCCTGCATTTATTTTAGTGGTTTTTTTCAAAGTGTTTTTGTCGGCATTTACTGTTTTCGTCGTTGCAATTTCCCATCAGTTTTAGTGGTTTGCAAAGTGTTCTGTTGAATTGGCCTGCATTTAGTTTAGTGTTTTTTTTCAAAGTGTTTTTGTCGGCATTTACTGTTTTCGTCGTTGCAATTTCCCATCAGTTTTAGTGGTTTGCAAAGTGTTCTGTTGAATTGGCCTGCATTTATTTTAGTGGTTTTTTTCAAAGTGTTTTTGTCGGCATTTACTGTTTTCGTCGTTGCAATTTCCCATCAGTTTTAGTGGTTTGCAAAGTTTTCTGTTGAATTGGCCTGCATTTATTTTAGTGGTTTTTTTCAAAGTGTTTTTGTCGGCATTTACTGTTTTCGTCGTTGCAATTTCCCATCAGTTTTAGTGGTTTGCAAAGTGTTCTGTTGAATTGGCCTGCATTTATTTTAGTGGTTTTTTTCAAAGTGTTTTTGTCGGTGTTAACTGTTTTTGTCGTTGCAATTTCCCATTAGTTTTAGTGGTTTGCAAAGTGTTCTGTTGAATTGGCCTGCATTTAGTTTAGTGTTTTTTTTCAAAGTGTTTTTGTCGGCATTTACTGTTTTCGTCGTTGCAATTTCCCATCAGTTTTAGTGGTTTGCAAAGTGTTCTGTTGAATTGGCCTGCATTTATTTTAGTGGTTTTTTTCAGAGTGTTTTTGTCGGCATTTACTGTTTTCGTCGTTGCAATTTCCCATCAGTTTTAGTGGTTTGCAAAGTGTTCTGTTGAATTGGCCTGCATTTATTTTAGTGGTTTTTTTCAGAGTGTTTTTGTCGGCATTTACTGTTTTCGTCGTTGCAATTTCCCATCAGTTTTAGTGGTTTGCAAAGTGTTCTGTTGAATTGGCCTGCATTTAGTTTAGTGTTTTTTTTCAAAGTGTTTTTGTCGGCATTTACTGTTTTCGTCGTTGCAATTTCCCATCAGTTTTAGTGGTTTGCAAAGTGTTCTGTTGAATTGGCCTGCATTTATTTTAGTGGTTTTTTTCAAAGTGTTTTTGTCGGCATTTACTGTTTTCGTCGTTGCAATTTCCCATCAGTTTTAGTGGTTTGCAAAGTGTTCTGTTGAATTGGCCTGCATTTATTTTAGTGGTTTTTTTCAAAGTGTTTTTGTCGGCATTTACTGTTTTCGTCGTTGCAATTTCCCATCAGTTTTAGTGGTTTGCAAAAAGTTCTGTTGAATTGGCCTGCATTTATTTTAGTGGTTTTTTTCAAAGTGTTTTTGTCGGTGTTAACTGTTTTTGTCGTTGCAATTTCCCATTAGTTTTAGTGGTTTGCAAAGTGTTCTGTTGAATTGGCCTGCATTTAGTTTAGTGTTTTTTTTCAAAGTGTTTTTGTCGGCATTTACTGTTTTCGTCGTTGCAATTTCCCATCAGTTTTAGTGGTTTGCAAAAAGTTCTGTTGAATTGGCCTGCATTTATTTTAGTGGTTTTTTTCAAAGTGTTTTTGTTGAATTGGCCTGCATTTATTTTAGTGGTTTTTTTCAAAGTGTTTTTGACGGCATTTACTGTTTTCGTCGTTGCAATTTCCCATTAGTCTTAGTGGTTTGCAAAGTGTTCCGTTGAATTGGCCTGCATTTATTTAAGTGTTTTTTTTCAAAGTGTTTTTGTCGGCATTTACTGTTTTCGTCGTTGCAATTTCCCATCAGTTTTAGTGGTTTGCAAAGTGTTCTGTTGAATTGGCCTGCATTTATTTTAGTGTTTTTTTTCAAAGTGTTTTTGTCGGCATTTACTGTTTTCGTCGTTGCAATTTCCCATCAGTTTTAGTGGTTTGCAAAAAGTTCTGTTGAATTGGCCTGCATTTATTTTAGTGGTTTTTTTCAAAGTGTTTTTGACGGCATTTACTGTTTTCGTCGTTGCAATTTCCCATTAGTTTTAGTGGTTTGCAAAGTGTTCTGTTGAATTGGCCCGCATTTATTTTATTGGTTTTTTTCAAAGTGTTTTTGTCTGTGTTAACTGTTTTTGTCGTTGCAATTTCCCATTAGTTTTAGTGGTTTGCAAAGTGTTCTGTTGAATTGGCCTGCATTTATTTTAGTGGTTTTTTTCAAAGTGTTTTTGTCAGGTGTTAACTGTTTTTGTCGTTGCAATTTCCCATTAGTTTTAGTGGTTTGCAAAGTGTTCTGTTGAATTGGCCTGCATTTAGTTTAGTGTTTTTTTTCAAAGTGTTTTTGTCGGCATTTACTGTTTTCGTCGTTGCAATTTCCCATCAGTTTTAGTGGTTTGCAAAGTGTTCTGTTGAATTGGCCTGCATTTATTTTAGTGGTTTTTTTCAAAGTGTTTTTGTCGGCATTTACTGTTTTCGTCGTTGCAATTTCCCATCAGTTTTAGTGGTTTGCAAAAAGTTCTGTTGAATTGGCCTGCATTTATTTTAGTGTTTTTTTTCAAAGTGTTTTTGTCGGTGTTAACTGTTTTTGTCGTTGCAATTTCCCATTAGTTTTAGTGGTTTGCAAAGTGTTCTGTTGAATTGGCCCGCATTTATTTTATTGGTTTTTTTCAAAGTGTTTTTGTCTGTGTTAACTGTTTTTGTCGTTGCAATTTCCCATTAGTTTTAGTGGTTTGCAAAGTGTTCTGTTGAATTGGCCTGCATTAATTTTAGTGGTTTTTTTCAAAGTGTTTTTGTCGGCATTTACTGTTTTCGTCGTTGCAATTTCCCATCAGTTTTAGTGGTTTGCAAAAAGTTCTGTTGAATTGGCCTGCATTTATTTTAGTGGTTTTTTTCAAAGTGTTTTTGTCGGCATTTACTGTTTTCGTCGTTGCAATTTCCCATCAGTTTTAGTGGTTTGCAAAGTGTTCTGTTGAATTGGCCTGCATTTAGTTTAGTGTTTTTTTTCAAAGTGTTTTTGTCGGCATTTACTGTTTTCGTCGTTGCAATTTCCCATCAGTTTTAGTGGTTTGCAAAGTGTTCTGTTGAATTGGCCTGCATTTATTTTAGTGGTTTTTTTCAAAGTGTTTTTGTCGGCATTTACTGTTTTCGTCGTTGCAATTTCCCATCAGTTTTAGTGGTTTGCAAAGTTTTCTGTTGAATTGGCCTGCATTTATTTTAGTGGTTTTTTTCAAAGTGTTTTTGTCGGCATTTACTGTTTTCGTCGTTGCAATTTCCCATCAGTTTTAGTGGTTTGCAAAGTGTTCTGTTGAATTGGCCTGCATTTATTTTAGTGGTTTTTTTCAAAGTGTTTTTGTCGGTGTTAACTGTTTTTGTCGTTGCAATTTCCCATTAGTTTTAGTGGTTTGCAAAGTGTTCTGTTGAATTGGCCTGCATTTAGTTTAGTTTTTTTTTCAAAGTGTTTTTGTCGGCATTTACTGTTTTCGTCGTTGCAATTTCCCATCAGTTTTAGTGGTTTGCAAAGTGTTCTGTTGAATTGGCCTGCATTTATTTTAGTGGTTTTTTTCAAAGTGTTTTTGTCGGTGTTAACTGTTTTTGTCGTTGCAATTTCCCATTAGTTTTAGTGGTTTGCAAAGTGTTCTGTTGAATTGGCCTGCATTTAGTTTAGTGTTTTTTTTCAAAGTGTTTTTGTCGGCATTTACTGTTTTCGTCGTTGCAATTTCCCATTAGTCTTAGTGGTTTGCAAAGTGTTCTGTTGAATTGGCCTGCATTTATTTTAGTGGTTTTTTTCAGAGTGTTTTTGTCGGCATTTACTGTTTTCGTCGTTGCAATTTCCCATCAGTTTTAGTGGTTTGCAAAGTGTTCTGTTGAATTGGCCTGCATTTAGTTTAGTGTTTTTTTTCAAAGTGTTTTTGTCGGCATTTACTGTTTTCGTCGTTGCAATTTCCCATCAGTTTTAGTGGTTTGCAAAGTGTTCTGTTGAATTGGCCTGCATTTATTTTAGTGGTTTTTTTCAAAGTGTTTTTGTCAGGTGTTAACTGTTTTTGTCGTTGCAATTTCCCATTAGTTTTAGTGGTTTGCAAAGTGTTCTGTTGAATTGGCCTGCATTTAGTTTAGTGTTTTTTTTCAAAGTGTTTTTGTCGGCATTTACTGTTTTCGTCGTTGCAATTTCCCATCAGTTTTAGTGGTTTGCAAAGTGTTCTGTTGAATTGGCCTGCATTTATTTTAGTGGTTTTTTTCAAAGTGTTTTTGTCGGCATTTACTGTTTTCGTCGTTGCAATTTCCCATCAGTTTTAGTGGTTTGCAAAAAGTTCTGTTGAATTGGCCTGCATTTATTTTAGTGTTTTTTTTCAAAGTGTTTTTGTCGGTGTTAACTGTTTTTGTCGTTGCAATTTCCCATTAGTTTTAGTGGTTTGCAAAGTGTTCTGTTGAATTGGCCCGCATTTATTTTATTGGTTTTTTTCAAAGTGTTTTTGTCTGTGTTAACTGTTTTTGTCGTTGCAATTTCCCATTAGTTTTAGTGGTTTGCAAAGTGTTCTGTTGAATTGGCCTGCATTAATTTTAGTGGTTTTTTTCAAAGTGTTTTTGTCGGCATTTACTGTTTTCGTCGTTGCAATTTCCCATCAG
Organism: Pungitius pungitius; assembly: GCF_949316345.1. NCBI lineage: Eukaryota > Metazoa > Chordata > Actinopteri > Perciformes > Gasterosteidae > Pungitius > Pungitius pungitius. Next base: position 709,595 of record NW_026909893.1, on the reverse strand, counting down.
TTTTAGTGGTTTGCAAAAAGTTCTGTTGAATTGGCCTGCATTTATTTTAGTGGTTTTTTTCAAAGTGTTTTTGTCGGCATTTACTGTTTTCGTCGTTGCAATTTCCCATCAGTTTTAGTGGTTTGCAAAGTGTTCTGTTGAATTGGCCTGCATTTAGTTTAGTGTTTTTTTTCAAAGTGTTTTTGTCGGCATTTACTGTTTTCGTCGTTGCAATTTCCCATCAGTTTTAGTGGTTTGCAAAGTGTTCTGTTGAATTGGCCTGCATTTATTTTAGTGGTTTTTTTCAAAGTGTTTTTGTCGGCATTTACTGTTTTCGTCGTTGCAATTTCCCATCAGTTTTAGTGGTTTGCAAAGTTTTCTGTTGAATTGGCCTGCATTTATTTTAGTGGTTTTTTTCAAAGTGTTTTTGTCGGCATTTACTGTTTTCGTCGTTGCAATTTCCCATCAGTTTTAGTGGTTTGCAAAGTGTTCTGTTGAATTGGCCTGCATTTATTTTAGTGGTTTTTTTCAAAGTGTTTTTGTCGGTGTTAACTGTTTTTGTCGTTGCAATTTCCCATTAGTTTTAGTGGTTTGCAAAGTGTTCTGTTGAATTGGCCTGCATTTAGTTTAGTGTTTTTTTTCAAAGTGTTTTTGTCGGCATTTACTGTTTTCGTCGTTGCAATTTCCCATCAGTTTTAGTGGTTTGCAAAGTGTTCTGTTGAATTGGCCTGCATTTATTTTAGTGGTTTTTTTCAGAGTGTTTTTGTCGGCATTTACTGTTTTCGTCGTTGCAATTTCCCATCAGTTTTAGTGGTTTGCAAAGTGTTCTGTTGAATTGGCCTGCATTTATTTTAGTGGTTTTTTTCAGAGTGTTTTTGTCGGCATTTACTGTTTTCGTCGTTGCAATTTCCCATCAGTTTTAGTGGTTTGCAAAGTGTTCTGTTGAATTGGCCTGCATTTAGTTTAGTGTTTTTTTTCAAAGTGTTTTTGTCGGCATTTACTGTTTTCGTCGTTGCAATTTCCCATCAGTTTTAGTGGTTTGCAAAGTGTTCTGTTGAATTGGCCTGCATTTATTTTAGTGGTTTTTTTCAAAGTGTTTTTGTCGGCATTTACTGTTTTCGTCGTTGCAATTTCCCATCAGTTTTAGTGGTTTGCAAAGTGTTCTGTTGAATTGGCCTGCATTTATTTTAGTGGTTTTTTTCAAAGTGTTTTTGTCGGCATTTACTGTTTTCGTCGTTGCAATTTCCCATCAGTTTTAGTGGTTTGCAAAAAGTTCTGTTGAATTGGCCTGCATTTATTTTAGTGGTTTTTTTCAAAGTGTTTTTGTCGGTGTTAACTGTTTTTGTCGTTGCAATTTCCCATTAGTTTTAGTGGTTTGCAAAGTGTTCTGTTGAATTGGCCTGCATTTAGTTTAGTGTTTTTTTTCAAAGTGTTTTTGTCGGCATTTACTGTTTTCGTCGTTGCAATTTCCCATCAGTTTTAGTGGTTTGCAAAAAGTTCTGTTGAATTGGCCTGCATTTATTTTAGTGGTTTTTTTCAAAGTGTTTTTGTTGAATTGGCCTGCATTTATTTTAGTGGTTTTTTTCAAAGTGTTTTTGACGGCATTTACTGTTTTCGTCGTTGCAATTTCCCATTAGTCTTAGTGGTTTGCAAAGTGTTCCGTTGAATTGGCCTGCATTTATTTAAGTGTTTTTTTTCAAAGTGTTTTTGTCGGCATTTACTGTTTTCGTCGTTGCAATTTCCCATCAGTTTTAGTGGTTTGCAAAGTGTTCTGTTGAATTGGCCTGCATTTATTTTAGTGTTTTTTTTCAAAGTGTTTTTGTCGGCATTTACTGTTTTCGTCGTTGCAATTTCCCATCAGTTTTAGTGGTTTGCAAAAAGTTCTGTTGAATTGGCCTGCATTTATTTTAGTGGTTTTTTTCAAAGTGTTTTTGACGGCATTTACTGTTTTCGTCGTTGCAATTTCCCATTAGTTTTAGTGGTTTGCAAAGTGTTCTGTTGAATTGGCCCGCATTTATTTTATTGGTTTTTTTCAAAGTGTTTTTGTCTGTGTTAACTGTTTTTGTCGTTGCAATTTCCCATTAGTTTTAGTGGTTTGCAAAGTGTTCTGTTGAATTGGCCTGCATTTATTTTAGTGGTTTTTTTCAAAGTGTTTTTGTCAGGTGTTAACTGTTTTTGTCGTTGCAATTTCCCATTAGTTTTAGTGGTTTGCAAAGTGTTCTGTTGAATTGGCCTGCATTTAGTTTAGTGTTTTTTTTCAAAGTGTTTTTGTCGGCATTTACTGTTTTCGTCGTTGCAATTTCCCATCAGTTTTAGTGGTTTGCAAAGTGTTCTGTTGAATTGGCCTGCATTTATTTTAGTGGTTTTTTTCAAAGTGTTTTTGTCGGCATTTACTGTTTTCGTCGTTGCAATTTCCCATCAGTTTTAGTGGTTTGCAAAAAGTTCTGTTGAATTGGCCTGCATTTATTTTAGTGTTTTTTTTCAAAGTGTTTTTGTCGGTGTTAACTGTTTTTGTCGTTGCAATTTCCCATTAGTTTTAGTGGTTTGCAAAGTGTTCTGTTGAATTGGCCCGCATTTATTTTATTGGTTTTTTTCAAAGTGTTTTTGTCTGTGTTAACTGTTTTTGTCGTTGCAATTTCCCATTAGTTTTAGTGGTTTGCAAAGTGTTCTGTTGAATTGGCCTGCATTAATTTTAGTGGTTTTTTTCAAAGTGTTTTTGTCGGCATTTACTGTTTTCGTCGTTGCAATTTCCCATCAGTTTTAGTGGTTTGCAAAAAGTTCTGTTGAATTGGCCTGCATTTATTTTAGTGGTTTTTTTCAAAGTGTTTTTGTCGGCATTTACTGTTTTCGTCGTTGCAATTTCCCATCAGTTTTAGTGGTTTGCAAAGTGTTCTGTTGAATTGGCCTGCATTTAGTTTAGTGTTTTTTTTCAAAGTGTTTTTGTCGGCATTTACTGTTTTCGTCGTTGCAATTTCCCATCAGTTTTAGTGGTTTGCAAAGTGTTCTGTTGAATTGGCCTGCATTTATTTTAGTGGTTTTTTTCAAAGTGTTTTTGTCGGCATTTACTGTTTTCGTCGTTGCAATTTCCCATCAGTTTTAGTGGTTTGCAAAGTTTTCTGTTGAATTGGCCTGCATTTATTTTAGTGGTTTTTTTCAAAGTGTTTTTGTCGGCATTTACTGTTTTCGTCGTTGCAATTTCCCATCAGTTTTAGTGGTTTGCAAAGTGTTCTGTTGAATTGGCCTGCATTTATTTTAGTGTTTTTTTTCAAAGTGTTTTTGTCGGTGTTAACTGTTTTTGTCGTTGCAATTTCCCATTAGTTTTAGTGGTTTGCAAAGTGTTCTGTTGAATTGGCCTGCATTTAGTTTAGTTTTTTTTTCAAAGTGTTTTTGTCGGCATTTACTGTTTTCGTCGTTGCAATTTCCCATCAGTTTTAGTGGTTTGCAAAGTGTTCTGTTGAATTGGCCTGCATTTATTTTAGTGGTTTTTTTCAAAGTGTTTTTGTCGGTGTTAACTGTTTTTGTCGTTGCAATTTCCCATTAGTTTTAGTGGTTTGCAAAGTGTTCTGTTGAATTGGCCTGCATTTAGTTTAGTGTTTTTTTTCAAAGTGTTTTTGTCGGCATTTACTGTTTTCGTCGTTGCAATTTCCCATCAGTTTTAGTGGTTTGCAAAGTGTTCTGTTGAATTGGCCTGCATTTATTTTAGTGGTTTTTTTCAGAGTGTTTTTGTCGGCATTTACTGTTTTCGTCGTTGCAATTTCCCATCAGTTTTAGTGGTTTGCAAAGTGTTCTGTTGAATTGGCCTGCATTTATTTTAGTGGTTTTTTTCAGAGTGTTTTTGTCGGCATTTACTGTTTTCGTCGTTGCAATTTCCCATCAGTTTTAGTGGTTTGCAAAGTGTTCTGTTGAATTGGCCTGCATTTAGTTTAGTGTTTTTTTTCAAAGTGTTTTTGTCGGCATTTACTGTTTTCGTCGTTGCAATTTCCCATCAGTTTTAGTGGTTTGCAAAGTGTTCTGTTGAATTGGCCTGCATTTATTTTAGTGGTTTTTTTCAAAGTGTTTTTGTCGGCATTTACTGTTTTCGTCGTTGCAATTTCCCATCAGTTTTAGTGGTTTGCAAAGTGTTCTGTTGAATTGGCCTGCATTTATTTTAGTGGTTTTTTTCAAAGTGTTTTTGTCGGCATTTACTGTTTTCGTCGTTGCAATTTCCCATCAGTTTTAGTGGTTTGCAAAAAGTTCTGTTGAATTGGCCTGCATTTATTTTAGTGGTTTTTTTCAAAGTGTTTTTGTCGGTGTTAACTGTTTTTGTCGTTGCAATTTCCCATTAGTTTTAGTGGTTTGCAAAGTGTTCTGTTGAATTGGCCTGCATTTAGTTTAGTGTTTTTTTTCAAAGTGTTTTTGTCGGCATTTACTGTTTTCGTCGTTGCAATTTCCCATCAGTTTTAGTGGTTTGCAAAAAGTTCTGTTGAATTGGCCTGCATTTATTTTAGTGGTTTTTTTCAAAGTGTTTTTGTTGAATTGGCCTGCATTTATTTTAGTGGTTTTTTTCAAAGTGTTTTTGACGGCATTTACTGTTTTCGTCGTTGCAATTTCCCATTAGTCTTAGTGGTTTGCAAAGTGTTCCGTTGAATTGGCCTGCATTTATTTAAGTGTTTTTTTTCAAAGTGTTTTTGTCGGCATTTACTGTTTTCGTCGTTGCAATTTCCCATCAGTTTTAGTGGTTTGCAAAGTGTTCTGTTGAATTGGCCTGCATTTATTTTAGTGTTTTTTTTCAAAGTGTTTTTGTCGGCATTTACTGTTTTCGTCGTTGCAATTTCCCATCAGTTTTAGTGGTTTGCAAAAAGTTCTGTTGAATTGGCCTGCATTTATTTTAGTGGTTTTTTTCAAAGTGTTTTTGACGGCATTTACTGTTTTCGTCGTTGCAATTTCCCATTAGTTTTAGTGGTTTGCAAAGTGTTCTGTTGAATTGGCCTGCATTAATTTTAGTGGTTTTTTTCAAAGTGTTTTTGTCGGCATTTACTGTTTTCGTCGTTGCAATTTCCCATCAGTTTTAGTGGTTTGCAAAAAGTTCTGTTGAATTGGCCTGCATTTATTTTAGTGTTTTTTTCAAAGTGTTTTTGTTGAATTGGCCTGCATTTATTTTAGTGTTTTTTTTCAAAGTGTTTTTGTCGGCATTTACTGTTTTCGTCGTTGCAATTTCCCATCAGTTTTAGTGGTTTGCAAAAAGTTCTGTTGAATTGGCCTGCATTTATTTTAGTGGTTTTTTTCAAAGTGTTTTTGACGGCATTTACTGTTTTCGTCGTTGCAATTTCCCATCAGTTTTAGTGGTTTGCAAAGTGTTCTGTTGAATTGGCCTGCATTTATTTTAGTGTTTTTTTTCAAAGTGTTTTTGTCGGCATTTACTGTTTTCGTCGTTGCAATTTCCCATCAGTTTTAGTGGTTTGCAAAAAGTTCTGTTGAATTGGCCTGCATTTATTTTAGTGGTTTTTTTCAAAGTGTTTTTGTCGGCATTTACTGTTTTCGTCGTTGCAATTTCCCATCAGTTTTAGTGGTTTGCAAAAAGTTCTGTTGAATTGGCCTGCATTTATTTTAGTGGTTTTTTTCAAAGTGTTTTTGTCGGTGTTAACTGTTTTTGTCGTTGCAATTTCCCATTAGTTTTAGTGGTTTGCAAAGTGTTCTGTTGAATTGGCCTGCATTTGTTTTAGTGTTTTTTTTCAAAGTGTTTTTGTCGGCATTTACTGTTTTCGTCGTTGCAATTTCCCATCAGTTTTAGTGGTTTGCAAAAAGTTCTGTTGAATTGGCCTGCATTTATTTTAGTGTTTTTTTCAAAGTGTTTTTGTTGAATTGGCCTGCATTTATTTTAGTGTTTTTTTTCAAAGTGTTTTTGTCGGCATTTACTGTTTTCGTCGTTGCAATTTCCCATCAGTTTTAGTGGTTTGCAAAAAGTTCTGTTGAATTGGCCTGCATTTATTTTAGTGGTTTTTTTCAAAGTGTTTTTGTCGGCATTTACTGTTTTCGTCGTTGCAATTTCCCATCAGTTTTAGTGGTTTGCAAAAAGTTCTGTTGAATTGGCCTGCATTTATTTTAGTGGTTTTTTTCAAAGTGTTTTTGTCGGTGTTAACTGTTTTTGTCGTTGCAATTTCCCATTAGTTTTAGTGGTTTGCAAAGTGTTCTGTTGAATTGGCCTGCATTTATTTTAGTGTTTTTTTTCAAAGTGTTTTTGTCGGCATTTACTGTTTTCGTCGTTGCAATTTCCCATCAGTTTTAGTGGTTTGCAAAAAGTTCTGTTGAATTGGCCTGCATTTATTTTAGTGGTTTTTTTCAAAGTGTTTTTGTCGGCATTTACTGTTTTCGTCGTTGCAATTTCCCATCAGTTTTAGTGGTTTGCAAAAAGTTCTGTTGAATTGGCCTGCATTTATTTTAGTGGTTTTTTTCAAAGTGTTTTTGTCGGTGTTAACTGTTTTTGTCGTTGCAATTTCCCATTAGTTTTAGTGGTTTGCAAAGTGTTCTGTTGAATTGGCCTGCATTTATTTTAGTGTTTTTTTTCAAAGTGTTTTTGTCGGCATTTACTGTTTTCGTCATTGCAATTTCCCATCAGTTTTAGTGGTTTGCAAAAAGTTCTGTTGAATTGGCCTGCATTTATTTTAGTGGTTTTTTTCAAAGTGTTTTTGTCGGCATTTACTGTTTTCGTCGTTGCAATTTCCCATCAGTTTTAGTGGTTTGCAAAGTGTTCTGTTGAATTGGCCTGCATTTATTTTAGTGGTTTTTTTCAAAGTGTTTTTGTCGGCATTTACTGTTTTCGTCGTTGCAATTTCCCATCAGTTTTAGTGGTTTGCAAAGTGTTCTGTTGAATTGGCCTGCATTTATTTTAGTGTTTTTTTCAAAGTGTTTTTGTTGAATTGGCCTGCATTTATTTTAGTGGTTTTTTTCAAAGTGTTTTTGTCGGCATTTACTGTTTTCGTCGTTGCAATTTCCCATCAGTTTTAGTGGTTTGCAAAAAGTTCTGTTGAATTGGCCTGCATTTATTTTAGTGGTTTTTAAAAAAAGTGTTTTTGTTGAATTGGCCTGCATTTATTTTAGTGGTTTTTTTCAAAGTGTTTTTGTCGGCATTTACTGTTTTCGTCGTTGCAATTTCCCATCAGTTTTAGTGGTTTGCAAAAAGTTCTGTTGAATTGGCCTGCATTTATTTCAGTGGTTTTTTTCAAAGTGTTTTTGTTGAATTGGCCTGCATTTATTTTAGTGGTTTTTTTCAAAGTGTTTTTGACGGCATTTACTGTTTTCGTCGTTGCAATTTCCCATTAGTCTTAGTGGTTTGCAAAGTGTTCTGTTGAATTGGCCTGCATTTATTTAAGTGGTTTTTTTCAAAGTGTTTTTGTCGGCATTTACTGTTTTCGTCGTTGCAATTTCCCATCAGTTTTAGTGGTTTGCAAAGTTTTCTGTTGAATTGGCCTGCATTTATTTTAGTGGTTTTTTTCAAAGTGTTTTTGTCGGCATTTACTGTTTTCGTCGTTGCAATTTCCCATCAGTTTTAGTGGTTTGCAAAGTGTTCTGTTGAATTGGCCTGCATTTATTTTAGTGTTTTTTTTCAAAGTGTTTTTGTCGGCATTTACTGTTTTCGTCGTTGCAATTTCCCATCAGTTTTAGTGGTTTGCAAAGTGTTCTGTTGAATTGGCCTGCATTTATTTTAGTGGTTTTTTTCAAAGTGTTTTTGTCGGCATTTACTGTTTTCGTCGTTGCAATTTCCCATCAGTTTTAGTGGTTTGCAAAAAGTTCTGTTGAATTGGCCTGCATTTATTTTAGTGGTTTTTAAAAAAAGTGTTTTTGTTGAATTGGCCTGCATTTATTTTAGTGGTTTTTTTCAAAGTGTTTTTGTCGGCATTTACTGTTTTCGTCGTTGCAATTTCCCATCAGTTTTAGTGGTTTGCAAAAAGTTCTGTTGAATTGGCCTGCATTTATTTCAGTGGTTTTTTTCAAAGTGTTTTTGTTGAATTGGCCTGCATTTATTTTAGTGGTTTTTTTCAAAGTGTTTTTGACGGCATTTACTGTTTTCGTCGTTGCAATTTCCCATTAGTCTTAGTGGTTTGCAAAGTGTTCTGTTGAATTGGCCTGCATTTATTTAAGTGGTTTTTTTCAAAGTGTTTTTGTCGGCATTTACTGTTTTCGTCGTTGCAATTTCCCATCAGTTTTAGTGGTTTGCAAAGTGTTCTGTTGAATTGGCCTGCATTTATTTTAGTGTTTTTTTTCAAAGTGTTTTTGTCGGCATTTACTGTTTTCGTCGTTGCAATTTCCCATCAGTTTTAGTGGTTTGCAAAGTGTTCTGTTGAATTGGCCTGCATTTATTTTAGTGGTTTTTTTCAAAGTGTTTTTGTCGGCATTTACTGTTTTCGTCGTTGCAATTTCCCATCAGTTTTAGTGGTTTGCAAAGTGTTCTGTTGAATTGGCCTGCATTTATTTTAGTGGTTTTTTTCAAAGTGTTTTTGTCGGCATTTACTGTTTTCGTCAATGCAATTTCCCATCAGTTTTAGTGGTTTGCAAAGTGTTCTGTTGAATTGGCCTGCATTTATTTTAGTGGTTTTTTTCAAAGTGTTTTTGTCTGTGTTAACTGTTTTTGTCGTTGCAATTTCCCATTAGTTTTAGTGGTTTGCAAAGTGTTCTGTTGAATGGGCTGCATTTATTTTAGTGGTTTTTTTCAAAGTGTTTTTGTCGGCATTTACTGTTTTCGTCGTTGCAATTTCCCATCAGTTTTAGTGGTTTGCAAAAAGTTCTGTTGAATTGGCCTGCATTTATTTTAGTGGTTTTTTTCAAAGTGTTTTTGTCGGTGTTAACTGTTTTTGTCGTTGCAATTTCCCATTAGTTTTAGTGGTTTGCAAAGTGTTCTGTTGAATTGGCCTGCATTTAGTTTAGTGTTTTTTTTCAAAGTGTTTTTGTCGGCATTTACTGTTTTCGTCGTTGCAATTTCCCATCAGTTTTAGTGGTTTGCAAAGTGTTCTGTTGAATTGGCCTGCATTTATTTTAGTGGTTTTTTTCAGAGTGTTTTTGTCGGCATTTACTGTTTTCGTCGTTGCAATTTCCCATCAGTTTTAGTGGTTTGCAAAGTGTTCTGTTGAATTGGCCTGCATTTAGTTTAGTGTTTTTTTTCAAAGTGTTTTTGTCGGCATTTACTGTTTTCGTCGTTGCAATTTCCCATCAGTTTTAGTGGTTTGCAAAGTGTTCTGTTGAATTGGCCTGCATTTATTTTAGTGGTTTTTTTCAAAGTGTTTTTGTCGGCATTTACTGTTTTCGTCGTTGCAATTTCCCATCAGTTTTAGTGGTTTGCAAAGTGTTCTGTTGAATTGGCCTGCATTTATTTTAGTGGTTTTTTTCAAAGTGTTTTTGTCGGTGTTAACTGTTTTTGTCGTTGCAATTTCCCATTAGTTTTAGTGGTTTGCAAAGTGTTCTGTTGAATTGGCCTGCATTTAGTTTAGTGTTTTTTTTCAAAGTGTTTTTGTCGGCATTTACTGTTTTCGTCGTTGCAATTTCCCATCAGTTTTAGTGGTTTGCAAAGTGTTCTGTTGAAATTGGCCTGCATTTATTTTAGTGGTTTTTTTCAGAGTGTTTTTGTCGGCATTTACTGTTTTCGTCGTTGCAATTTCCCATCAGTTTTAGTGGTTTGCAAAGTGTTCTGTTGAATTGGCCTGCATTTATTTTAGTGGTTTTTTTCAGAGTGTTTTTGTCGGCATTTACTGTTTTCGTCGTTGCAATTTCCCATCAGTTTTAGTGGTTTGCAAAGTGTTCTGTTGAATTGGCCTGCATTTAGTTTAGTGTTTTTTTTCAAAGTGTTTTTGTCGGCATTTACTGTTTTCGTCGTTGCAATTTCCCATCAGTTTTAGTGGTTTGCAAAGTGTTCTGTTGAATTGGCCTGCATTTATTTTAGTGGTTTTTTTCAAAGTGTTTTTGTCAGGTGTTAACTGTTTTTGTCGTTGCAATTTCCCATTAGTTTTAGTGGTTTGCAAAGTGTTCTGTTGAATTGGCCTGCATTTAGTTTAGTGTTTTTTTTCAAAGTGTTTTTGTCGGCATTTACTGTTTTCGTCGTTGCAATTTCCCATCAGTTTTAGTGGTTTGCAAAGTGTTCTGTTGAATTGGCCTGCATTTATTTTAGTGGTTTTTTTCAAAGTGTTTTTGTCGGCATTTACTGTTTTCGTCGTTGCAATTTCCCATCAGTTTTAGTGGTTTGCAAAAAGTTCTGTTGAATTGGCCTGCATTTATTTTAGTGTTTTTTTTCAAAGTGTTTTTGTCGGTGTTAACTGTTTTTGTCGTTGCAATTTCCCATTAGTTTTAGTGGTTTGCAAAGTGTTCTGTTGAATTGGCCCGCATTTATTTTATTGGTTTTTTTCAAAGTGTTTTTGTCTGTGTTAACTGTTTTTGTCGTTGCAATTTCCCATTAGTTTTAGTGGTTTGCAAAGTGTTCTGTTGAATTGGCCTGCATTAATTTTAGTGGTTTTTTTCAAAGTGTTTTTGTCGGCATTTACTGTTTTCGTCGTTGCAATTTCCCATCAGTTTTAGTGGTTTGCAAAAAGTTCTGTTGAATTGGCCTGCATTTATTTTAGTGGTTTTTTTCAAAGTGTTTTTGTCGGCATTTACTGTTTTCGTCGTTGCAATTTCCCATCAGTTTTAGTGGTTTGCAAAGTGTTCTGTTGAATTGGCCTGCATTTAGTTTAGTGTTTTTTTTCAAAGTGTTTTTGTCGGCATTTACTGTTTTCGTCGTTGCAATTTCCCATCAGTTTTAGTGGTTTGCAAAGTGTTCTGTTGAATTGGCCTGCATTTATTTTAGTGGTTTTTTTCAAAGTGTTTTTGTCGGCATTTACTGTTTTCGTCGTTGCAATTTCCCATCAGTTTTAGTGGTTTGCAAAGTTTTCTGTTGAATTGGCCTGCATTTATTTTAGTGGTTTTTTTCAAAGTGTTTTTGTCGGCATTTACTGTTTTCGTCGTTGCAATTTCCCATCAGTTTTAGTGGTTTGCAAAGTGTTCTGTTGAATTGGCCTGCATTTATTTTAGTGGTTTTTTTCAAAGTGTTTTTGTCGGTGTTAACTGTTTTTGTCGTTGCAATTTCCCATTAGTTTTAGTGGTTTGCAAAGTGTTCTGTTGAATTGGCCTGCATTTAGTTTAGTGTTTTTTTTCAAAGTGTTTTTGTCGGCATTTACTGTTTTCGTCGTTGCAATTTCCCATCAGTTTTAGTGGTTTGCAAAGTGTTCTGTTGAATTGGCCTGCATTTATTTTAGTGGTTTTTTTCAGAGTGTTTTTGTCGGCATTTACTGTTTTCGTCGTTGCAATTTCCCATCAGTTTTAGTGGTTTGCAAAGTGTTCTGTTGAATTGGCCTGCATTTATTTTAGTGGTTTTTTTCAGAGTGTTTTTGTCGGCATTTACTGTTTTCGTCGTTGCAATTTCCCATCAGTTTTAGTGGTTTGCAAAGTGTTCTGTTGAATTGGCCTGCATTTAGTTTAGTGTTTTTTTTCAAAGTGTTTTTGTCGGCATTTACTGTTTTCGTCGTTGCAATTTCCCATCAGTTTTAGTGGTTTGCAAAGTGTTCTGTTGAATTGGCCTGCATTTATTTTAGTGGTTTTTTTCAAAGTGTTTTTGTCGGCATTTACTGTTTTCGTCGTTGCAATTTCCCATCAGTTTTAGTGGTTTGCAAAGTGTTCTGTTGAATTGGCCTGCATTTATTTTAGTGGTTTTTTTCAAAGTGTTTTTGTCGGCATTTACTGTTTTCGTCGTTGCAATTTCCCATCAGTTTTAGTGGTTTGCAAAAAGTTCTGTTGAATTGGCCTGCATTTATTTTAGTGGTTTTTTTCAAAGTGTTTTTGTCGGTGTTAACTGTTTTTGTCGTTGCAATTTCCCATTAGTTTTAGTGGTTTGCAAAGTGTTCTGTTGAATTGGCCTGCATTTAGTTTAGTGTTTTTTTTCAAAGTGTTTTTGTCGGCATTTACTGTTTTCGTCGTTGCAATTTCCCATCAGTTTTAGTGGTTTGCAAAAAGTTCTGTTGAATTGGCCTGCATTTATTTTAGTGGTTTTTTTCAAAGTGTTTTTGTTGAATTGGCCTGCATTTATTTTAGTGGTTTTTTTCAAAGTGTTTTTGACGGCATTTACTGTTTTCGTCGTTGCAATTTCCCATTAGTCTTAGTGGTTTGCAAAGTGTTCCGTTGAATTGGCCTGCATTTATTTAAGTGTTTTTTTTCAAAGTGTTTTTGTCGGCATTTACTGTTTTCGTCGTTGCAATTTCCCATCAGTTTTAGTGGTTTGCAAAGTGTTCTGTTGAATTGGCCTGCATTTATTTTAGTGTTTTTTTTCAAAGTGTTTTTGTCGGCATTTACTGTTTTCGTCGTTGCAATTTCCCATCAGTTTTAGTGGTTTGCAAAAAGTTCTGTTGAATTGGCCTGCATTTATTTTAGTGGTTTTTTTCAAAGTGTTTTTGACGGCATTTACTGTTTTCGTCGTTGCAATTTCCCATTAGTTTTAGTGGTTTGCAAAGTGTTCTGTTGAATTGGCCCGCATTTATTTTATTGGTTTTTTTCAAAGTGTTTTTGTCTGTGTTAACTGTTTTTGTCGTTGCAATTTCCCATTAGTTTTAGTGGTTTGCAAAGTGTTCTGTTGAATTGGCCTGCATTTATTTTAGTGGTTTTTTTCAAAGTGTTTTTGTCAGGTGTTAACTGTTTTTGTCGTTGCAATTTCCCATTAGTTTTAGTGGTTTGCAAAGTGTTCTGTTGAATTGGCCTGCATTTAGTTTAGTGTTTTTTTTCAAAGTGTTTTTGTCGGCATTTACTGTTTTCGTCGTTGCAATTTCCCATCAGTTTTAGTGGTTTGCAAAGTGTTCTGTTGAATTGGCCTGCATTTATTTTAGTGGTTTTTTTCAAAGTGTTTTTGTCGGCATTTACTGTTTTCGTCGTTGCAATTTCCCATCAGTTTTAGTGGTTTGCAAAAAGTTCTGTTGAATTGGCCTGCATTTATTTTAGTGTTTTTTTTCAAAGTGTTTTTGTCGGTGTTAACTGTTTTTGTCGTTGCAATTTCCCATTAGTTTTAGTGGTTTGCAAAGTGTTCTGTTGAATTGGCCCGCATTTATTTTATTGGTTTTTTTCAAAGTGTTTTTGTCTGTGTTAACTGTTTTTGTCGTTGCAATTTCCCATTAGTTTTAGTGGTTTGCAAAGTGTTCTGTTGAATTGGCCTGCATTAATTTTAGTGGTTTTTTTCAAAGTGTTTTTGTCGGCATTTACTGTTTTCGTCGTTGCAATTTCCCATCAGTTTTAGTGGTTTGCAAAAAGTTCTGTTGAATTGGCCTGCATTTATTTTAGTGGTTTTTTTCAAAGTGTTTTTGTCGGCATTTACTGTTTTCGTCGTTGCAATTTCCCATCAGTTTTAGTGGTTTGCAAAGTGTTCTGTTGAATTGGCCTGCATTTAGTTTAGTGTTTTTTTTCAAAGTGTTTTTGTCGGCATTTACTGTTTTCGTCGTTGCAATTTCCCATCAGTTTTAGTGGTTTGCAAAGTGTTCTGTTGAATTGGCCTGCATTTATTTTAGTGGTTTTTTTCAAAGTGTTTTTGTCGGCATTTACTGTTTTCGTCGTTGCAATTTCCCATCAGTTTTAGTGGTTTGCAAAGTTTTCTGTTGAATTGGCCTGCATTTATTTTAGTGGTTTTTTTCAAAGTGTTTTTGTCGGCATTTACTGTTTTCGTCGTTGCAATTTCCCATCAGTTTTAGTGGTTTGCAAAGTGTTCTGTTGAATTGGCCTGCATTTATTTTAGTGGTTTTTTTCAAAGTGTTTTTGTCGGTGTTAACTGTTTTTGTCGTTGCAATTTCCCATTAGTTTTAGTGGTTTGCAAAGTGTTCTGTTGAATTGGCCTGCATTTAGTTTAGTGTTTTTTTTCAAAGTGTTTTTGTCGGCATTTACTGTTTTCGTCGTTGCAATTTCCCATCAGTTTTAGTGGTTTGCAAAGTGTTCTGTTGAATTGGCCTGCATTTATTTTAGTGGTTTTTTTCAAAGTGTTTTTGTCGGTGTTAACTGTTTTTGTCGTTGCAATTTCCCATTAGTTTTAGTGGTTTGCAAAGTGTTCTGTTGAATTGGCCTGCATTTAGTTTAGTGTTTTTTTTCAAAGTGTTTTTGTCGGCATTTACTGTTTTCGTCGTTGCAATTTCCCATCAGTTTTAGTGGTTTGCAAAGTGTTCTGTTGAATTGGCCTGCATTTATTTTAGTGGTTTTTTTCAGAGTGTTTTTGTCGGCATTTACTGTTTTCGTCGTTGCAATTTCCCATCAGTTTTAGTGGTTTGCAAAGTGTTCTGTTGAATTGGCCTGCATTTATTTTAGTGGTTTTTTTCAGAGTGTTTTTGTCGGCATTTACTGTTTTCGTCGTTGCAATTTCCCATCAGTTTTAGTGGTTTGCAAAGTGTTCTGTTGAATTGGCCTGCATTTAGTTTAGTGTTTTTTTTCAAAGTGTTTTTGTCGGCATTTACTGTTTTCGTCGTTGCAATTTCCCATCAGTTTTAGTGGTTTGCAAAGTGTTCTGTTGAATTGGCCTGCATTTATTTTAGTGGTTTTTTTCAAAGTGTTTTTGTCGGCATTTACTGTTTTCGTCGTTGCAATTTCCCATCAGTTTTAGTGGTTTGCAAAGTGTTCTGTTGAATTGGCCTGCATTTATTTTAGTGGTTTTTTTCAAAGTGTTTTTGTCGGCATTTACTGTTTTCGTCGTTGCAATTTCCCATCAGTTTTAGTGGTTTGCAAAAAGTTCTGTTGAATTGGCCTGCATTTATTTTAGTGGTTTTTTTCAAAGTGTTTTTGTCGGTGTTAACTGTTTTTGTCGTTGCAATTTCCCATTAGTTTTAGTGGTTTGCAAAGTGTTCTGTTGAATTGGCCTGCATTTAGTTTAGTGTTTTTTTTCAAAGTGTTTTTGTCGGCATTTACTGTTTTCGTCGTTGCAATTTCCCATCAGTTTTAGTGGTTTGCAAAAAGTTCTGTTGAATTGGCCTGCATTTATTTTAGTGGTTTTTTTCAAAGTGTTTTTGTTGAATTGGCCTGCATTTATTTTAGTGGTTTTTTTCAAAGTGTTTTTGACGGCATTTACTGTTTTCGTCGTTGCAATTTCCCATTAGTCTTAGTGGTTTGCAAAGTGTTCCGTTGAATTGGCCTGCATTTATTTAAGTGTTTTTTTTCAAAGTGTTTTTGTCGGCATTTACTGTTTTCGTCGTTGCAATTTCCCATCAGTTTTAGTGGTTTGCAAAGTGTTCTGTTGAATTGGCCTGCATTTATTTTAGTGTTTTTTTTCAAAGTGTTTTTGTCGGCATTTACTGTTTTCGTCGTTGCAATTTCCCATCAGTTTTAGTGGTTTGCAAAAAGTTCTGTTGAATTGGCCTGCATTTATTTTAGTGGTTTTTTTCAAAGTGTTTTTGACGGCATTTACTGTTTTCGTCGTTGCAATTTCCCATTAGTTTTAGTGGTTTGCAAAGTGTTCTGTTGAATTGGCCCGCATTTATTTTATTGGTTTTTTTCAAAGTGTTTTTGTCTGTGTTAACTGTTTTTGTCGTTGCAATTTCCCATTAGTTTTAGTGGTTTGCAAAGTGTTCTGTTGAATTGGCCTGCATTAATTTTAGTGGTTTTTTTCAAAGTGTTTTTGTCGGCATTTACTGTTTTCGTCGTTGCAATTTCCCATCAGTTTTAGTGGTTTGCAAAAAGTTCTGTTGAATTGGCCTGCATTTATTTTAGTGTTTTTTTCAAAGTGTTTTTGTTGAATTGGCCTGCATTTATTTTAGTGTTTTTTTTCAAAGTGTTTTTGTCGGCATTTACTGTTTTCGTCGTTGCAATTTCCCATCAGTTTTAGTGGTTTGCAAAAAGTTCTGTTGAATTGGCCTGCATTTATTTTAGTGGTTTTTTTCAAAGTGTTTTTGACGGCATTTACTGTTTTCGTCGTTGCAATTTCCCATCAGTTTTAGTGGTTTGCAAAGTGTTCTGTTGAATTGGCCTGCATTTATTTTAGTGTTTTTTTTCAAAGTGTTTTTGTCGGCATTTACTGTTTTCGTCGTTGCAATTTCCCATCAGTTTTAGTGGTTTGCAAAAAGTTCTGTTGAATTGGCCTGCATTTATTTTAGTGGTTTTTTTCAAAGTGTTTTTGTCGGCATTTACTGTTTTCGTCGTTGCAATTTCCCATCAGTTTTAGTGGTTTGCAAAAAGTTCTGTTGAATTGGCCTGCATTTATTTTAGTGGTTTTTTTCAAAGTGTTTTTGTCGGTGTTAACTGTTTTTGTCGTTGCAATTTCCCATTAGTTTTAGTGGTTTGCAAAGTGTTCTGTTGAATTGGCCTGCATTTGTTTTAGTGTTTTTTTTCAAAGTGTTTTTGTCGGCATTTACTGTTTTCGTCGTTGCAATTTCCCATTAGTTTTAGTGGTTTGCAAAGTGTTCTGTTGAATTGGCCCGCATTTATTTTATTGGTTTTTTTCAAAGTGTTTTTGTCTGTGTTAACTGTTTTTGTCGTTGCAATTTCCCATCAGTTTTAGTGGTTTGCAAAAAGTTCTGTTGAATTGGCCTGCATTTATTTTAGTGGTTTTTTAAAAAAGTGTTTTTGTTGAATTGGCCTGCATTTATTTTAGTGGTTTTTTTCAAAGTGTTTTTGTCGGCATTTACTGTTTTCGTCGTTGCAATTTCCCATCAGTTTTAGTGGTTTGCAAAAAGTTCTGTTGAATTGGCCTGCATTTATTTTAGTGGTTTTTTTCAAAGTGTTTTTGTTGAATTGGCCTGCATTTATTTTAGTGGTTTTTTTCAAAGTGTTTTTGACGGCATTTACTGTTTTCGTCGTTGCAATTTCCCATTAGTCTTAGTGGTTTGCAAAGTGTTCCGTTGAATTGGCCTGCATTTATTTAAGTGTTTTTTTTCAAAGTGTTTTTGTCGGCATTTACTGTTTTCGTCGTTGCAATTTCCCATCAGTTTTAGTGGTTTGCAAAGTGTTCTGTTGAATTGGCCTGCATTTATTTTAGTGTTTTTTTTCAAAGTGTTTTTGTCGGCATTTACTGTTTTCGTCGTTGCAATTTCCCATCAGTTTTAGTGGTTTGCAAAAAGTTCTGTTGAATTGGCCTGCATTTATTTTAGTGGTTTTTTTCAAAGTGTTTTTGACGGCATTTACTGTTTTCGTCGTTGCAATTTCCCATTAGTTTTAGTGGTTTGCAAAGTGTTCTGTTGAATTGGCCCGCATTTATTTTATTGGTTTTTTTCAAAGTGTTTTTGTCTGTGTTAACTGTTTTTGTCGTTGCAATTTCCCATTAGTTTTAGTGGTTTGCAAAGTGTTCTGTTGAATTGGCCTGCATTAATTTTAGTGGTTTTTTTCAAAGTGTTTTTGTCGGCATTTACTGTTTTCGTCGTTGCAATTTCCCATCAGTTTTAGTGGTTTGCAAAAAGTTCTGTTGAATTGGCCTGCATTTATTTTAGTGGTTTTTTTCAAAGTGTTTTTGTCGGCATTTACTGTTTTCGTCGTTGCAATTTCCCATCAGTTTTAGTGGTTTGCAAAGTGTTCTGTTGAATTGGCCTGCATTTAGTTTAGTGTTTTTTTTCAAAGTGTTTTTGTCGGCATTTACTGTTTTCGTCGTTGCAATTTCCCATCAGTTTTAGTGGTTTGCAAAGTGTTCTGTTGAATTGGCCTGCATTTATTTTAGTGGTTTTTTTCAAAGTGTTTTTGTCGGCATTTACTGTTTTCGTCGTTGCAATTTCCCATCAGTTTTAGTGGTTTGCAAAGTGTTCTGTTGAATTGGCCTGCATTTATTTTAGTGGTTTTTTTCAAAGTGTTTTTGTCAGCATTTACTGTTTTCGTCGTTGCAATTTCCCATCAGTTTTAGTGGTTTGCAAAAAGTTCTGTTGAATTGGCCTGCATTTATTTTAGTGGTTTTTTTCAAAGTGTTTTTGTTGAATTGGCCTGCATTTATTTTAGTGGTTTTTTTCAAAGTGTTTTTGACGGCATTTACTGTTTTCGTCGTTGCAATTTCCCATTAGTCTTAGTGGTTTGCAAAGTGTTCTGTTGAATTGGCCTGCATTTATTTAAGTGGTTTTTTTCAAAGTGTTTTTGTCGGCATTTACTGTTTTCGTCGTTGCAATTTCCCATCAGTTTTAGTGGTTTGCAAAAAGTTCTGTTGAATTGGCCTGCATTTATTTTAGTGGTTTTTTTCAAAGTGTTTTTGACGGCATTTACTGTTTTCGTCGTTGCAATTTCCCATTAGTTTTAGTGGTTTGCAAAGTGTTCTGTTGAATTGGCCCGCATTTATTTTATTGGTTTTTTTCAAAGTGTTTTTGTCTGTGTTAACTGTTTTTGTCGTTGCAATTTCCCATTAGTTTTAGTGGTTTGCAAAGTGTTCTGTTGAATTGGCCTGCATTTATTTTAGTGGTTTTTTTCAAAGTGTTTTTGTCGGCATTTACTGTTTTCGTCGTTGCAATTTCCCATCAGTTTTAGTGGTTTGCAAAAAGTTCTGTTGAATTGGCCTGCATTTATTTTAGTGGTTTTTTTCAAAGTGTTTTTGTCGGTGTTAACTGTTTTTGTCGTTGCAATTTCCCATTAGTTTTAGTGGTTTGCAAAGTGTTCTGTTGAATTGGCCTGCATTTGTTTTAGTGTTTTTTTTCAAAGTGTTTTTGTCGGCATTTACTGTTTTCGTCGTTGCAATTTCCCATCAGTTTTAGTGGTTTGCAAAAAGTTCTGTTGAATTGGCCTGCATTTATTTTAGTGTTTTTTTCAAAGTGTTTTTGTTGAATTGGCCTGCATTTATTTTAGTGTTTTTTTTCAAAGTGTTTTTGTCGGCATTTACTGTTTTCGTCGTTGCAATTTCCCATCAGTTTTAGTGGTTTGCAAAGTTTTCTGTTGAATTGGCCTGCATTTATTTTAGTGGTTTTTTTCAAAGTGTTTTTGTCGGCATTTACTGTTTTCGTCGTTGCAATTTCCCATCAGTTTTAGTGGTTTGCAAAGTGTTCTGTTGAATTGGCCTGCATTTATTTTAGTGGTTTTTTTCAAAGTGTTTTTGTCGGTGTTAACTGTTTTTGTCGTTGCAATTTCCCATTAGTTTTAGTGGTTTGCAAAGTGTTCTGTTGAATTGGCCTGCATTTAGTTTAGTGTTTTTTTTCAAAGTGTTTTTGTCGGCATTTACTGTTTTCGTCGTTGCAATTTCCCATCAGTTTTAGTGGTTTGCAAAGTGTTCTGTTGAATTGGCCTGCATTTATTTTAGTGGTTTTTTTCAGAGTGTTTTTGTCGGCATTTACTGTTTTCGTCGTTGCAATTTCCCATCAGTTTTAGTGGTTTGCAAAGTGTTCTGTTGAATTGGCCTGCATTTATTTTAGTGGTTTTTTTCAGAGTGTTTTTGTCGGCATTTACTGTTTTCGTCGTTGCAATTTCCCATCAGTTTTAGTGGTTTGCAAAGTGTTCTGTTGAATTGGCCTGCATTTAGTTTAGTGTTTTTTTTCAAAGTGTTTTTGTCGGCATTTACTGTTTTCGTCGTTGCAATTTCCCATCAGTTTTAGTGGTTTGCAAAGTGTTCTGTTGAATTGGCCTGCATTTATTTTAGTGGTTTTTTTCAAAGTGTTTTTGTCGGCATTTACTGTTTTCGTCGTTGCAATTTCCCATCAGTTTTAGTGGTTTGCAAAGTGTTCTGTTGAATTGGCCTGCATTTATTTTAGTGGTTTTTTTCAAAGTGTTTTTGTCGGCATTTACTGTTTTCGTCGTTGCAATTTCCCATCAGTTTTAGTGGTTTGCAAAAAGTTCTGTTGAATTGGCCTGCATTTATTTTAGTGGTTTTTTTCAAAGTGTTTTTGTCGGTGTTAACTGTTTTTGTCGTTGCAATTTCCCATTAGTTTTAGTGGTTTGCAAAGTGTTCTGTTGAATTGGCCTGCATTTAGTTTAGTGTTTTTTTTCAAAGTGTTTTTGTCGGCATTTACTGTTTTCGTCGTTGCAATTTCCCATCAGTTTTAGTGGTTTGCAAAAAGTTCTGTTGAATTGGCCTGCATTTATTTTAGTGGTTTTTTTCAAAGTGTTTTTGTTGAATTGGCCTGCATTTATTTTAGTGGTTTTTTTCAAAGTGTTTTTGACGGCATTTACTGTTTTCGTCGTTGCAATTTCCCATTAGTCTTAGTGGTTTGCAAAGTGTTCCGTTGAATTGGCCTGCATTTATTTAAGTGTTTTTTTTCAAAGTGTTTTTGTCGGCATTTACTGTTTTCGTCGTTGCAATTTCCCATCAGTTTTAGTGGTTTGCAAAGTGTTCTGTTGAATTGGCCTGCATTTATTTTAGTGTTTTTTTTCAAAGTGTTTTTGTCGGCATTTACTGTTTTCGTCGTTGCAATTTCCCATCAGTTTTAGTGGTTTGCAAAAAGTTCTGTTGAATTGGCCTGCATTTATTTTAGTGGTTTTTTTCAAAGTGTTTTTGACGGCATTTACTGTTTTCGTCGTTGCAATTTCCCATTAGTTTTAGTGGTTTGCAAAGTGTTCTGTTGAATTGGCCCGCATTTATTTTATTGGTTTTTTTCAAAGTGTTTTTGTCTGTGTTAACTGTTTTTGTCGTTGCAATTTCCCATTAGTTTTAGTGGTTTGCAAAGTGTTCTGTTGAATTGGCCTGCATTAATTTTAGTGGTTTTTTTCAAAGTGTTTTTGTCGGCATTTACTGTTTTCGTCGTTGCAATTTCCCATCAGTTTTAGTGGTTTGCAAAAAGTTCTGTTGAATTGGCCTGCATTTATTTTAGTGTTTTTTTCAAAGTGTTTTTGTTGAATTGGCCTGCATTTATTTTAGTGTTTTTTTTCAAAGTGTTTTTGTCGGCATTTACTGTTTTCGTCGTTGCAATTTCCCATCAGTTTTAGTGGTTTGCAAAAAGTTCTGTTGAATTGGCCTGCATTTATTTTAGTGGTTTTTTTCAAAGTGTTTTTGACGGCATTTACTGTTTTCGTCGTTGCAATTTCCCATCAGTTTTAGTGGTTTGCAAAGTGTTCTGTTGAATTGGCCTGCATTTATTTTAGTGTTTTTTTTCAAAGTGTTTTTGTCGGCATTTACTGTTTTCGTCGTTGCAATTTCCCATCAGTTTTAGTGGTTTGCAAAAAGTTCTGTTGAATTGGCCTGCATTTATTTTAGTGGTTTTTTTCAAAGTGTTTTTGTCGGCATTTACTGTTTTCGTCGTTGCAATTTCCCATCAGTTTTAGTGGTTTGCAAAAAGTTCTGTTGAATTGGCCTGCATTTATTTTAGTGGTTTTTTTCAAAGTGTTTTTGTCGGTGTTAACTGTTTTTGTCGTTGCAATTTCCCATTAGTTTTAGTGGTTTGCAAAGTGTTCTGTTGAATTGGCCTGCATTTGTTTTAGTGTTTTTTTTCAAAGTGTTTTTGTCGGCATTTACTGTTTTCGTCGTTGCAATTTCCCATTAGTTTTAGTGGTTTGCAAAGTGTTCTGTTGAATTGGCCCGCATTTATTTTATTGGTTTTTTTCAAAGTGTTTTTGTCTGTGTTAACTGTTTTTGTCGTTGCAATTTCCCATCAGTTTTAGTGGTTTGCAAAAAGTTCTGTTGAATTGGCCTGCATTTATTTTAGTGGTTTTTTAAAAAAGTGTTTTTGTTGAATTGGCCTGCATTTATTTTAGTGGTTTTTTTCAAAGTGTTTTTGTCGGCATTTACTGTTTTCGTCGTTGCAATTTCCCATCAGTTTTAGTGGTTTGCAAAAAGTTCTGTTGAATTGGCCTGCATTTATTTTAGTGGTTTTTTTCAAAGTGTTTTTGTTGAATTGGCCTGCATTTATTTTAGTGGTTTTTTTCAAAGTGTTTTTGACGGCATTTACTGTTTTCGTCGTTGCAATTTCCCATTAGTCTTAGTGGTTTGCAAAGTGTTCCGTTGAATTGGCCTGCATTTATTTAAGTGTTTTTTTTCAAAGTGTTTTTGTCGGCATTTACTGTTTTCGTCGTTGCAATTTCCCATCAGTTTTAGTGGTTTGCAAAGTGTTCTGTTGAATTGGCCTGCATTTATTTTAGTGTTTTTTTTCAAAGTGTTTTTGTCGGCATTTACTGTTTTCGTCGTTGCAATTTCCCATCAGTTTTAGTGGTTTGCAAAAAGTTCTGTTGAATTGGCCTGCATTTATTTTAGTGGTTTTTTTCAAAGTGTTTTTGACGGCATTTACTGTTTTCGTCGTTGCAATTTCCCATTAGTTTTAGTGGTTTGCAAAGTGTTCTGTTGAATTGGCCCGCATTTATTTTATTGGTTTTTTTCAAAGTGTTTTTGTCTGTGTTAACTGTTTTTGTCGTTGCAATTTCCCATTAGTTTTAGTGGTTTGCAAAGTGTTCTGTTGAATTGGCCTGCATTAATTTTAGTGGTTTTTTTCAAAGTGTTTTTGTCGGCATTTACTGTTTTCGTCGTTGCAATTTCCCATCAGTTTTAGTGGTTTGCAAAAAGTTCTGTTGAATTGGCCTGCATTTATTTTAGTGGTTTTTTTCAAAGTGTTTTTGTCGGCATTTACTGTTTTCGTCGTTGCAATTTCCCATCAGTTTTAGTGGTTTGCAAAGTGTTCTGTTGAATTGGCCTGCATTTAGTTTAGTGTTTTTTTTCAAAGTGTTTTTGTTGGCATTTACTGTTTTCGTCGTTGCAATTTCCCATCAGTTTTAGTGGTTTGCAAAGTGTTCTGTTGAATTGGCCTGCATTTATTTTAGTGGTTTTTTTCAAAGTGTTTTTGTCGGCATTTACTGTTTTCGTCGTTGCAATTTCCCATCAGTTTTAGTGGTTTGCAAAGTGTTCTGTTGAATTGGCCTGCATTTATTTTAGTGGTTTTTTTCAAAGTGTTTTTGTCAGCATTTACTGTTTTCGTCGTTGCAATTTCCCATCAGTTTTAGTGGTTTGCAAAAAGTTCTGTTGAATTGGCCTGCATTTATTTTAGTGGTTTTTTTCAAAGTGTTTTTGTTGAATTGGCCTGCATTTATTTTAGTGGTTTTTTTCAAAGTGTTTTTGACGGCATTTACTGTTTTCGTCGTTGCAATTTCCCATTAGTCTTAGTGGTTTGCAAAGTGTTCTGTTGAATTGGCCTGCATTTATTTAAGTGGTTTTTTTCAAAGTGTTTTTGTCGGCATTTACTGTTTTCGTCGTTGCAATTTCCCATCAGTTTTAGTGGTTTGCAAAAAGTTCTGTTGAATTGGCCTGCATTTATTTTAGTGGTTTTTTTCAAAGTGTTTTTGACGGCATTTACTGTTTTCGTCGTTGCAATTTCCCATTAGTTTTAGTGGTTTGCAAAGTGTTCTGTTGAATTGGCCCGCATTTATTTTATTGGTTTTTTTCAAAGTGTTTTTGTCTGTGTTAACTGTTTTTGTCGTTGCAATTTCCCATTAGTTTTAGTGGTTTGCAAAGTGTTCTGTTGAATTGGCCTGCATTTATTTTAGTGGTTTTTTTCAAAGTGTTTTTGTCGGCATTTACTGTTTTCGTCGTTGCAATTTCCCATCAGTTTTAGTGGTTTGCAAAAAGTTCTGTTGAATTGGCCTGCATTTATTTTAGTGGTTTTTTTCAAAGTGTTTTTGTCGGTGTTAACTGTTTTTGTCGTTGCAATTTCCCATTAGTTTTAGTGGTTTGCAAAGTGTTCTGTTGAATTGGCCTGCATTTGTTTTAGTGTTTTTTTTCAAAGTGTTTTTGTCGGCATTTACTGTTTTCGTCGTTGCAATTTCCCATCAGTTTTAGTGGTTTGCAAAAAGTTCTGTTGAATTGGCCTGCATTTATTTTAGTGTTTTTTTCAAAGTGTTTTTGTTGAATTGGCCTGCATTTATTTTAGTGTTTTTTTTCAAAGTGTTTTTGTCGGCATTTACTGTTTTCGTCGTTGCAATTTCCCATCAGTTTTAGTGGTTTGCAAAGTGTTCTGTTGAATTGGCCTGCATTTATTTTAGTGTTTTTTTTCAAAGTGTTTTTGTCGGCATTTACTGTTTTCGTCGTTGCAATTTCCCATCAGTTTTAGTGGTTTGCAAAAAGTTCTGTTGAATTGGCCTGCATTTATTTTAGTGGTTTTTTTCAAAGTGTTTTTGACGGCATTTACTGTTTTCGTCGTTGCAATTTCCCATTAGTTTTAGTGGTTTGCAAAGTGTTCTGTTGAATTGGCCCGCATTTATTTTATTGGTTTTTTTCAAAGTGTTTTTGTCTGTGTTAACTGTTTTTGTCGTTGCAATTTCCCATTAGTTTTAGTGGTTTGCAAAGTGTTCTGTTGAATTGGCCCGCATTTATTTTAGTGGTTTTTTTCAAAGTGTTTTTGTCGGCATTTACTGTTTTCGTCGTTGCAATTTCCCATCAGTTTTAGTGGTTTGCAAAAAGTTCTGTTGAATTGGCCTGCATTTATTTTAGTGGTTTTTTTCAAAGTGTTTTTATTGAATTGGCCTGCATTTATTTTAGTGGTTTTTTTCAAAGTGTTTTTGTCGGCATTTACTGTTTTCGTCGTTGCAATTTCCCATCAGTTTTAGTGGTTTGCAAAAAGTTCTGTTGAATTGGCCTGCATTTATTTTAGTGGTTTTTTTCAAAGTGTTTTTGTCGGCATTTACTGTTTTCGTCGTTGCAATTTCCCATCAGTTTTAGTGGTTTGCAAAGTGTTCTGTTGAATTGGCCCGCATTTATTTTAGTGGTTTTTTTCAAAGTGTTTTTGTCGGCATTTACTGTTTTTGTCGTTGCAATTTCCCATCAGTTTTAGTGGTTTGCAAAGTGTTCTGTTGAATTGGCCTGCATTTATTTTAGTGGTTTTTTTCAAAGTGTTTTTGTCGGCATTTACTGTTTTCGTCGTTGCAATTTCCCATCAGTTTTAGTGGTTTGCAAAGTGTTCTGTTGAATTGGCCTGCATTTATTTTAGTGGTTTTTTTCAAAGTGTTTTTGTCGGCATTTACTGTTTTCGTCGTTGCAATTTCCCATCAGTTTTAGTGGTTTGCAAAGTGTTCTGTTGAATTGGCCTGCATTTATTTTAGTGGTTTTTTTCAAAGTGTTTTTGTTGAATTGGCCTGCATTTATTTTAGTGGTTTTTTTCAAAGTGTTTTTGTCGGCATTTACTGTTTTCGTCGTTGCAATTTCCCATCAGTTTTAGTGGTTTGCAAAGTGTTCTGTTGAATTGGCCTGCATTTATTTTAGTGGTTTTTTTCAAAGTGTTTTTGTCGGCATTTACTGTTTTCGTCGTTGCAATTTCCCATCAGTTTTAGTGGTTTGCAAAGTGTTCTGTTGAATTGGCCTGCATTTATTTTAGTGGTTTTTTTCAAAGTGTTTTTGTCAGCATTTACTGTTTTCGTCGTTGCAATTTCCCATCAGTTTTAGTGGTTTGCAAAAAGTTCTGTTGAATTGGCCTGCATTTATTTTAGTGGTTTTTTTCAAAGTGTTTTTATTGAATTGGCCTGCATTTATTTTAGTGGTTTTTTTCAAAGTGTTTTTGTCGGCATTTACTGTTTTCGTCGTTGCAATTTCCCATCAGTTTTAGTGGTTTGCAAAAAGTTCTGTTGAATTGGCCTGCATTTATTTTAGTGGTTTTTTTCAAAGTGTTTTTGTCGGCATTTACTGTTTTCGTCGTTGCAATTTCCCATCAATTTTAGTGGTTTGCAAAGTGTTCTGTTGAATTGGCCCGCATTTATTTTAGTGGTTTTTTTCAAAGTGTTTTTGTCGGCATTTACTGTTTTTGTCGTTGCAATTTCCCATCAGTTTTAGTGGTTTGCAAAGTGTTCTGTTGAATTGGCCTGCATTTATTTTAGTGGTTTTTTTCAAAGTGTTTTTGTCGGCATTTACTGTTTTCGTCGTTGCAATTTCCCATCAGTTTTAGTGGTTTGCAAAGTGTTCTGTTGAATTGGCCTGCATTTATTTTAGTGGTTTTTTTCAAAGTGTTTTTGTCGGCATTTACTGTTTTCGTCGTTGCAATTTCCCATCAGTTTTAGTGGTTTGCAAAGTGTTCTGTTGAATTGGCCTGCATTTATTTTAGTGGTTTTTTTCAAAGTGTTTTTGTTGAATTGGCCTGCATTTATTTTAGTGGTTTTTTTCAAAGTGTTTTTGTCGGCATTTACTGTTTTCGTCGTTGCAATTTCCCATCAGTTTTAGTGGTTTGCAAAGTGTTCTGTTGAATTGGCCTGCATTTATTTTAGTGGTTTTTTTCAAAGTGTTTTTGTCAGCATTTACTGTTTTCGTCGTTGCAATTTCCCATCAGTTTTAGTGGTTTGCAAAAAGTTCTGTTGAATTGGCCTGCATTTATTTTAGTGGTTTTTTTCAAAGTGTTTTTGTCAGGTGTTAACTGTTTTTGTCGTTGCAATTTCCCATTAGTTTTAGTGGTTTGCAAAGTGTTCTGTTGAATTGGCCTGCATTTAGTTTAGTGTTTTTTTTCAAAGTGTTTTTGTCGGCATTTACTGTTTTCGTCGTTGCAATTTCCCATCAGTTTTAGTGGTTTGCAAAGTGTTCTGTTGAATTGGCCTGCATTTATTTTAGTGGTTTTTTTCAAAGTGTTTTTGTCGGCATTTACTGTTTTCGTCGTTGCAATTTCCCATCAGTTTTAGTGGTTTGCAAAGTGTTCTGTTGAATTGGCCTGCATTTATTTTAGTGGTTTTTTTCAAAGTGTTTTTGTTGAATTGGCCTGCATTTATTTTAGTGGTTTTTTTCAAAGTGTTTTTGACGGCATTTACTGTTTTCGTCGTTGCAATTTCCCATTAGTCTTAGTGGTTTGCAAAGTGTTCTGTTGAATTGGCCTGCATTTATTTAAGTGGTTTTTTTCAAAGTGTTTTTGTCGGCATTTACTGTTTTCGTCGTTGCAATTTCCCATCAGTTTTAGTGGTTTGCAAAGTTTTCTGTTGAATTGGCCTGCATTTATTTTAGTGGTTTTTTTCAAAGTGTTTTTGTCGGCATTTACTGTTTTCGTCGTTGCAATTTCCCATCAGTTTTAGTGGTTTGCAAAGTGTTCTGTTGAATTGGCCTGCATTTATTTTAGTGGTTTTTTTCAAAGTGTTTTTGTCGGCATTTACTGTTTTCGTCGTTGCAATTTCCCATCAGTTTTAGTGGTTTGCAAAGTGTTCTGTTGAATTGGCCTGCATTTATTTTAGTGGTTTTTTTCAAAGTGTTTTTGTCGGCATTTACTGTTTTCGTCGTTGCAATTTCCCATCAGTTTTAGTGGTTTGCAAAGTGTTCTGTTGAATTGGCCTGCATTTATTTTAGTGGTTTTTTTCAAAGTGTTTTTGTCGGCATTTACTGTTTTCGTCGTTGCAATTTCCCATCAGTTTTAGTGGTTTGCAAAGTGTTCTGTTGAATTGGCCTGCATTTATTTTAGTGGTTTTTTTCAAAGTGTTTTTGTTGAATTGGCCTGCATTTATTTAAGTGGTTTTTTTCAAAGTGTTTTTGTCGGCATTTACTGTTTTCGTCGTTGCAATTTCCCATCAGTTTTAGTGGTTTGCAAAGTGTTCTGTTGAATTGGCCTGCATTTATTTTAGTGGTTTTTTTCAAAGTGTTTTTGTCGGCATTTACTGTTTTCGTCGTTGCAATTTCCCATCAGTTTTAGTGGTTTGCAAAGTGTTCTGTTGAATTGGCCTGCATTTATTTTAGTGTTTTTTTCAAAGTGTTTTTGTTGAATTGGCCTGCATTTATTTTAGTGGTTTTTTTCAAAGTGTTTTTGACGGCATTTACTGTTTTCGTCGTTGCAATTTCCCATCAGTTTTAGTGGTTTGCAAAAAGTTCTGTTGAATTGGCCTGCATTTATTTTAGTGGTTTTTTTCAAAGTGTTTTTGTCGGTGTTAACTGTTTTTGTCGTTGCAATTTCCCATTAGTTTTAGTGGTTTGCAAAGTGTTCTGTTGAATTGGCCTGCATTTGTTTTAGTGTTTTTTTTCAAAGTGTTTTTGTCGGCATTTACTGTTTTCGTCGTTGCAATTTCCCATTAGTTTTAGTGGTTTGCAAAGTGTTCTGTTGAATTGGCCCGCATTTATTTTATTGGTTTTTTTCAAAGTGTTTTTGTCTGTGTTAACTGTTTTTGTCGTTGCAATTTCCCATCAGTTTTAGTGGTTTGCAAAAAGTTCTGTTGAATTGGCCTGCATTTATTTTAGTGGTTTTTTAAAAAAGTGTTTTTGTTGAATTGGCCTGCATTTATTTTAGTGGTTTTTTTCAAAGTGTTTTTGTCGGCATTTACTGTTTTCGTCGTTGCAATTTCCCATCAGTTTTAGTGGTTTGCAAAAAGTTCTGTTGAATTGGCCTGCATTTATTTTAGTGGTTTTTTTCAAAGTGTTTTTGTTGAATTGGCCTGCATTAATTTTAGTGGTTTTTTTCAAAGTGTTTTTGTCGGCATTTACTGTTTTCGTCGTTGCAATTTCCCATCAGTTTTAGTGGTTTGCAAAGTGTTCTGTTGAATTGGCCTGCATTTATTTTAGTGGTTTTTTTCAAAGTGTTTTTGTCGGCATTTACTGTTTTCGTCGTTGCAATTTCCCATCAGTTTTAGTGGTTTGCAAAGTGTTCTGTTGAATTGGCCTGCATTTATTTTAGTGGTTTTTTTCAAAGTGTTTTTGTTGAATTGGCCTGCATTTATTTTAGTGGTTTTTTTCAAAGTGTTTTTGACGGCATTTACTGTTTTCGTCGTTGCAATTTCCCATTAGTCTTAGTGGTTTGCAAAGTGTTCTGTTGAATTGGCCTGCATTTATTTAAGTGGTTTTTTTCAAAGTGTTTTTGTCGGCATTTACTGTTTTCGTCGTTGCAATTTCCCATCAGTTTTAGTGGTTTGCAAAAAGTTCTGTTGAATTGGCCTGCATTTATTTTAGTGGTTTTTTTCAAAGTGTTTTTGACGGCATTTACTGTTTTCGTCGTTGCAATTTCCCATTAGTTTTAGTGGTTTGCAAAGTGTTCTGTTGAATTGGCCCGCATTTATTTTATTGGTTTTTTTCAAAGTGTTTTTGTCTGTGTTAACTGTTTTTGTCGTTGCAATTTCCCATTAGTTTTAGTGGTTTGCAAAGTGTTCTGTTGAATTGGCCTGCATTTATTTTAGTGGTTTTTTTCAAAGTGTTTTTGTCGGCATTTACTGTTTTCGTCGTTGCAATTTCCCATCAGTTTTAGTGGTTTGCAAAAAGTTCTGTTGAATTGGCCTGCATTTATTTTAGTGGTTTTTTTCAAAGTGTTTTTGTCGGTGTTAACTGTTTTTGTCGTTGCAATTTCCCATTAGTTTTAGTGGTTTGCAAAGTGTTCTGTTGAATTGGCCTGCATTTGTTTTAGTGTTTTTTTTCAAAGTGTTTTTGTCGGCATTTACTGTTTTCGTCGTTGCAATTTCCCATCAGTTTTAGTGGTTTGCAAAAAGTTCTGTTGAATTGGCCTGCATTTATTTTAGTGTTTTTTTCAAAGTGTTTTTGTTGAATTGGCCTGCATTTATTTTAGTGTTTTTTTTCAAAGTGTTTTTGTCGGCATTTACTGTTTTCGTCGTTGCAATTTCCCATCAGTTTTAGTGGTTTGCAAAGTGTTCTGTTGAATTGGCCCGCATTTATTTTATTGGTTTTTTTCAAAGTGTTTTTGTCTGTGTTAACTGTTTTTGTCGTTGCAATTTCCCATTAGTTTTAGTGGTTTGCAAAGTGTTCTGTTGAATTGGCCTGCATTTATTTTAGTGTTTTTTTTCAAAGTGTTTTTGTCGGCATTTACTGTTTTCGTCGTTGCAATTTCCCATCAGTTTTAGTGGTTTGCAAAAAGTTCTGTTGAATTGGCCTGCATTTATTTTAGTGGTTTTTTTCAAAGTGTTTTTGACGGCATTTACTGTTTTCGTCGTTGCAATTTCCCATTAGTTTTAGTGGTTTGCAAAGTGTTCTGTTGAATTGGCCCGCATTTATTTTATTGGTTTTTTTCAAAGTGTTTTTGTCTGTGTTAACTGTTTTTGTCGTTGCAATTTCCCATTAGTTTTAGTGGTTTGCAAAGTGTTCTGTTGAATTGGCCTGCATTAATTTTAGTGGTTTTTTTCAAAGTGTTTTTGTCGGCATTTACTGTTTTCGTCGTTGCAATTTCCCATCAGTTTTAGTGGTTTGCAAAAAGTTCTGTTGAATTGGCCTGCATTTAGTTTAGTGTTTTTTTTCAAAGTGTTTTTGTCGGCATTTACTGTTTTCGTCGTTGCAATTTCCCATCAGTTTTAGTGGTTTGCAAAGTGTTCTGTTGAATTGGCCTGCATTTATTTTAGTGGTTTTTTTCAAAGTGTTTTTGTCGGCATTTACTGTTTTCGTCGTTGCAATTTCCCATCAGTTTTAGTGGTTTGCAAAGTGTTCTGTTGAATTGGCCTGCATTTATTTTAGTGGTTTTTTTCAAAGTGTTTTTGTCAGCATTTACTGTTTTCGTCGTTGCAATTTCCCATCAGTTTTAGTGGTTTGCAAAGTGTTCTGTTGAATTGGCCTGCATTTATTTTAGTGTTTTTTTTCAAAGTGTTTTTGTCGGCATTTACTGTTTTCGTCGTTGCAATTTCCCATCAGTTTTAGTGGTTTGCAAAAAGTTCTGTTGAATTGGCCTGCATTTATTTTAGTGGTTTTTTTCAAAGTGTTTTTGACGGCATTTACTGTTTTCGTCGTTGCAATTTCCCATTAGTTTTAGTGGTTTGCAAAGTGTTCTGTTGAATTGGCCCGCATTTATTTTATTGGTTTTTTTCAAAGTGTTTTTGTCTGTGTAAAACTGTTTTTGTCGTTGCAATTTCCCATTAGTTTTAGTGGTTTGCAAAGTGTTCTGTTGAATTGGCCTGCATTAATTTTAGTGGTTTTTTTCAAAGTGTTTTTGTCGGCATTTACTGTTTTCGTCGTTGCAATTTCCCATCAGTTTTAGTGGTTTGCAAAAAGTTCTGTTGAATTGGCCTGCATTTAGTTTAGTGTTTTTTTTCAAAGTGTTTTTGTCGGCATTTACTGTTTTCGTCGTTGCAATTTCCCATCAGTTTTAGTGGTTTGCAAAGTGTTCTGTTGAATTGGCCTGCATTTATTTTAGTGGTTTTTTTCAAAGTGTTTTTGTCGGCATTTACTGTTTTCGTCGTTGCAATTTCCCATCAGTTTTAGTGGTTTGCAAAGTGTTCTGTTGAATTGGCCTGCATTTATTTTAGTGGTTTTTTTCAAAGTGTTTTTGTCAGCATTTACTGTTTTCGTCGTTGCAATTTCCCATCAGTTTTAGTGGTTTGCAAAAAGTTCTGTTGAATTGGCCTGCATTTATTTTAGTGGTTTTTTTCAAAGTGTTTTTGTCAGGTGTTAACTGTTTTTGTCGTTGCAATTTCCCATTAGTTTTAGTGGTTTGCAAAGTGTTCTGTTGAATTGGCCTGCATTTAGTTTAGTGTTTTTTTTCAAAGTGTTTTTGTCGGCATTTACTGTTTTCGTCGTTGCAATTTCCCATCAGTTTTAGTGGTTTGCAAAGTGTTCTGTTGAATTGGCCTGCATTTATTTTAGTGTTTTTTTTCAAAGTGTTTTTGTCGGCATTTACTGTTTTCGTCGTTGCAATTTCCCATCAGTTTTAGTGGTTTGCAAAAAGTTCTGTTGAATTGGCCTGCATTTATTTTAGTGTTTTTTTTCAAAGTGTTTTTGTCGGTGTTAACTGTTTTTGTCGTTGCAATTTCCCATTAGTTTTAGTGGTTTGCAAAGTGTTCTGTTGAATTGGCCTGCATTTATTTTAGTGTTTTTTTTCAAAGTGTTTTTGTCGGTGTTAACTGTTTTTGTCGTTGCAATTTCCCATTAGTTTTAGTGGTTTGCAAAGTGTTCTGTTGAATTGGCCTGCATTTAGTTTAGTGTTTTTTTTCAAAGTGTTTTTGTCGGCATTTACTGTTTTCGTCGTTGCAATTTCCCATCAGTTTTAGTGGTTTGCAAAGTGTTCTGTTGAATTGGCCTGCATTTATTTTAGTGGTTTTTTTCAAAGTGTTTTTGTCGGCATTTACTGTTTTCGTCGTTGCAATTTCCCATCAGTTTTAGTGGTTTGCAAAAAGTTCTGTTGAATTGGCCTGCATTTATTTTAGTGTTTTTTTTCAAAGTGTTTTTGTCGGTGTTAACTGTTTTTGTCGTTGCAATTTCCCATTAGTTTTAGTGGTTTGCAAAGTGTTCTGTTGAATTGGCCTGCATTTATTTTAGTGGTTTTTTTCAAAGTGTTTTTGTCGGTGTTAACTGTTTTTGTCGTTGCAATTTCCCATCAGTTTTAGTGGTTTGCAAAAAGTTCTGTTGAATTGGCCTGCATTTATTTTAGTGGTTTTTTTAAAAAGTGTTTTTGTTGAATTAGCCTGCATTTATTTTAGTGGTTTTTTTCAAAGTGTTTTTGTCGGCATTTACTGTTTTCGTCGTTGCAATTTCCCATCAGTTTTAGTGGTTTGCAAAGTGTTCTGTTGAATTGGCCTGCATTTATTTTAGTGGTTTTTTTCAAAGTGTTTTTGTCGGCATTTACTGTTTTCGTCGTTGCAATTTCCCATCAGTTTTAGTGGTTTGCAAAGTGTTCTGTTGAATTGGCCTGCATTTATTTTAGTGTTTTTTTCAAAGTGTTTTTGTTGAATTGGCCTGCATTTATTTTAGTGGTTTTTTTCAAAGTGTTTTTGTCGGCATTTACTGTTTTCGTCGTTGCAATTTCCCATCAGTTTTAGTGGTTTGCAAAAAGTTCTGTTGAATTGGCCTGCATTTATTTTAGTGGTTTTTTAAAAAAGTGTTTTTGTTGAATTGGCCTGCATTTATTTTAGTGGTTTTTTTCAAAGTGTTTTTGTCGGCATTTACTGTTTTCGTCGTTGCAATTTCCCATCAGTTTTAGTGGTTTGCAAAAAGTTCTGTTGAATTGGCCTGCATTTATTTTAGTGGTTTTTTTCAAAGTGTTTTTGTTGAATTGGCCTGCATTTATTTTAGTGGTTTTTTTCAAAGTGTTTTTGTTGAATTGGCCTGCATTTATTTTAGTGGTTTTTTTCAAAGTGTTTTTGTCGGCATTTACTGTTTTCGTCGTTGCAATTTCCCATCAGTTTTAGTGGTTTGCAAAAAGTTCTGTTAAATTGGCCTGCATTTATTTTAGTGGTTTTTTTCAAAGTGTTTTTGTTGAATTGGCGTGCATTTATTTTAGTGGTTTTTTTCAAAGTGTTTTTGTCGGCATTTACTGTTTTCGTCGTTGCAATTTCCCATCAGTTTTAGTGGTTTGCAAAGTATTCTGTTGAATTGGCCTGCATTTATTTTAGTGGTTTTTTTCAAAGTGTTTTTGTCGGCATTTACTGTTTTCGTCGTTGCAATTTCCCATCAGTTTTAGTGGTTTGCAAAGTGTTCTGTTGAATTGGCCTGTTTTTTTCAAAGTGTTTTTGTTGAATTGGCCTGCATTTATTTTAGTGGTTTTTTTCAAAGTGTTTTTGTCGGCATGTACTGTTTTCGTCGTTGCAATTTCCCATCAGTTTTAGTGGTTTGCAAAGTGTTCTGTTGAATTGGCCTGCATTTATTTTAGTGGTTTTTTTCAAAGTGTTTTTGTCGGCATTTACTGTTTTCGTCGTTGCAATTTCCCATCAGTTTTAGTGGTTTGCAAAAAGTTCTGTTGAATTGGCCTGCATTTATTTTAGTGTTTTTTTCAAAGTGTTTTTGTTGAATTGGCCTGCATTTATTTTAGTGTTTTTTTTCAAAGTGTTTTTGTCGGCATTTACTGTTTTCGTCGTTGCAATTTCCCATCAGTTTTAGTGGTTTGCAAAAAGTTCTGTTGAATTGGCCTGCATTTATTTTAGTGGTTTTTTTCAAAGTGTTTTTGTTGAATTGGCCTGCATTTATTTTAGTGTTTTTTTTCAAAGTGTTTTTGTCGGCATTTACTGTTTTCGTCGTTGCAATTTCCCATCAGTTTTAGTGGTTTGCAAAAAGTTCTGTTGAATTGGCCTGCATTTATTTTAGTGGTTTTTTTCAAAGTGTTTTTGTCGGCATTTACTGTTTTCGTCGTTGCAATTTCCCATCAGTTTTAGTGGTTTGCAAAAAGTTCTGTTGAATTGGCCTGCATTTATTTTAGTGGTTTTTTTCAAAGTGTTTTTGTCGGCATTTACTGTTTTCGTCGTTGCAATTTCCCATAAGTTTTAGTGGTTTGCAAAAAGTTCTGTTGAATTGGCCTGCATTTATTTTAGTGGTTTTTTTCAAAGTGTTTTTGTCGGTGTTAACTGTTTTTGTCGTTGCAATTTCCCATTAGTTTTAGTGGTTTGCAAAGTGTTCTGTTGAATTGGCCTGCATTTGTTTTAGTGTTTTTTTTCAAAGTGTTTTTGTCGGTGTTAACTGTTTTCGTCGTTGCAATTTCCCATCAGTTTTAGTGGTTTGCAAAAAGTTCTGTTGAATTGGCCTGCATTTATTTTAGTGGTTTTTTTCAAAGTGTTTTTGTCGGCATTTACTGTTTTCGTCGTTGCAATTTCCCATCAGTTTTAGTGGTTTGCAAAAAGTTCTGTTGAATTGGCCTGCATTTATTTTAGTGGTTTTTTTCAAAGTGTTTTTGTCGGCATTTACTGTTTTCGTCGTTGCAATTTCCCATAAGTTTTAGTGGTTTGCAAAAAGTTCTGTTGAATTGGCCTGCATTTATTTTAGTGGTTTTTTTCAAAGTGTTTTTGTCGGTGTTAACTGTTTTTGTCGTTGCAATTTCCCATTAGTTTTAGTGGTTTGCAAAGTGTTCTGTTGAATTGGCCTGCATTTGTTTTAGTGTTTTTTTTCAAAGTGTTTTTGTCGGTGTTAACTGTTTTCGTCGTTGCAATTTCCCATCAGTTTTAGTGGTTTGCAAAAAGTTCTGTTGAATTGGCCTGCATTTATTTTAGTGTTTTTTTCAAAGTGTTTTTGTTGAATTGGCCTGCATTTATTTTAGTGTTTTTTTTCAAAGTGTTTTTGTCGGCATTTACTGTTTTCGTCGTTGCAATTTCCCATCAGTTTTAGTGGTTTGCAAAAAGTTCTGTTGAATTGGCCTGCATTTATTTTAGTGGTTTTTTTCAAAGTGTTTTTGTTGAATTGGCCTGCATTTATTTTAGTGTTTTTTTTCAAAGTGTTTTTGTCGGCATTTACTGTTTTCGTCGTTGCAATTTCCCATCAGTTTTAGTGGTTTGCAAAAAGTTCTGTTGAATTGGCCTGCATTTATTTTAGTGGTTTTTTTCAAAGTGTTTTTGTCGGCATTTACTGTTTTCGTCGTTGCAATTTCCCATCAGTTTTAGTGGTTTGCAAAAAGTTCTGTTGAATTGGCCTGCATTTATTTTAGTGGTTTTTTTCAAAGTGTTTTTGTCGGCATTTACTGTTTTCGTCGTTGCAATTTCCCATAAGTTTTAGTGGTTTGCAAAGTGTTCTGTTGAATTGGCCTGCATTTGTTTTAGTGTTTTTTTTCAAAGTGTTTTTGTCGGTGTTAACTGTTTTTGTCGTTGCAATTTCCCATTAGTTTTAGTGGTTTGCAAAGTGTTCTGTTGAATTGGCCTGCATTTATTTTAGTGGTTTTTTTCAAAGTGTTTTTGTCGGTGTTAACTGTTTTTGTCGTTGCAATTTCCCATCAGTTTTAGTGGTTTGCAAAAAGTTCTGTTGAATTGGCCTGCATTTATTTTAGTGGTTTTTTTAAAAAGTGTTTTTGTTGAATTAGCCTGCATTTATTTTAGTGGTTTTTTTCAAAGTGTTTTTGTCGGCATTTACTGTTTTCGTCGTTGCAATTTCCCATCAGTTTTAGTGGTTTGCAAAGTGTTCTGTTGAATTGGCCTGCATTTATTTTAGTGGTTTTTTTCAAAGTGTTTTTGTCGGCATTTACTGTTTTCGTCGTTGCAATTTCCCATCAGTTTTAGTGGTTTGCAAAGTGTTCTGTTGAATTGGCCTGCATTTATTTTAGTGTTTTTTTCAAAGTGTTTTTGTTGAATTGGCCTGCATTTATTTTAGTGGTTTTTTTCAAAGTGTTTTTGTCGGCATTTACTGTTTTCGTCGTTGCAATTTCCCATCAGTTTTAGTGGTTTGCAAAAAGTTCTGTTGAATTGGCCTGCATTTATTTTAGTGGTTTTTTAAAAAAGTGTTTTTGTTGAATTGGCCTGCATTTATTTTAGTGGTTTTTTTCAAAGTGTTTTTGTCGGCATTTACTGTTTTCGTCGTTGCAATTTCCCATCAGTTTTAGTGGTTTGCAAAAAGTTCTGTTAAATTGGCCTGCATTTATTTTAGTGGTTTTTTTCAAAGTGTTTTTGTTGAATTGGCGTGCATTTATTTTAGTGGTTTTTTTCAAAGTGTTTTTGTCGGCATTTACTGTTTTCGTCGTTGCAATTTCCCATCAGTTTTAGTGGTTTGCAAAGTATTCTGTTGAATTGGCCTGCATTTATTTTAGTGGTTTTTTTCAAAGTGTTTTTGTCGGCATTTACTGTTTTCGTCGTTGCAATTTCCCATCAGTTTTAGTGGTTTGCAAAGTGTTCTGTTGAATTGGCCTGTTTTTTTCAAAGTGTTTTTGTTGAATTGGCCTGCATTTATTTTAGTGGTTTTTTTCAAAGTGTTTTTGTCGGCATGTACTGTTTTCGTCGTTGCAATTTCCCATCAGTTTTAGTGGTTTGCAAAGTGTTCTGTTGAATTGGCCTGCATTTATTTTAGTGGTTTTTTTCAAAGTGTTTTTGTCGGCATTTACTGTTTTCGTCGTTGCAATTTCCCATCAGTTTTAGTGGTTTGCAAAAAGTTCTGTTGAATTGGCCTGCATTTATTTTAGTGTTTTTTTCAAAGTGTTTTTGTTGAATTGGCCTGCATTTATTTTAGTGTTTTTTTTCAAAGTGTTTTTGTCGGCATTTACTGTTTTCGTCGTTGCAATTTCCCATCAGTTTTAGTGGTTTGCAAAAAGTTCTGTTGAATTGGCCTGCATTTATTTTAGTGGTTTTTTTCAAAGTGTTTTTGTTGAATTGGCCTGCATTTATTTTAGTGTTTTTTTTCAAAGTGTTTTTGTCGGCATTTACTGTTTTCGTCGTTGCAATTTCCCATCAGTTTTAGTGGTTTGCAAAAAGTTCTGTTGAATTGGCCTGCATTTATTTTAGTGGTTTTTTTCAAAGTGTTTTTGTCGGCATTTACTGTTTTCGTCGTTGCAATTTCCCATCAGTTTTAGTGGTTTGCAAAAAGTTCTGTTGAATTGGCCTGCATTTATTTTAGTGGTTTTTTTCAAAGTGTTTTTGTCGGCATTTACTGTTTTCGTCGTTGCAATTTCCCATAAGTTTTAGTGGTTTGCAAAGTGTTCTGTTGAATTGGCCCGCATTTATTTTATTGGTTTTTTTCAAAGTGTTTTTGTCTGTGTTAACTGTTTTTGTCGTTGCAATTTCCCATCAGTTTTAGTGGTTTGCAAAAAGTTCTGTTGAATTGGCCTGCATTTATTTTAGTGGTTTTTTAAAAAAGTGTTTTTGTTGAATTGGCCTGCATTTATTTTAGTGGTTTTTTTCAAAGTGTTTTTGTCGGCATTTACTGTTTTCGTCGTTGCAATTTCCCATCAGTTTTAGTGGTTTGCAAAAAGTTCTGTTGAATTGGCCTGCATTTATTTTAGTGGTTTTTTTCAAAGTGTTTTTGTTGAATTGGCCTGCATTTATTTTAGTGGTTTTTTTCAAAGTGTTTTTGTTGAATTGGCCTGCATTTATTTTAGTGGTTTTTTTCAAAGTGTTTTTTGTCGGCATTTACTGTTTTCGTCGTTGCAATTTCCCATCAGTTTTAGTGGTTTGCAAAAAGTTCTGTTGAATTGGCCTGCATTTATTTTAGTGGTTTTTTTCAAAGTGTTTTTGTCGGCATTTACTGTTTTCGTCGTTGCAATTTCCCATCAGTTTTAGTGGTTTGCAAAGTGTTCTGTTGAATTGGCCTGCATTTATTTTAGTGGTTTTTTTCAAAGTGTTTTTGTCGGCATTTACTGTTTTCGTCGTTGCAATTTCCCATCAGTTTTAGTGGTTTGCAAAGTGTTCTGTTGAATTGGCCTGTTTTTTTCAAAGTGTTTTTGTTGAATTGGCCTGCATTTATTTTAGTGGTTTTTTTCAAAGTGTTTTTGTCGGCATTTACTGTTTTCGTCGTTGCAATTTCCCATCAGTTTTAGTGGTTTGCAAAGTGTTCTGTTGAATTGGCCTGCATTTATTTTAGTGGTTTTTTTCAAAGTGTTTTTGTCGGCATTTACTGTTTTCGTCGTTGCAATTTCCCATCAGTTTTAGTGGTTTGCAAAAGGTTCTGTTGAATTGGCCTGCATTTATTTTAGTGTTTTTTTCAAAGTGTTTTTGTTGAATTGGCCTGCATTTATTTTAGTGTTTTTTTTCAAAGTGTTTTTGTCGGCATTTACTGTTTTCGTCGTTGCAATTTCCCATCAGTTTTAGTGGTTTGCAAAAAGTTCTGTTGAATTGGCCTGCATTTATTTTAGTGGTTTTTTTCAAAGTGTTTTTGACGGCATTTACTGTTTTCGTCGTTGCAATTTCCCATCAGTTTTAGTGGTTTGCAAAGTGTTCTGTTGAATTGGCCTGCATTTATTTTAGTGTTTTTTTTCAAAGTGTTTTTGTCGGCATTTACTGTTTTCGTCGTTGCAATTTCCCATCAGTTTTAGTGGTTTGCAAAAAGTTCTGTTGAATTGGCCTGCATTTATTTTAGTGGTTTTTTTCAAAGTGTTTTTGTCGGTGTTAACTGTTTTTGTCGTTGCAATTTCCCATTAGTTTTAGTGGTTTGCAAAGTGTTCTGTTGAATTGGCCTGCATTTGTTTTAGTGTTTTTTTTCAAAGTGTTTTTGTCGGCATTTACTGTTTTCGTCGTTGC
This sequence comes from Pungitius pungitius, assembly GCF_949316345.1. Taxonomy (NCBI): domain Eukaryota; kingdom Metazoa; phylum Chordata; class Actinopteri; order Perciformes; family Gasterosteidae; genus Pungitius; species Pungitius pungitius. The sequence continues at coordinate 671,012 of NW_026909893.1, read as the reverse complement.
AATTTCCCATTAGTTTTAGTGGTTTGCAAAGTGTTCTGTTGAATTGGCCCGCATTTATTTTATTGGTTTTTTTCAAAGTGTTTTTGTCTGTGTTAACTGTTTTTGTCGTTGCAATTTCCCATTAGTTTTAGTGGTTTGCAAAGTGTTCTGTTGAATTGGCCTGCATTTATTTTAGTGTTTTTTTTCAAAGTGTTTTTGTCGGCATTTACTGTTTTCGTCGTTGCAATTTCCCATCAGTTTTAGTGGTTTGCAAAAAGTTCTGTTGAATTGGCCTGCATTTATTTTAGTGGTTTTTTTCAAAGTGTTTTTGTCGGTGTTAACTGTTTTTGTCGTTGCAATTTCCCATTAGTTTTAGTGGTTTGCAAAGTGTTCTGTTGAATTGGCCTGCATTTATTTTAGTGTTTTTTTTCAAAGTGTTTTTGTCGGCATTTACTGTTTTCGTCGTTGCAATTTCCCATCAGTTTTAGTGGTTTGCAAAAAGTTCTGTTGAATTGGCCTGCATTTATTTTAGTGTTTTTTTCAAAGTGTTTTTGTTGAATTGGCCTGCATTTATTTTAGTGTTTTTTTTCAAAGTGTTTTTGTCGGCATTTACTGTTTTCGTCGTTGCAATTTCCCATCAGTTTTAGTGGTTTGCAAAAAGTTCTGTTGAATTGGCCTGCATTTATTTTAGTGGTTTTTTAAAAAAGTGTTTTTGTTGAATTGGCCTGCATTTATTTTAGTGGTTTTTTTCAAAGTGTTTTTGTCGGCATTTACTGTTTTCGTCGTTGCAATTTCCCATCAGTTTTAGTGGTTTGCAAAGTGTTCTGTTGAATTGGCCTGCATTTATTTTAGTGGTTTTTTTCAAAGTGTTTTTGTCGGCATTTACTGTTTTCGTCGTTGCAATTTCCCATCAGTTTTAGTGGTTTGCAAAAAGTTCTGTTGAATTGGCCTGCATTTATTTTAGTGTTTTTTTCAAAGTGTTTTTGTTGAATTGGCCTGCATTTATTTTAGTGTTTTTTTTCAAAGTGTTTTTGTCGGCATTTACTGTTTTCGTCGTTGCAATTTCCCATCAGTTTTAGTGGTTTGCAAAAAGTTCTGTTGAATTGGCCTGCATTTATTTTAGTGGTTTTTTTCAAAGTGTTTTTGACGGCATTTACTGTTTTCGTCGTTGCAATTTCCCATCAGTTTTAGTGGTTTGCAAAGTGTTCTGTTGAATTGGCCTGCATTTATTTTAGTGTTTTTTTTCAAAGTGTTTTTGTCAACATTTACTGTTTTCGTCGTTGCAATTTCCCATCAGTTTTAGTGGTTTGCAAAAAGTTCTGTTGAATTGGCCTGCATTTATTTTAGTGGTTTTTTTCAAAGTGTTTTTGTCGGCATTTACTGTTTTCGTCGTTGCAATTTCCCATCAGTTTTAGTGGTTTGCAAAAAGTTCTGTTGAATTGGCCTGCATTTATTTTAGTGGTTTTTTTCAAAGTGTTTTTGTCGGTGTTAACTGTTTTTGTCGTTGCAATTTCCCATTAGTTTTAGTGGTTTGCAAAGTGTTCTGTTGAATTGGCCTGCATTTGTTTTAGTGTTTTTTTTCAAAGTGTTTTTGTCGGCATTTACTGTTTTCGTCGTTGCAATTTCCCATTAGTTTTAGTGGTTTGCAAAGTGTTCTGTTGAATTGGCCCGCATTTATTTTATTGGTTTTTTTCAAAGTGTTTTTGTCTGTGTTAACTGTTTTTGTCGTTGCAATTTCCCATCAGTTTTAGTGGTTTGCAAAAAGTTCTGTTGAATTGGCCTGCATTTATTTTAGTGGTTTTTTAAAAAAGTGTTTTTGTTGAATTGGCCTGCATTTATTTTAGTGGTTTTTTTCAAAGTGTTTTTGTCGGCATTTACTGTTTTCGTCGTTGCAATTTCCCATCAGTTTTAGTGGTTTGCAAAAAGTTCTGTTGAATTGGCCTGCATTTATTTTAGTGGTTTTTTTCAAAGTGTTTTTGTTGAATTGGCCTGCATTTATTTTAGTGGTTTTTTTCAAAGTGTTTTTGTTGAATTGGCCTGCATTTATTTTAGTGGTTTTTTTCAAAGTGTTTTTGTCGGCATTTACTGTTTTCGTCGTTGCAATTTCCCATCAGTTTTAGTGGTTTGCAAAAAGTTCTGTTGAATTGGCCTGCATTTATTTTAGTGGTTTTTTTCAAAGTGTTTTTGTTGAATTGGCGTGCATTTATTTTAGTGGTTTTTTTCAAAGTGTTTTTGTCGGCATTTACTGTTTTCGTCGTTGCAATTTCCCATCAGTTTTAGTGGTTTGCAAAGTATTCTGTTGAATTGGCCTGCATTTATTTTAGTGGTTTTTTTCAAAGTGTTTTTGTCGGCATTTACTGTTTTCGTCGTTGCAATTTCCCATCAGTTTTAGTGGTTTGCAAAGTGTTCTGTTGAATTGGCCTGTTTTTTTCAAAGTGTTTTTGTTGAATTGGCCTGCATTTATTTTAGTGGTTTTTTTCAAAGTGTTTTTGTCGGCATTTACTGTTTTCGTCGTTGCAATTTCCCATCAGTTTTAGTGGTTTGCAAAGTGTTCTGTTGAATTGGCCTGCATTTATTTTAGTGGTTTTTTTCAAAGTGTTTTTGTCGGCATTTACTGTTTTCGTCGTTGCAATTTCCCATCAGTTTTAGTGGTTTGCAAAAAGTTCTGTTGAATTGGCCTGCATTTATTTTAGTGTTTTTTTCAAAGTGTTTTTGTTGAATTGGCCTGCATTTATTTTAGTGTTTTTTTTCAAAGTGTTTTTGTCGGCATTTACTGTTTTCGTCGTTGCAATTTCCCATCAGTTTTAGTGGTTTGCAAAAAGTTCTGTTGAATTGGCCTGCATTTATTTTAGTGGTTTTTTTCAAAGTGTTTTTGACGGCATTTACTGTTTTCGTCGTTGCAATTTCCCATCAGTTTTAGTGGTTTGCAAAGTGTTCTGTTGAATTGGCCTGCATTTATTTTAGTGTTTTTTTTCAAAGTGTTTTTGTCGGCATTTACTGTTTTCGTCGTTGCAATTTCCCATCAGTTTTAGTGGTTTGCAAAAAGTTCTGTTGAATTGGCCTGCATTTATTTTAGTGGTTTTTTTCAAAGTGTTTTTGTCGGCATTTACTGTTTTCGTCGTTGCATTTTCCCATCAGTTTTAGTGGTTTGCAAAAAGTTCTGTTGAATTGGCCTGCATTTATTTTAGTGGTTTTTTTCAAAGTGTTTTTGTCGGTGTTAACTGTTTTTGTCGTTGCAATTTCCCATTAGTTTTAGTGGTTTGCAAAGTGTTCTGTTGAATTGGCCTGCATTTATTTTAGTGTTTTTTTTCAAAGTGTTTTTGTCGGCATTTACTGTTTTCGTCGTTGCAATTTCCCATCAGTTTTAGTGGTTTGCAAAAAGTTCTGTTGAATTGGCCTGCATTTATTTTAGTGGTTTTTTTCAAAGTGTTTTTGTCGGCATTTACTGTTTTCGTCGTTGCAATTTCCCATCAGTTTTAGTGGTTTGCAAAAAGTTCTGTTGAATTGGCCTGCATTTATTTTAGTGTTTTTTTCAAAGTGTTTTTGTTGAATTGGCCTGCATTTATTTTAGTGTTTTTTTTCAAAGTGTTTTTGTCGGCATTTACTGTTTTCGTCGTTGCAATTTCCCATCAGTTTTAGTGGTTTGCAAAAAGTTCTGTTGAATTGGCCTGCATTTATTTTAGTGGTTTTTTAAAAAAGTGTTTTTGTTGAATTGGCCTGCATTTATTTTAGTGGTTTTTTTCAAAGTGTTTTTGTCGGCATTTACTGTTTTCGTCGTTGCAATTTCCCATCAGTTTTAGTGGTTTGCAAAAAGTTCTGTTGAATTGGCCTGCATTTATTTTAGTGGTTTTTTTCAAAGTGTTTTTGTCGGCATTTACTGTTTTCGTCGTTGCAATTTCCCATCAGTTTTAGTGGTTTGCAAAAAGTTCTGTTGAATTGGCCTGCATTTATTTTAGTGGTTTTTTTCAAAGTGTTTTTGTCGGTGTTAACTGTTTTTGTCGTTGCAATTTCCCATTAGTTTTAGTGGTTTGCAAAGTGTTCTGTTGAATTGGCCTGCATTTGTTTTAGTGTTTTTTTTCAAAGTGTTTTTGTCGGCATTTACTGTTTTCGTCGTTGCAATTTCCCATTAGTTTTAGTGGTTTGCAAAGTGTTCTGTTGAATTGGCCCGCATTTATTTTATTGGTTTTTTTCAAAGTGTTTTTGTCTGTGTTAACTGTTTTTGTCGTTGCAATTTCCCATCAGTTTTAGTGGTTTGCAAAAAGTTCTGTTGAATTGGCCTGCATTTATTTTAGTGGTTTTTTAAAAAAGTGTTTTTGTTGAATTGGCCTGCATTTATTTTAGTGGTTTTTTTCAAAGTGTTTTTGTCGGCATTTACTGTTTTCGTCGTTGCAATTTCCCATCAGTTTTAGTGGTTTGCAAAAAGTTCTGTTGAATTGGCCTGCATTTATTTTAGTGGTTTTTTTCAAAGTGTTTTTGTTGAATTGGCCTGCATTTATTTTAGTGGTTTTTTTCAAAGTGTTTTTGTTGAATTGGCCTGCATTTATTTTAGTGGTTTTTTTCAAAGTGTTTTTGTCGGCATTTACTGTTTTCGTCGTTGCAATTTCCCATCAGTTTTAGTGGTTTGCAAAAAGTTCTGTTGAATTGGCCTGCATTTATTTTAGTGGTTTTTTTCAAAGTGTTTTTGTTGAATTGGCGTGCATTTATTTTAGTGGTTTTTTTCAAAGTGTTTTTGTCGGCATTTACTGTTTTCGTCGTTGCAATTTCCCATCAGTTTTAGTGGTTTGCAAAGTATTCTGTTGAATTGGCCTGCATTTATTTTAGTGGTTTTTTTCAAAGTGTTTTTGTCGGCATTTACTGTTTTCGTCGTTGCAATTTCCCATCAGTTTTAGTGGTTTGCAAAGTGTTCTGTTGAATTGGCCTGTTTTTTTCAAAGTGTTTTTGTTGAATTGGCCTGCATTTATTTTAGTGGTTTTTTTCAAAGTGTTTTTGTCGGCATTTACTGTTTTCGTCGTTGCAATTTCCCATCAGTTTTAGTGGTTTGCAAAGTGTTCTGTTGAATTGGCCTGCATTTATTTTAGTGGTTTTTTTCAAAGTGTTTTTGTCGGCATTTACTGTTTTCGTCGTTGCAATTTCCCATCAGTTTTAGTGGTTTGCAAAAAGTTCTGTTGAATTGGCCTGCATTTATTTTAGTGTTTTTTTCAAAGTGTTTTTGTTGAATTGGCCTGCATTTATTTTAGTGTTTTTTTTCAAAGTGTTTTTGTCGGCATTTACTGTTTTCGTCGTTGCAATTTCCCATCAGTTTTAGTGGTTTGCAAAAAGTTCTGTTGAATTGGCCTGCATTTATTTTAGTGGTTTTTTTCAAAGTGTTTTTGACGGCATTTACTGTTTTCGTCGTTGCAATTTCCCATCAGTTTTAGTGGTTTGCAAAGTGTTCTGTTGAATTGGCCTGCATTTGTTTTAGTGTTTTTTTTCAAAGTGTTTTTGTCGGCATTTACTGTTTTCGTCGTTGCAATTTCCCATCAGTTTTAGTGGTTTGCAAAAAGTTCTGTTGAATTGGCCTGCATTTATTTTAGTGGTTTTTTTCAAAGTGTTTTTGTCGGCATTTACTGTTTTCGTCGTTGCATTTTCCCATCAGTTTTAGTGGTTTGCAAAAAGTTCTGTTGAATTGGCCTGCATTTATTTTAGTGGTTTTTTTCAAAGTGTTTTTGTCGGTGTTAACTGTTTTTGTCGTTGCAATTTCCCATTAGTTTTAGTGGTTTGCAAAGTGTTCTGTTGAATTGGCCTGCATTTGTTTTAGTGTTTTTTTTCAAAGTGTTTTTGTCGGCATTTACTGTTTTCGTCGTTGCAATTTCCCATTAGTTTTAGTGGTTTGCAAAGTGTTCTGTTGAATTGGCCCGCATTTATTTTATTGGTTTTTTTCAAAGTGTTTTTGTCTGTGTTAACTGTTTTTGTCGTTGCAATTTCCCATTAGTTTTAGTGGTTTGCAAAGTGTTCTGTTGAATTGGCCTGCATTTATTTTAGTGTTTTTTTTCAAAGTGTTTTTGTCGGCATTTACTGTTTTCGTCGTTGCAATTTCCCATCAGTTTTAGTGGTTTGCAAAAAGTTCTGTTGAATTGGCCTGCATTTATTTTAGTGGTTTTTTTCAAAGTGTTTTTGTCGGTGTTAACTGTTTTTGTCGTTGCAATTTCCCATTAGTTTTAGTGGTTTGCAAAGTGTTCTGTTGAATTGGCCTGCATTTATTTTAGTGTTTTTTTTCAAAGTGTTTTTGTCGGCATTTACTGTTTTCGTCGTTGCAATTTCCCATCAGTTTTAGTGGTTTGCAAAAAGTTCTGTTGAATTGGCCTGCATTTATTTTAGTGTTTTTTTCAAAGTGTTTTTGTTGAATTGGCCTGCATTTATTTTAGTGTTTTTTTTCAAAGTGTTTTTGTCGGCATTTACTGTTTTCGTCGTTGCAATTTCCCATCAGTTTTAGTGGTTTGCAAAAAGTTCTGTTGAATTGGCCTGCATTTATTTTAGTGGTTTTTTAAAAAAGTGTTTTTGTTGAATTGGCCTGCATTTATTTTAGTGGTTTTTTTCAAAGTGTTTTTGTCGGCATTTACTGTTTTCGTCGTTGCAATTTCCCATCAGTTTTAGTGGTTTGCAAAAAGTTCTGTTGAATTGGCCTGCATTTATTTTAGTGGTTTTTTTCAAAGTGTTTTTGTTGAATTGGCCTGCATTTATTTTAGTGGTTTTTTTCAAAGTGTTTTTGTTGAATTGGCCTGCATTTATTTTAGTGGTTTTTTTCAAAGTGTTTTTGTCGGCATTTACTGTTTTCGTCGTTGCAATTTCCCATCAGTTTTAGTGGTTTGCAAAAAGTTCTGTTAAATTGGCCTGCATTTATTTTAGTGGTTTTTTTCAAAGTGTTTTTGTTGAATTGGCGTGCATTTATTTTAGTGGTTTTTTTCAAAGTGTTTTTGTCGGCATTTACTGTTTTCGTCGTTGCAATTTCCCATCAGTTTTAGTGGTTTGCAAAGTATTCTGTTGAATTGGCCTGCATTTATTTTAGTGGTTTTTTTCAAAGTGTTTTTGTCGGCATTTACTGTTTTCGTCGTTGCAATTTCCCATCAGTTTTAGTGGTTTGCAAAGTGTTCTGTTGAATTGGCCTGTTTTTTTCAAAGTGTTTTTGTTGAATTGGCCTGCATTTATTTTAGTGGTTTTTTTCAAAGTGTTTTTGTCGGCATTTACTGTTTTCGTCGCAATTTCCCATCAGTTTTAGTGGTTTGCAAAGTGTTCTGTTGAATTGGCCTGCATTTATTTTAGTGGTTTTTTTCAAAGTGTTTTTGTCGGCATTTACTGTTTTCGTCGTTGCAATTTCCCATCAGTTTTAGTGGTTTGCAAAAAGTTCTGTTGAATTGGCCTGCATTTATTTTAGTGTTTTTTTCAAAGTGTTTTTGTTGAATTGGCCTGCATTTATTTTAGTGTTTTTTTTCAAAGTGTTTTTGTCGGCATTTACTGTTTTCGTCGTTGCAATTTCCCATCAGTTTTAGTGGTTTGCAAAGTGTTCTGTTGAATTGGCCTGTTTTTTTCAAAGTGTTTTTGTTGAATTGGCCTGCATTTATTTTAGTGGTTTTTTTCAAAGTGTTTTTGTCGGCATTTACTGTTTTCGTCGCAATTTCCCATCAGTTTTAGTGGTTTGCAAAGTGTTCTGTTGAATTGGCCTGCATTTATTTTAGTGGTTTTTTTCAAAGTGTTTTTGTCGGCATTTACTGTTTTCGTCGTTGCAATTTCCCATCAGTTTTAGTGGTTTGCAAAAAGTTCTGTTGAATTGGCCTGCATTTATTTTAGTGTTTTTTTCAAAGTGTTTTTGTTGAATTGGCCTGCATTTATTTTAGTGTTTTTTTTCAAAGTGTTTTTGTCGGCATTTACTGTTTTCGTCGTTGCAATTTCCCATCAGTTTTAGTGGTTTGCAAAAAGTTCTGTTGAATTGGCCTGCATTTATTTTAGTGGTTTTTTTCAAAGTGTTTTTGACGGCATTTACTGTTTTCGTCGTTGCAATTTCCCATCAGTTTTAGTGGTTTGCAAAGTGTTCTGTTGAATTGGCCTGCATTTATTTTAGTGTTTTTTTTCAAAGTGTTTTTGTCGGCATTTACTGTTTTCGTCGTTGCAATTTCCCATCAGTTTTAGTGGTTTGCAAAAAGTTCTGTTGAATTGGCCTGCATTTATTTTAGTGGTTTTTTAAAAAAGTGTTTTTGTTGAATTGGCCTGCATTTATTTTAGTGGTTTTTTTCAAAGTGTTTTTGTTGAATTGGCCTGCATTTATTTTAGTGGTTTTTTTCAAAGTGTTTTTGTCGGCATTTACTGTTTTCGTCGTTGCAATTTCCCATCAGTTTTAGTGGTTTGCAAAAAGTTCTGTTGAATTGGCCTGCATTTATTTTAGTGGTTTTTTTCAAAGTGTTTTTGTTGAATTGGCGTGCATTTATTTTAGTGGTTTTTTTCAAAGTGTTTTTGTCGGCATTTACTGTTTTCGTCGTTGCAATTTCCCATCAGTTTTAGTGGTTTGCAAAGTATTCTGTTGAATTGGCCTGCATTTATTTTAGTGGTTTTTTTCAAAGTGTTTTTGTCGGCATTTACTGTTTTCGTCGTTGCAATTTCCCATCAGTTTTAGTGGTTTGCAAAAAGTTCTGTTGAATTGGCCTGCATTTATTTTAGTGGTTTTTTTCAAAGTGTTTTTGTCGGCATTTACTGTTTTCGTCGTTGCAATTTCCCATCAGTTTTAGTGGTTTGCAAAAAGTTCTGTTGAATTGGCCTGCATTTATTTTAGTGGTTTTTTTCAAAGTGTTTTTGTCGGCATTTACTGTTTTCGTCGTTGCAATTTCCCATCAGTTTTAGTGGTTTGCAAAGTGTTCTGTTGAATTGGCCTGCATTTATTTTAGTGGTTTTTTTCAAAGTGTTTTTGTCGGCATTTACTGTTTTTGTCGTTGCAATTTCCCATCAGTTTTAGTGGTTTGCAAAGTGTTCTGTTGAATTGGCCTGCATTTATTTTAGTGTTTTTTTCAAAGTGTTTTTGTTGAATTGGCCTGCATTTATTTTAGTGGTTTTTTTCAAAGTGTTTTTGTCGGCATTTACTGTTTTCGTCGTTGCAATTTCCCATCAGTTTTAGTGGTTTGCAAAAAGTTCTGTTGAATTGGCCTGCATTTATTTTAGTGGTTTTTATCAAAGTGTTTTTGTTGAATTGGCCTGCATTTATTTTAGTGGTTTTTTTCAAAGTGTTTTTGACGGCATTTACTGTTTTCGTCGTTGCAATTTCCCATTAGTCTTAGTGGTTTGCAAAGTGTTCTGTTGAATTGGCCTGCATTTATTTAAGTGGTTTTTTTCAAAGTGTTTTTGTCGGCATTTACTGTTTTCGTCGTTGCAATTTCCCATCAGTTTTAGTGGTTTGCAAAGTTTTCTGTTGAATTGGCCTGCATTTATTTTAGTGGTTTTTTTCAAAGTGTTTTTGTCGGCATTTACTGTTTTCGTCGTTGCAATTTCCCATCAGTTTTAGTGGTTTGCAAAGTGTTCTGTTGAATTGGCCTGCATTTATTTTAGTGGTTTTTTTCAAAGTGTTTTTGTTGAATTGGCCTGCATTTATTTTAGTGGTTTTTTTCAAAGTGTTTTTGACGGCATTTACTGTTTTCGTCGTTGCAATTTCCCATTAGTCTTAGTGGTTTGCAAAGTGTTCTGTTGAATTGGCCTGCATTTATTTAAGTGGTTTTTTTCAAAGTGTTTTTGTCGGCATTTACTGTTTTCGTCGTTGCAATTTCCCATCAGTTTTAGTGGTTTGCAAAGTTTTCTGTTGAATTGGCCTGCATTTATTTTAGTGGTTTTTTTCAAAGTGTTTTTGTCGGCATTTACTGTTTTCGTCGTTGCAATTTCCCATCAGTTTTAGTGGTTTGCAAAGTGTTCTGTTGAATTGGCCTGCATTTATTTTAGTGGTTTTTTTCAAAGTGTTTTTGTCGGCATTTACTGTTTTCGTCGTTGCAATTTCCCATCAGTTTTAGTGGTTTGCAAAGTGTTCTGTTGAATTGGCCTGCATTTATTTTAGTGGTTTTTTTCAAAGTGTTTTTGTCGGCATTTACTGTTTTCGTCGTTGCAATTTCCCATCAGTTTTAGTGGTTTGCAAAGTGTTCTGTTGAATTGGCCTGCATTTATTTTAGTGGTTTTTTTCAAAGTGTTTTTGTCGGCATTTACTGTTTTCGTCGTTGCAATTTCCCATCAGTTTTAGTGGTTTGCAAAGTGTTCTGTTGAATTGGCCTGCATTTATTTTAGTGGTTTTTTTCAAAGTGTTTTTGTTGAATTGGCCTGCATTTATTTAAGTGGTTTTTTTCAAAGTGTTTTTGTCGGCATTTACTGTTTTCGTCGTTGCAATTTCCCATCAGTTTTAGTGGTTTGCAAAGTGTTCTGTTGAATTGGCCTGCATTTATTTTAGTGGTTTTTTTCAAAGTGTTTTTGTCGGCATTTACTGTTTTCGTCGTTGCAATTTCCCATCAGTTTTAGTGGTTTGCAAAGTGTTCTGTTGAATTGGCCTGCATTTATTTTAGTGTTTTTTTCAAAGTGTTTTTGTTGAATTGGCCTGCATTTATTTTAGTGGTTTTTTTCAAAGTGTTTTTGTCGGCATTTACTGTTTTCGTCGTTGCAATTTCCCATCAGTTTTAGTGGTTTGCAAAAAGTTCTGTTGAATTGGCCTGCATTTATTTTAGTGGTTTTTATCAAAGTGTTTTTGACGGCATTTACTGTTTTCGTCGTTGCAATTTCCCATTAGTTTTAGTGGTTTGCAAAGTGTTCTGTTGAATTGGCCCGCATTTATTTTATTGGTTTTTTTCAAAGTGTTTTTGTCTGTGTTAACTGTTTTTGTCGTTGCAATTTCCCATTAGTTTTAGTGGTTTGCAAAGTGTTCTGTTGAATTGGCCTGCATTAATTTTAGTGGTTTTTTTCAAAGTGTTTTTGTCGGCATTTACTGTTTTCGTCGTTGCAATTTCCCATCAGTTTTAGTGGTTTGCAAAAAGTTCTGTTGAATTGGCCTGCATTTATTTTAGTGGTTTTTTTCAAAGTGTTTTTGTCGGTGTTAACTGTTTTTGTCGTTGCAATTTCCCATTAGTTTTAGTGGTTTGCAAAGTGTTCTGTTGAATTGGCCTGCATTAATTTTAGTGGTTTTTTTCAAAGTGTTTTTGTCGGCATTTACTGTTTTCGTCGTTGCAATTTCCCATCAGTTTTAGTGGTTTGCAAAGTATTCTGTTGAATTGGCCTGCATTTATTTTAGTGGTTTTTTTCAAAGTGTTTTTGTCGGCATTTACTGTTTTCGTCGTTGCAATTTCCCATCAGTTTTAGTGGTTTGCAAAGTGTTCTGTTGAATTGGCCTGTTTTTTTCAAAGTGTTTTTGTTGAATTGGCCTGCATTTATTTTAGTGGTTTTTTTCAAAGTGTTTTTGTCGGCATTTACTGTTTTCGTCGTTGCAATTTCCCATCAGTTTTAGTGGTTTGCAAAGTGTTCTGTTGAATTGGCCTGCATTTATTTTAGTGGTTTTTTTCAAAGTGTTTTTGTCGGCATTTACTGTTTTCGTCGTTGCAATTTCCCATCAGTTTTAGTGGTTTGCAAAAAGTTCTGTTGAATTGGCCTGCATTTATTTTAGTGTTTTTTTCAAAGTGTTTTTGTTGAATTGGCCTGCATTTATTTTAGTGTTTTTTTTCAAAGTGTTTTTGTCGGCATTTACTGTTTTCGTCGTTGCAATTTCCCATCAGTTTTAGTGGTTTGCAAAAAGTTCTGTTGAATTGGCCTGCATTTATTTTAGTGGTTTTTTTCAAAGTGTTTTTGACGGCATTTACTGTTTTCGTCGTTGCATTTTCCCATCAGTTTTAGTGGTTTGCAAAAAGTTCTGTTGAATTGGCCTGCATTTATTTTAGTGGTTTTTTTCAAAGTGTTTTTGTCGGTGTTAACTGTTTTTGTCGTTGCAATTTCCCATTAGTTTTAGTGGTTTGCAAAGTGTTCTGTTGAATTGGCCTGCATTTGTTTTAGTGTTTTTTTTCAAAGTGTTTTTGTCGGCATTTACTGTTTTCGTCGTTGCAATTTCCCATTAGTTTTAGTGGTTTGCAAAGTGTTCTGTTGAATTGGCCCGCATTTATTTTATTGGTTTTTTTCAAAGTGTTTTTGTCTGTGTTAACTGTTTTTGTCGTTGCAATTTCCCATTAGTTTTAGTGGTTTGCAAAGTGTTCTGTTGAATTGGCCTGCATTTATTTTAGTGTTTTTTTTCAAAGTGTTTTTGTCGGCATTTACTGTTTTCGTCGTTGCAATTTCCCATCAGTTTTAGTGGTTTGCAAAAAGTTCTGTTGAATTGGCCTGCATTTATTTTAGTGGTTTTTTTCAAAGTGTTTTTGTCGGTGTTAACTGTTTTTGTCGTTGCAATTTCCCATTAGTTTTAGTGGTTTGCAAAGTGTTCTGTTGAATTGGCCTGCATTTATTTTAGTGTTTTTTTTCAAAGTGTTTTTGTCGGCATTTACTGTTTTCGTCGTTGCAATTTCCCATCAGTTTTAGTGGTTTGCAAAAAGTTCTGTTGAATTGGCCTGCATTTATTTTAGTGTTTTTTTCAAAGTGTTTTTGTTGAATTGGCCTGCATTTATTTTAGTGTTTTTTTTCAAAGTGTTTTTGTCGGCATTTACTGTTTTCGTCGTTGCAATTTCCCATCAGTTTTAGTGGTTTGCAAAAAGTTCTGTTGAATTGGCCTGCATTTATTTTAGTGGTTTTTTAAAAAAGTGTTTTTGTTGAATTGGCCTGCATTTATTTTAGTGGTTTTTTTCAAAGTGTTTTTGTCGGCATTTACTGTTTTCGTCGTTGCAATTTCCCATCAGTTTTAGTTGTTTGCAAAAAGTTCTGTTGAATTGGCCTGCATTTATTTTAGTGGTTTTTTTCAAAGTGTTTTTGTCGGCATTTACTGTTTTCGTCGTTGCAATTTCCCATCAGTTTTAGTGGTTTGCAAAAAGTTCTGTTGAATTGGCCTGCATTTATTTTAGTGGTTTTTTTCAAAGTGTTTTTGTCGGTGTTAACTGTTTTTGTCGTTGCAATTTCCCATTAGTTTTAGTGGTTTGCAAAGTGTTCTGTTGAATTGGCCTGCATTTGTTTTAGTGTTTTTTTTCAAAGTGTTTTTGTCGGCATTTACTGTTTTCGTCGTTGCAATTTCCCATTAGTTTTAGTGGTTTGCAAAGTGTTCTGTTGAATTGGCCCGCATTTATTTTATTGGTTTTTTTCAAAGTGTTTTTGTCTGTGTTAACTGTTTTTGTCGTTGCAATTTCCCATCAGTTTTAGTGGTTTGCAAAAAGTTCTGTTGAATTGGCCTGCATTTATTTTAGTGGTTTTTTAAAAAAGTGTTTTTGTTGAATTGGCCTGCATTTATTTTAGTGTTTTTTTTCAAAGTGTTTTTGTCGGCATTTACTGTTTTCGTCGTTGCAATTTCCCATCAGTTTTAGTGGTTTGCAAAAAGTTCTGTTGAATTGGCCTGCATTTATTTTAGTGGTTTTTTTCAAAGTGTTTTTGTTGAATTGGCCTGCATTTATTTTAGTGGTTTTTTTCAAAGTGTTTTTGTTGAATTGGCCTGCATTTATTTTAGTGGTTTTTTTCAAAGTGTTTTTGTCGGCATTTACTGTTTTCGTCGTTGCAATTTCCCATCAGTTTTAGTGGTTTGCAAAAAGTTCTGTTGAATTGGCCTGCATTTATTTTAGTGGTTTTTTTCAAAGTGTTTTTGTTGAATTGGCGTGCATTTATTTTAGTGGTTTTTTTCAAAGTGTTTTTGTCGGCATTTACTGTTTTCGTCGTTGCAATTTCCCATCAGTTTTAGTGGTTTGCAAAGTATTCTGTTGAATTGGCCTGCATTTATTTTAGTGGTTTTTTTCAAAGTGTTTTTGTCGGCATTTACTGTTTTCGTCGTTGCAATTTCCCATCAGTTTTAGTGGTTTGCAAAGTGTTCTGTTGAATTGGCCTGTTTTTTTCAAAGTGTTTTTGTTGAATTGGCCTGCATTTATTTTAGTGGTTTTTTTCAAAGTGTTTTTGTCGGCATTTACTGTTTTCGTCGTTGCAATTTCCCATCAGTTTTAGTGGTTTGCAAAGTGTTCTGTTGAATTGGCCTGCATTTATTTTAGTGGTTTTTTTCAAAGTGTTTTTGTCGGCATTTACTGTTTTCGTCGTTGCAATTTCCCATCAGTTTTAGTGGTTTGCAAAAAGTTCTGTTGAATTGGCCTGCATTTATTTTAGTGTTTTTTTCAAAGTGTTTTTGTTGAATTGGCCTGCATTTATTTTAGTGTTTTTTTTCAAAGTGTTTTTGTCGGCATTTACTGTTTTCGTCGTTGCAATTTCCCATCAGTTTTAGTGGTTTGCAAAAAGTTCTGTTGAATTGGCCTGCATTTATTTTAGTGGTTTTTTTCAAAGTGTTTTTGACGGCATTTACTGTTTTCGTCGTTGCAATTTCCCATCAGTTTTAGTGGTTTGCAAAGTGTTCTGTTGAATTGGCCTGCATTTATTTTAGTGTTTTTTTTCAAAGTGTTTTTGTCGGCATTTACTGTTTTCGTCGTTGCAATTTCCCATCAGTTTTAGTGGTTTGCAAAAAGTTCTGTTGAATTGGCCTGCATTTATTTTAGTGGTTTTTTTCAAAGTGTTTTTGTCGGCATTTACTGTTTTCGTCGTTGCATTTTCCCATCAGTTTTAGTGGTTTGCAAAAAGTTCTGTTGAATTGGCCTGCATTTATTTTAGTGGTTTTTTTCAAAGTGTTTTTGTCGGTGTTAACTGTTTTTGTCGTTGCAATTTCCCATTAGTTTTAGTGGTTTGCAAAGTGTTCTGTTGAATTGGCCTGCATTTGTTTTAGTGTTTTTTTTCAAAGTGTTTTTGTCGGCATTTACTGTTTTCGTCGTTGCAATTTCCCATTAGTTTTAGTGGTTTGCAAAGTGTTCTGTTGAATTGGCCCGCATTTATTTTATTGGTTTTTTTCAAAGTGTTTTTGTCTGTGTTAACTGTTTTTGTCGTTGCAATTTCCCATTAGTTTTAGTGGTTTGCAAAGTGTTCTGTTGAATTGGCCTGCATTTATTTTAGTGTTTTTTTTCAAAGTGTTTTTGTCGGCATTTACTGTTTTCGTCGTTGCAATTTCCCATCAGTTTTAGTGGTTTGCAAAAAGTTCTGTTGAATTGGCCTGCATTTATTTTAGTGGTTTTTTTCAAAGTGTTTTTGTCGGTGTTAACTGTTTTTGTCGTTGCAATTTCCCATTAGTTTTAGTGGTTTGCAAAGTGTTCTGTTGAATTGGCCTGCATTTATTTTAGTGTTTTTTTTCAAAGTGTTTTTGTCGGCATTTACTGTTTTCGTCGTTGCAATTTCCCATCAGTTTTAGTGGTTTGCAAAAAGTTCTGTTGAATTGGCCTGCATTTATTTTAGTGTTTTTTTCAAAGTGTTTTTGTTGAATTGGCCTGCATTTATTTTAGTGTTTTTTTTCAAAGTGTTTTTGTCGGCATTTACTGTTTTCGTCGTTGCAATTTCCCATCAGTTTTAGTGGTTTGCAAAAAGTTCTGTTGAATTGGCCTGCATTTATTTTAGTGGTTTTTTAAAAAAGTGTTTTTGTTGAATTGGCCTGCATTTATTTTAGTGGTTTTTTTCAAAGTGTTTTTGTCGGCATTTACTGTTTTCGTCGTTGCAATTTCCCATCAGTTTTAGTTGTTTGCAAAAAGTTCTGTTGAATTGGCCTGCATTTATTTTAGTGGTTTTTTTCAAAGTGTTTTTGTCGGCATTTACTGTTTTCGTCGTTGCAATTTCCCATCAGTTTTAGTGGTTTGCAAAAAGTTCTGTTGAATTGGCCTGCATTTATTTTAGTGGTTTTTTTCAAAGTGTTTTTGTCGGTGTTAACTGTTTTTGTCGTTGCAATTTCCCATTAGTTTTAGTGGTTTGCAAAGTGTTCTGTTGAATTGGCCTGCATTTGTTTTAGTGTTTTTTTTCAAAGTGTTTTTGTCGGCATTTACTGTTTTCGTCGTTGCAATTTCCCATTAGTTTTAGTGGTTTGCAAAGTGTTCTGTTGAATTGGCCCGCATTTATTTTATTGGTTTTTTTCAAAGTGTTTTTGTCTGTGTTAACTGTTTTTGTCGTTGCAATTTCCCATCAGTTTTAGTGGTTTGCAAAAAGTTCTGTTGAATTGGCCTGCATTTATTTTAGTGGTTTTTTAAAAAAGTGTTTTTGTTGAATTGGCCTGCATTTATTTTAGTGGTTTTTTTCAAAGTGTTTTTGTCGGCATTTACTGTTTTCGTCGTTGCAATTTCCCATCAGTTTTAGTGGTTTGCAAAAAGTTCTGTTGAATTGGCCTGCATTTATTTTAGTGGTTTTTTTCAAAGTGTTTTTGTTGAATTGGCCTGCATTTATTTTAGTGGTTTTTTTCAAAGTGTTTTTGTTGAATTGGCCTGCATTTATTTTAGTGGTTTTTTTCAAAGTGTTTTTGTCGGCATTTACTGTTTTCGTCGTTGCAATTTCCCATCAGTTTTAGTGGTTTGCAAAAAGTTCTGTTGAATTGGCCTGCATTTATTTTAGTGGTTTTTTTCAAAGTGTTTTTGTTGAATTGGCGTGCATTTATTTTAGTGGTTTTTTTCAAAGTGTTTTTGTCGGCATTTACTGTTTTCGTCGTTGCAATTTCCCATCAGTTTTAGTGGTTTGCAAAGTATTCTGTTGAATTGGCCTGCATTTATTTTAGTGGTTTTTTTCAAAGTGTTTTTGTCGGCATTTACTGTTTTCGTCGTTGCAATTTCCCATCAGTTTTAGTGGTTTGCAAAGTGTTCTGTTGAATTGGCCTGTTTTTTTCAAAGTGTTTTTGTTGAATTGGCCTGCATTTATTTTAGTGGTTTTTTTCAAAGTGTTTTTGTCGGCATTTACTGTTTTCGTCGTTGCAATTTCCCATCAGTTTTAGTGGTTTGCAAAGTGTTCTGTTGAATTGGCCTGCATTTATTTTAGTGGTTTTTTTCAAAGTGTTTTTGTCGGCATTTACTGTTTTCGTCGTTGCAATTTCCCATCAGTTTTAGTGGTTTGCAAAAAGTTCTGTTGAATTGGCCTGCATTTATTTTAGTGTTTTTTTCAAAGTGTTTTTGTTGAATTGGCCTGCATTTATTTTAGTGTTTTTTTTCAAAGTGTTTTTGTCGGCATTTACTGTTTTCGTCGTTGCAATTTCCCATCAGTTTTAGTTGTTTGCAAAAAGTTCTGTTGAATTGGCCTGCATTTATTTTAGTGGTTTTTTTCAAAGTGTTTTTGACGGCATTTACTGTTTTCGTCGTTGCAATTTCCCATCAGTTTTAGTGGTTTGCAAAGTGTTCTGTTGAATTGGCCTGCATTTATTTTAGTGTTTTTTTTCAAAGTGTTTTTGTCGGCATTTACTGTTTTCGTCGTTGCAATTTCCCATCAGTTTTAGTGGTTTGCAAAAAGTTCTGTTGAATTGGCCTGCATTTATTTTAGTGGTTTTTTTCAAAGTGTTTTTGTCGGCATTTACTGTTTTCGTCGTTGCATTTTCCCATCAGTTTTAGTGGTTTGCAAAAAGTTCTGTTGAATTGGCCTGCATTTATTTTAGTGGTTTTTTTCAAAGTGTTTTTGTCGGTGTTAACTGTTTTTGTCGTTGCAATTTCCCATTAGTTTTAGTGGTTTGCAAAGTGTTCTGTTGAATTGGCCTGCATTTGTTTTAGTGTTTTTTTTCAAAGTGTTTTTGTCGGCATTTACTGTTTTCGTCGTTGCAATTTCCCATTAGTTTTAGTGGTTTGCAAAGTGTTCTGTTGAATTGGCCCGCATTTATTTTATTGGTTTTTTTCAAAGTGTTTTTGTCTGTGTTAACTGTTTTTGTCGTTGCAATTTCCCATTAGTTTTAGTGGTTTGCAAAGTGTTCTGTTGAATTGGCCTGCATTTATTTTAGTGTTTTTTTTCAAAGTGTTTTTGTCGGCATTTACTGTTTTCGTCGTTGCAATTTCCCATCAGTTTTAGTGGTTTGCAAAAAGTTCTGTTGAATTGGCCTGCATTTATTTTAGTGGTTTTTTTCAAAGTGTTTTTGTCGGTGTTAACTGTTTTTGTCGTTGCAATTTCCCATTAGTTTTAGTGGTTTGCAAAGTGTTCTGTTGAATTGGCCTGCATTTATTTTAGTGTTTTTTTTCAAAGTGTTTTTGTCGGCATTTACTGTTTTCGTCGTTGCAATTTCCCATCAGTTTTAGTGGTTTGCAAAAAGTTCTGTTGAATTGGCCTGCATTTATTTTAGTGTTTTTTTCAAAGTGTTTTTGTTGAATTGGCCTGCATTTATTTTAGTGTTTTTTTTCAAAGTGTTTTTGTCGGCATTTACTGTTTTCGTCGTTGCAATTTCCCATCAGTTTTAGTGGTTTGCAAAAAGTTCTGTTGAATTGGCCTGCATTTATTTTAGTGGTTTTTTAAAAAAGTGTTTTTGTTGAATTGGCCTGCATTTATTTTAGTGGTTTTTTTCAAAGTGTTTTTGTCGGCATTTACTGTTTTCGTCGTTGCAATTTCCCATCAGTTTTAGTGGTTTGCAAAAAGTTCTGTTGAATTGGCCTGCATTTATTTTAGTGGTTTTTTTCAAAGTGTTTTTGTCGGCATTTACTGTTTTCGTCGTTGCAATTTCCCATCAGTTTTAGTGGTTTGCAAAAAGTTCTGTTGAATTGGCCTGCATTTATTTTAGTGGTTTTTTTCAAAGTGTTTTTGTCGGTGTTAACTGTTTTTGTCGTTGCAATTTCCCATTAGTTTTAGTGGTTTGCAAAGTGTTCTGTTGAATTGGCCTGCATTTGTTTTAGTGTTTTTTTTCAAAGTGTTTTTGTCGGCATTTACTGTTTTCGTCGTTGCAATTTCCCATTAGTTTTAGTGGTTTGCAAAGTGTTCTGTTGAATTGGCCCGCATTTATTTTATTGGTTTTTTTCAAAGTGTTTTTGTCTGTGTTAACTGTTTTTGTCGTTGCAATTTCCCATCAGTTTTAGTGGTTTGCAAAAAGTTCTGTTGAATTGGCCTGCATTTATTTTAGTGGTTTTTTAAAAAAGTGTTTTTGTTGAATTGGCCTGCATTTATTTTAGTGGTTTTTTTCAAAGTGTTTTTGTCGGCATTTACTGTTTTCGTCGTTGCAATTTCCCATCAGTTTTAGTGGTTTGCAAAAAGTTCTGTTGAATTGGCCTGCATTTATTTTAGTGGTTTTTTTCAAAGTGTTTTTGTTGAATTGGCCTGCATTTATTTTAGTGGTTTTTTTCAAAGTGTTTTTGTTGAATTGGCCTGCATTTATTTTAGTGGTTTTTTTCAAAGTGTTTTTGTCGGCATTTACTGTTTTCGTCGTTGCAATTTCCCATCAGTTTTAGTGGTTTGCAAAAAGTTCTGTTGAATTGGCCTGCATTTATTTTAGTGGTTTTTTTCAAAGTGTTTTTGTTGAATTGGCGTGCATTTATTTTAGTGGTTTTTTTCAAAGTGTTTTTGTCGGCATTTACTGTTTTCGTCGTTGCAATTTCCCATCAGTTTTAGTGGTTTGCAAAGTATTCTGTTGAATTGGCCTGCATTTATTTTAGTGGTTTTTTTCAAAGTGTTTTTGTCGGCATTTACTGTTTTCGTCGTTGCAATTTCCCATCAGTTTTAGTGGTTTGCAAAGTGTTCTGTTGAATTGGCCTGTTTTTTTCAAAGTGTTTTTGTTGAATTGGCCTGCATTTATTTTAGTGGTTTTTTTCAAAGTGTTTTTGTCGGCATTTACTGTTTTCGTCGTTGCAATTTCCCATCAGTTTTAGTGGTTTGCAAAGTGTTCTGTTGAATTGGCCTGCATTTATTTTAGTGGTTTTTTTCAAAGTGTTTTTGTCGGCATTTACTGTTTTCGTCGTTGCAATTTCCCATCAGTTTTAGTGGTTTGCAAAAAGTTCTGTTGAATTGGCCTGCATTTATTTTAGTGTTTTTTTCAAAGTGTTTTTGTTGAATTGGCCTGCATTTATTTTAGTGTTTTTTTTCAAAGTGTTTTTGTCGGCATTTACTGTTTTCGTCGTTGCAATTTCCCATCAGTTTTAGTGGTTTGCAAAAAGTTCTGTTGAATTGGCCTGCATTTATTTTAGTGGTTTTTTTCAAAGTGTTTTTGACGGCATTTACTGTTTTCGTCGTTGCAATTTCCCATCAGTTTTAGTGGTTTGCAAAGTGTTCTGTTGAATTGGCCTGCATTTATTTTAGTGTTTTTTTTCAAAGTGTTTTTGTCGGCATTTACTGTTTTCGTCGTTGCAATTTCCCATCAGTTTTAGTGGTTTGCAAAAAGTTCTGTTGAATTGGCCTGCATTTATTTTAGTGGTTTTTTTCAAAGTGTTTTTGTCGGCATTTACTGTTTTCGTCGTTGCATTTTCCCATCAGTTTTAGTGGTTTGCAAAAAGTTCTGTTGAATTGGCCTGCATTTATTTTAGTGGTTTTTTTCAAAGTGTTTTTGTCGGTGTTAACTGTTTTTGTCGTTGCAATTTCCCATTAGTTTTAGTGGTTTGCAAAGTGTTCTGTTGAATTGGCCTGCATTTGTTTTAGTGTTTTTTTTCAAAGTGTTTTTGTCGGCATTTACTGTTTTCGTCGTTGCAATTTCCCATTAGTTTTAGTGGTTTGCAAAGTGTTCTGTTGAATTGGCCCGCATTTATTTTATTGGTTTTTTTCAAAGTGTTTTTGTCTGTGTTAACTGTTTTTGTCGTTGCAATTTCCCATTAGTTTTAGTGGTTTGCAAAGTGTTCTGTTGAATTGGCCTGCATTTATTTTAGTGTTTTTTTTCAAAGTGTTTTTGTCGGCATTTACTGTTTTCGTCGTTGCAATTTCCCATCAGTTTTAGTGGTTTGCAAAAAGTTCTGTTGAATTGGCCTGCATTTATTTTAGTGGTTTTTTTCAAAGTGTTTTTGTCGGTGTTAACTGTTTTTGTCGTTGCAATTTCCCATTAGTTTTAGTGGTTTGCAAAGTGTTCTGTTGAATTGGCCTGCATTTATTTTAGTGTTTTTTTTCAAAGTGTTTTTGTCGGCATTTACTGTTTTCGTCGTTGCAATTTCCCATCAGTTTTAGTGGTTTGCAAAAAGTTCTGTTGAATTGGCCTGCATTTATTTTAGTGTTTTTTTCAAAGTGTTTTTGTTGAATTGGCCTGCATTTATTTTAGTGTTTTTTTTCAAAGTGTTTTTGTCGGCATTTACTGTTTTCGTCGTTGCAATTTCCCATCAGTTTTAGTGGTTTGCAAAAAGTTCTGTTGAATTGGCCTGCATTTATTTTAGTGGTTTTTTAAAAAAGTGTTTTTGTTGAATTGGCCTGCATTTATTTTAGTGGTTTTTTTCAAAGTGTTTTTGTCGGCATTTACTGTTTTCGTCGTTGCAATTTCCCATCAGTTTTAGTGGTTTGCAAAAAGTTCTGTTGAATTGGCCTGCATTTATTTTAGTGGTTTTTTTCAAAGTGTTTTTGTTGAATTGGCCTGCATTTATTTTAGTGGTTTTTTTCAAAGTGTTTTTGTTGAATTGGCCTGCATTTATTTTAGTGGTTTTTTTCAAAGTGTTTTTGTCGGCATTTACTGTTTTCGTCGTTGCAATTTCCCATCAGTTTTAGTGGTTTGCAAAAAGTTCTGTTAAATTGGCCTGCATTTATTTTAGTGGTTTTTTTCAAAGTGTTTTTGTTGAATTGGCGTGCATTTATTTTAGTGGTTTTTTTCAAAGTGTTTTTGTCGGCATTTACTGTTTTCGTCGTTGCAATTTCCCATCAGTTTTAGTGGTTTGCAAAGTATTCTGTTGAATTGGCCTGCATTTATTTTAGTGGTTTTTTTCAAAGTGTTTTTGTCGGCATTTACTGTTTTCGTCGTTGCAATTTCCCATCAGTTTTAGTGGTTTGCAAAGTGTTCTGTTGAATTGGCCTGTTTTTTTCAAAGTGTTTTTGTTGAATTGGCCTGCATTTATTTTAGTGGTTTTTTTCAAAGTGTTTTTGTCGGCATTTACTGTTTTCGTCGCAATTTCCCATCAGTTTTAGTGGTTTGCAAAGTGTTCTGTTGAATTGGCCTGCATTTATTTTAGTGGTTTTTTTCAAAGTGTTTTTGTCGGCATTTACTGTTTTCGTCGTTGCAATTTCCCATCAGTTTTAGTGGTTTGCAAAAAGTTCTGTTGAATTGGCCTGCATTTATTTTAGTGTTTTTTTCAAAGTGTTTTTGTTGAATTGGCCTGCATTTATTTTAGTGTTTTTTTTCAAAGTGTTTTTGTCGGCATTTACTGTTTTCGTCGTTGCAATTTCCCATCAGTTTTAGTGGTTTGCAAAAAGTTCTGTTGAATTGGCCTGCATTTATTTTAGTGGTTTTTTTCAAAGTGTTTTTGACGGCATTTACTGTTTTCGTCGTTGCAATTTCCCATCAGTTTTAGTGGTTTGCAAAGTGTTCTGTTGAATTGGCCTGCATTTATTTTAGTGTTTTTTTTCAAAGTGTTTTTGTCGGCATTTACTGTTTTCGTCGTTGCAATTTCCCATCAGTTTTAGTGGTTTGCAAAAAGTTCTGTTGAATTGGCCTGCATTTATTTTAGTGGTTTTTTTCAAAGTGTTTTTGTCGGCATTTACTGTTTTCGTCGTTGCAATTTCCCATCAGTTTTAGTGGTTTGCAAAAAGTTCTGTTGAATTGGCCTGCATTTATTTTAGTGGTTTTTTTCAAAGTGTTTTTGTCGGTGTTAACTGTTTTTGTCGTTGCAATTTCCCATTAGTTTTAGTGGTTTGCAAAGTGTTCTGTTGAATTGGCCTGCATTTGTTTTAGTGTTTTTTTTCAAAGTGTTTTTGTCGGCATTTACTGTTTTCGTCGTTGCAATTTCCCATTAGTTTTAGTGGTTTGCAAAGTGTTCTGTTGAATTGGCCCGCATTTATTTTATTGGTTTTTTTCAAAGTGTTTTTGTCTGTGTTAACTGTTTTTGTCGTTGCAATTTCCCATCAGTTTTAGTGGTTTGCAAAAAGTTCTGTTGAATTGGCCTGCATTTATTTTAGTGGTTTTTTAAAAAAGTGTTTTTGTTGAATTGGCCTGCATTTATTTTAGTGGTTTTTTTCAAAGTGTTTTTGTCGGCATTTACTGTTTTCGTCGTTGCAATTTCCCATCAGTTTTAGTGGTTTGCAAAAAGTTCTGTTGAATTGGCCTGCATTTATTTTAGTGGTTTTTTTCAAAGTGTTTTTGTTGAATTGGCCTGCATTTATTTTAGTGGTTTTTTTCAAAGTGTTTTTGTTGAATTGGCCTGCATTTATTTTAGTGGTTTTTTTCAAAGTGTTTTTGTCGGCATTTACTGTTTTCGTCGTTGCAATTTCCCATCAGTTTTAGTGGTTTGCAAAAAGTTCTGTTGAATTGGCCTGCATTTATTTTAGTGGTTTTTTTCAAAGTGTTTTTGTTGAATTGGCGTGCATTTATTTTAGTGGTTTTTTTCAAAGTGTTTTTGTCGGCATTTACTGTTTTCGTCGTTGCAATTTCCCATCAGTTTTAGTGGTTTGCAAAGTATTCTGTTGAATTGGCCTGCATTTATTTTAGTGGTTTTTTTCAAAGTGTTTTTGTCGGCATTTACTGTTTTCGTCGTTGCAATTTCCCATCAGTTTTAGTGGTTTGCAAAGTGTTCTGTTGAATTGGCCTGTTTTTTTCAAAGTGTTTTTGTTGAATTGGCCTGCATTTATTTTAGTGGTTTTTTTCAAAGTGTTTTTGTCGGCATTTACTGTTTTCGTCGTTGCAATTTCCCATCAGTTTTAGTGGTTTGCAAAGTGTTCTGTTGAATTGGCCTGCATTTATTTTAGTGGTTTTTTTCAAAGTGTTTTTGTCGGCATTTACTGTTTTCGTCGTTGCAATTTCCCATCAGTTTTAGTGGTTTGCAAAGTGTTCTGTTGAATTGGCCTGCATTTATTTTAGTGGTTTTTTTCAAAGTGTTTTTGTTGAATTGGCCTGCATTTATTTTAGTGGTTTTTTTCAAAGTGTTTTTGTCGGCATTTACTGTTTTCGTCGTTGCAATTTCCCATCAGTTTTAGTGGTTTGCAAAAAGTTCTGTTGAATTGGCCTGCATTTATTTTAGTGGTTTTTTTCAAAGTGTTTTTGTTGAATTGGCCTGCATTTATTTTAGTGGTTTTTTTCAAAGTGTTTTTGACGGCATTTACTGTTTTCGTCGTTGCAATTTCCCATCAGTTTTAGTGGTTTGCAAAAAGTTCTGTTGAATTGGCCTGCATTTATTTTAGTGGTTTTTTTCAAAGTGTTTTTGTCGGTGTTAACTGTTTTTGTCGTTGCAATTTCCCATTAGTTTTAGTGGTTTGCAAAGTGTTCTGTTGAATTGGCCTGCATTTATTTTAGTGTTTTTTTTCAAAGTGTTTTTGTCGGCATTTACTGTTTTCGTCGTTGCAATTTCCCATCAGTTTTAGTGGTTTGCAAAAAGTTCTGTTGAATTGGCCTGCATTTATTTTAGTGGTTTTTTTCAAAGTGTTTTTGTCGGCATTTACTGTTTTCGTCGTTGCAATTTCCCATCAGTTTTAGTGGTTTGCAAAGTGTTCTGTTGAATTGGCCTGCATTTATTTTAGTGGTTTTTTTCAAAGTGTTTTTGTCGGCATTTACTGTTTTTGTCGTTGCAATTTCCCATCAGTTTTAGTGGTTTGCAAAGTGTTCTGTTGAATTGGCCTGCATTTATTTTAGTGTTTTTTTCAAAGTGTTTTTGTTGAATTGGCCTGCATTTATTTTAGTGGTTTTTTTCAAAGTGTTTTTGTCGGCATTTACTGTTTTCGTCGTTGCAATTTCCCATCAGTTTTAGTGGTTTGCAAAAAGTTCTGTTGAATTGGCCTGCATTTATTTTAGTGGTTTTTATCAAAGTGTTTTTGTTGAATTGGCCTGCATTTATTTTAGTGGTTTTTTTCAAAGTGTTTTTGACGGCATTTACTGTTTTCGTCGTTGCAATTTCCCATTAGTCTTAGTGGTTTGCAAAGTGTTCTGTTGAATTGGCCTGCATTTATTTAAGTGGTTTTTTTCAAAGTGTTTTTGTCGGCATTTACTGTTTTCGTCGTTGCAATTTCCCATCAGTTTTAGTGGTTTGCAAAGTTTTCTGTTGAATTGGCCTGCATTTATTTTAGTGGTTTTTTTCAAAGTGTTTTTGTCGGCATTTACTGTTTTCGTCGTTGCAATTTCCCATCAGTTTTAGTGGTTTGCAAAGTGTTCTGTTGAATTGGCCTGCATTTATTTTAGTGGTTTTTTTCAAAGTGTTTTTGTTGAATTGGCCTGCATTTATTTTAGTGGTTTTTTTCAAAGTGTTTTTGACGGCATTTACTGTTTTCGTCGTTGCAATTTCCCATTAGTCTTAGTGGTTTGCAAAGTGTTCTGTTGAATTGGCCTGCATTTATTTAAGTGGTTTTTTTCAAAGTGTTTTTGTCGGCATTTACTGTTTTCGTCGTTGCAATTTCCCATCAGTTTTAGTGGTTTGCAAAGTTTTCTGTTGAATTGGCCTGCATTTATTTTAGTGGTTTTTTTCAAAGTGTTTTTGTCGGCATTTACTGTTTTCGTCGTTGCAATTTCCCATCAGTTTTAGTGGTTTGCAAAGTGTTCTGTTGAATTGGCCTGCATTTATTTTAGTGGTTTTTTTCAAAGTGTTTTTGTCGGCATTTACTGTTTTCGTCGTTGCAATTTCCCATCAGTTTTAGTGGTTTGCAAAGTGTTCTGTTGAATTGGCCTGCATTTATTTTAGTGGTTTTTTTCAAAGTGTTTTTGTCTGTGTTAACTGTTTTTGTCGTTGCAATTTCCCATTAGTTTTAGTGGTTTGCAAAGTGTTCTGTTGAATTGGCCTGCATTTATTTTAGTGTTTTTTTTCAAAGTGTTTTTGTCGGCATTTACTGTTTTCGTCGTTGCAATTTCCCATCAGTTTTAGTGGTTTGCAAAAAGTTCTGTTGAATTGGCCTGCATTTATTTTAGTGTTTTTTTCAAAGTGTTTTTGTTGAATTGGCCTGCATTTATTTTAGTGTTTTTTTTCAAAGTGTTTTTGTCGGCATTTACTGTTTTCGTCGTTGCAATTTCCCATCAGTTTTAGTGGTTTGCAAAAAGTTCTGTTGAATTGGCCTGCATTTATTTTAGTGGTTTTTTAAAAAAGTGTTTTTGTTGAATTGGCCTGCATTTATTTTAGTGGTTTTTTTCAAAGTGTTTTTGTCGGCATTTACTGTTTTCGTCGTTGCAATTTCCCATCAGTTTTAGTGGTTTGCAAAAAGTTCTGTTGAATTGGCCTGCATTTATTTTAGTGGTTTTTTTCAAAGTGTTTTTGTCGGCATTTACTGTTTTCGTCGTTGCAATTTCCCATCAGTTTTAGTGGTTTGCAAAAAGTTCTGTTGAATTGGCCTGCATTTATTTTAGTGGTTTTTTTCAAAGTGTTTTTGTCGGTGTTAACTGTTTTTGTCGTTGCAATTTCCCATTAGTTTTAGTGGTTTGCAAAGTGTTCTGTTGAATTGGCCTGCATTTGTTTTAGTGTTTTTTTTCAAAGTGTTTTTGTCGGCATTTACTGTTTTCGTCGTTGCAATTTCCCATTAGTTTTAGTGGTTTGCAAAGTGTTCTGTTGAATTGGCCCGCATTTATTTTATTGGTTTTTTTCAAAGTGTTTTTGTCTGTGTTAACTGTTTTTGTCGTTGCAATTTCCCATCAGTTTTAGTGGTTTGCAAAAAGTTCTGTTGAATTGGCCTGCATTTATTTTAGTGGTTTTTTAAAAAAGTGTTTTTGTTGAATTGGCCTGCATTTATTTTAGTGGTTTTTTTCAAAGTGTTTTTGTCGGCATTTACTGTTTTCGTCGTTGCAATTTCCCATCAGTTTTAGTGGTTTGCAAAAAGTTCTGTTGAATTGGCCTGCATTTATTTTAGTGGTTTTTTTCAAAGTGTTTTTGTTGAATTGGCCTGCATTTATTTTAGTGGTTTTTTTCAAAGTGTTTTTGTTGAATTGGCCTGCATTTATTTTAGTGGTTTTTTTCAAAGTGTTTTTGTCGGCATTTACTGTTTTCGTCGTTGCAATTTCCCATCAGTTTTAGTGGTTTGCAAAAAGTTCTGTTGAATTGGCCTGCATTTATTTTAGTGGTTTTTTTCAAAGTGTTTTTGTTGAATTGGCGTGCATTTATTTTAGTGGTTTTTTTCAAAGTGTTTTTGTCGGCATTTACTGTTTTCGTCGTTGCAATTTCCCATCAGTTTTAGTGGTTTGCAAAGTATTCTGTTGAATTGGCCTGCATTTATTTTAGTGGTTTTTTTCAAAGTGTTTTTGTCGGCATTTACTGTTTTCGTCGTTGCAATTTCCCATCAGTTTTAGTGGTTTGCAAAGTGTTCTGTTGAATTGGCCTGTTTTTTTCAAAGTGTTTTTGTTGAATTGGCCTGCATTTATTTTAGTGGTTTTTTTCAAAGTGTTTTTGTCGGCATTTACTGTTTTCGTCGTTGCAATTTCCCATCAGTTTTAGTGGTTTGCAAAGTGTTCTGTTGAATTGGCCTGCATTTATTTTAGTGGTTTTTTTCAAAGTGTTTTTGTCGGCATTTACTGTTTTCGTCGTTGCAATTTCCCATCAGTTTTAGTGGTTTGCAAAAAGTTCTGTTGAATTGGCCTGCATTTATTTTAGTGTTTTTTTCAAAGTGTTTTTGTTGAATTGGCCTGCATTTATTTTAGTGTTTTTTTTCAAAGTGTTTTTGTCGGCATTTACTGTTTTCGTCGTTGCAATTTCCCATCAGTTTTAGTGGTTTGCAAAAAGTTCTGTTGAATTGGCCTGCATTTATTTTAGTGGTTTTTTTCAAAGTGTTTTTGACGGCATTTACTGTTTTCGTCGTTGCAATTTCCCATCAGTTTTAGTGGTTTGCAAAGTGTTCTGTTGAATTGGCCTGCATTTATTTTAGTGTTTTTTTTCAAAGTGTTTTTGTCGGCATTTACTGTTTTCGTCGTTGCAATTTCCCATCAGTTTTAGTGGTTTGCAAAAAGTTCTGTTGAATTGGCCTGCATTTATTTTAGTGGTTTTTTTCAAAGTGTTTTTGTCGGCATTTACTGTTTTCGTCGTTGCATTTTCCCATCAGTTTTAGTGGTTTGCAAAAAGTTCTGTTGAATTGGCCTGCATTTATTTTAGTGGTTTTTTTCAAAGTGTTTTTGTCGGTGTTAACTGTTTTTGTCGTTGCAATTTCCCATTAGTTTTAGTGGTTTGCAAAGTGTTCTGTTGAATTGGCCTGCATTTGTTTTAGTGTTTTTTTTCAAAGTGTTTTTGTCGGCATTTACTGTTTTCGTCGTTGCAATTTCCCATTAGTTTTAGTGGTTTGCAAAGTGTTCTGTTGAATTGGCCCGCATTTATTTTATTGGTTTTTTTCAAAGTGTTTTTGTCTGTGTTAACTGTTTTTGTCGTTGCAATTTCCCATTAGTTTTAGTGGTTTGCAAAGTGTTCTGTTGAATTGGCCTGCATTTATTTTAGTGGTTTTTTTCAAAGTGTTTTTGTCGGCATTTACTGTTTTCGTCGTTGCAATTTCCCATCAGTTTTAGTGGTTTGCAAAAAGTTCTGTTGAATTGGCCTGCATTTATTTTAGTGGTTTTTTTCAAAGTGTTTTTGACGGCATTTACTGTTTTCGTCGTTGCAATTTCCCATCAGTTTTAGTGGTTTGCAAAGTGTTCTGTTGAATTGGCCTGCATTTATTTTAGTGTTTTTTTTCAAAGTGTTTTTGTCGGCATTTACTGTTTTCGTCGTTGCAATTTCCCATCAGTTTTAGTGGTTTGCAAAAAGTTCTGTTGAATTGGCCTGCATTTATTTTAGTGGTTTTTTTCAAAGTGTTTTTGTCGGCATTTACTGTTTTCGTCGTTGCATTTTCCCATCAGTTTTAGTGGTTTGCAAAAAGTTCTGTTGAATTGGCCTGCATTTATTTTAGTGGTTTTTTTCAAAGTGTTTTTGTCGGTGTTAACTGTTTTTGTCGTTGCAATTTCCCATTAGTTTTAGTGGTTTGCAAAGTGTTCTGTTGAATTGGCCTGCATTTGTTTTAGTGTTTTTTTTCAAAGTGTTTTTGTCGGCATTTACTGTTTTCGTCGTTGCAATTTCCCATTAGTTTTAGTGGTTTGCAAAGTGTTCTGTTGAATTGGCCCGCATTTATTTTATTGGTTTTTTTCAAAGTGTTTTTGTCTGTGTTAACTGTTTTTGTCGTTGCAATTTCCCATTAGTTTTAGTGGTTTGCAAAGTGTTCTGTTGAATTGGCCTGCATTTATTTTAGTGTTTTTTTTCAAAGTGTTTTTGTCGGCATTTACTGTTTTCGTCGTTGCAATTTCCCATCAGTTTTAGTGGTTTGCAAAAAGTTCTGTTGAATTGGCCTGCATTTATTTTAGTGGTTTTTTTCAAAGTGTTTTTGTCGGTGTTAACTGTTTTTGTCGTTGCAATTTCCCATTAGTTTTAGTGGTTTGCAAAGTGTTCTGTTGAATTGGCCTGCATTTATTTTAGTGTTTTTTTTCAAAGTGTTTTTGTCGGCATTTACTGTTTTCGTCGTTGCAATTTCCCATCAGTTTTAGTGGTTTGCAAAAAGTTCTGTTGAATTGGCCTGCATTTATTTTAGTGTTTTTTTCAAAGTGTTTTTGTTGAATTGGCCTGCATTTATTTTAGTGTTTTTTTTCAAAGTGTTTTTGTCGGCATTTACTGTTTTCGTCGTTGCAATTTCCCATCAGTTTTAGTGGTTTGCAAAAAGTTCTGTTGAATTGGCCTGCATTTATTTTAGTGGTTTTTTAAAAAAGTGTTTTTGTTGAATTGGCCTGCATTTATTTTAGTGGTTTTTTTCAAAGTGTTTTTGTCGGCATTTACTGTTTTCGTCGTTGCAATTTCCCATCAGTTTTAGTGGTTTGCAAAAAGTTCTGTTGAATTGGCCTGCATTTATTTTAGTGGTTTTTTTCAAAGTGTTTTTGTTGAATTGGCCTGCATTTATTTTAGTGGTTTTTTTCAAAGTGTTTTTGTTGAATTGGCCTGCATTTATTTTAGTGGTTTTTTTCAAAGTGTTTTTGTCGGCATTTACTGTTTTCGTCGTTGCAATTTCCCATCAGTTTTAGTGGTTTGCAAAAAGTTCTGTTAAATTGGCCTGCATTTATTTTAGTGGTTTTTTTCAAAGTGTTTTTGTTGAATTGGCGTGCATTTATTTTAGTGGTTTTTTTCAAAGTGTTTTTGTCGGCATTTACTGTTTTCGTCGTTGCAATTTCCCATCAGTTTTAGTGGTTTGCAAAGTATTCTGTTGAATTGGCCTGCATTTATTTTAGTGGTTTTTTTCAAAGTGTTTTTGTCGGCATTTACTGTTTTCGTCGTTGCAATTTCCCATCAGTTTTAGTGGTTTGCAAAGTGTTCTGTTGAATTGGCCTGTTTTTTTCAAAGTGTTTTTGTTGAATTGGCCTGCATTTATTTTAGTGGTTTTTTTCAAAGTGTTTTTGTCGGCATTTACTGTTTTCGTCGCAATTTCCCATCAGTTTTAGTGGTTTGCAAAGTGTTCTGTTGAATTGGCCTGCATTTATTTTAGTGGTTTTTTTCAAAGTGTTTTTGTCGGCATTTACTGTTTTCGTCGTTGCAATTTCCCATCAGTTTTAGTGGTTTGCAAAAAGTTCTGTTGAATTGGCCTGCATTTATTTTAGTGTTTTTTTCAAAGTGTTTTTGTTGAATTGGCCTGCATTTATTTTAGTGTTTTTTTTCAAAGTGTTTTTGTCGGCATTTACTGTTTTCGTCGTTGCAATTTCCCATCAGTTTTAGTGGTTTGCAAAAAGTTCTGTTGAATTGGCCTGCATTTATTTTAGTGGTTTTTTTCAAAGTGTTTTTGACGGCATTTACTGTTTTCGTCGTTGCAATTTCCCATCAGTTTTAGTGGTTTGCAAAGTGTTCTGTTGAATTGGCCTGCATTTATTTTAGTGTTTTTTTTCAAAGTGTTTTTGTCGGCATTTACTGTTTTCGTCGTTGCAATTTCCCATCAGTTTTAGTGGTTTGCAAAAAGTTCTGTTGAATTGGCCTGCATTTATTTTAGTGGTTTTTTTCAAAGTGTTTTTGTCGGCATTTACTGTTTTCGTCGTTGCAATTTCCCATCAGTTTTAGTGGTTTGCAAAAAGTTCTGTTGAATTGGCCTGCATTTATTTTAGTGGTTTTTTTCAAAGTGTTTTTGTCGGTGTTAACTGTTTTTGTCGTTGCAATTTCCCATTAGTTTTAGTGGTTTGCAAAGTGTTCTGTTGAATTGGCCTGCATTTGTTTTAGTGTTTTTTTTCAAAGTGTTTTTGTCGGCATTTACTGTTTTCGTCGTTGCAATTTCCCATTAGTTTTAGTGGTTTGCAAAGTGTTCTGTTGAATTGGCCCGCATTTATTTTATTGGTTTTTTTCAAAGTGTTTTTGTCTGTGTTAACTGTTTTTGTCGTTGCAATTTCCCATCAGTTTTAGTGGTTTGCAAAAAGTTCTGTTGAATTGGCCTGCATTTATTTTAGTGGTTTTTTAAAAAAGTGTTTTTGTTGAATTGGCCTGCATTTATTTTAGTGGTTTTTTTCAAAGTGTTTTTGTCGGCATTTACTGTTTTCGTCGTTGCAATTTCCCATCAGTTTTAGTGGTTTGCAAAAAGTTCTGTTGAATTGGCCTGCATTTATTTTAGTGGTTTTTTTCAAAGTGTTTTTGTTGAATTGGCCTGCATTTATTTTAGTGGTTTTTTTCAAAGTGTTTTTGTTGAATTGGCCTGCATTTATTTTAGTGGTTTTTTTCAAAGTGTTTTTGTCGGCATTTACTGTTTTCGTCGTTGCAATTTCCCATCAGTTTTAGTGGTTTGCAAAAAGTTCTGTTGAATTGGCCTGCATTTATTTTAGTGGTTTTTTTCAAAGTGTTTTTGTTGAATTGGCGTGCATTTATTTTAGTGGTTTTTTTCAAAGTGTTTTTGTCGGCATTTACTGTTTTCGTCGTTGCAATTTCCCATCAGTTTTAGTGGTTTGCAAAGTATTCTGTTGAATTGGCCTGCATTTATTTTAGTGGTTTTTTTCAAAGTGTTTTTGTCGGCATTTACTGTTTTCGTCGTTGCAATTTCCCATCAGTTTTAGTGGTTTGCAAAGTGTTCTGTTGAATTGGCCTGTTTTTTTCAAAGTGTTTTTGTTGAATTGGCCTGCATTTATTTTAGTGGTTTTTTTCAAAGTGTTTTTGTCGGCATTTACTGTTTTCGTCGTTGCAATTTCCCATCAGTTTTAGTGGTTTGCAAAGTGTTCTGTTGAATTGGCCTGCATTTATTTTAGTGGTTTTTTTCAAAGTGTTTTTGTCGGCATTTACTGTTTTCGTCGTTGCAATTTCCCATCAGTTTTAGTGGTTTGCAAAGTGTTCTGTTGAATTGGCCTGCATTTATTTTAGTGGTTTTTTTCAAAGTGTTTTTGTTGAATTGGCCTGCATTTATTTTAGTGGTTTTTTTCAAAGTGTTTTTGTCGGCATTTACTGTTTTCGTCGTTGCAATTTCCCATCAGTTTTAGTGGTTTGCAAAAAGTTCTGTTGAATTGGCCTGCATTTATTTTAGTGGTTTTTTTCAAAGTGTTTTTGTTGAATTGGCCTGCATTTATTTTAGTGGTTTTTTTCAAAGTGTTTTTGACGGCATTTACTGTTTTCGTCGTTGCAATTTCCCATCAGTTTTAGTGGTTTGCAAAAAGTTCTGTTGAATTGGCCTGCATTTATTTTAGTGGTTTTTTTCAAAGTGTTTTTGTCGGTGTTAACTGTTTTTGTCGTTGCAATTTCCCATTAGTTTTAGTGGTTTGCAAAGTGTTCTGTTGAATTGGCCTGCATTTATTTTAGTGTTTTTTTTCAAAGTGTTTTTGTCGGCATTTACTGTTTTCGTCGTTGCAATTTCCCATCAGTTTTAGTGGTTTGCAAAAAGTTCTGTTGAATTGGCCTGCATTTATTTTAGTGGTTTTTTTCAAAGTGTTTTTGTCGGCATTTACTGTTTTCGTCGTTGCAATTTCCCATCAGTTTTAGTGGTTTGCAAAGTGTTCTGTTGAATTGGCCTGCATTTATTTTAGTGGTTTTTTTCAAAGTGTTTTTGTCGGCATTTACTGTTTTTGTCGTTGCAATTTCCCATCAGTTTTAGTGGTTTGCAAAGTGTTCTGTTGAATTGGCCTGCATTTATTTTAGTGTTTTTTTCAAAGTGTTTTTGTTGAATTGGCCTGCATTTATTTTAGTGGTTTTTTTCAAAGTGTTTTTGTCGGCATTTACTGTTTTCGTCGTTGCAATTTCCCATCAGTTTTAGTGGTTTGCAAAGTGTTCTGTTGAATTGGCCTGCATTTATTTTAGTGGTTTTTTTCAAAGTGTTTTTGTCGGCATTTACTGTTTTCGTCGTTGCAATTTCCCATCAGTTTTAGTGGTTTGCAAAAAGTTCTGTTGAATTGGCCTGCATTTATTTTAGTGGTTTTTATCAAAGTGTTTTTGTTGAATTGGCCTGCATTTATTTTAGTGGTTTTTTTCAAAGTGTTTTTGACGGCATTTACTGTTTTCGTCGTTGCAATTTCCCATTAGTCTTAGTGGTTTGCAAAGTGTTCTGTTGAATTGGCCTGCATTTATTTAAGTGGTTTTTTTCAAAGTGTTTTTGTCGGCATTTACTGTTTTCGTCGTTGCAATTTCCCATCAGTTTTAGTGGTTTGCAAAGTTTTCTGTTGAATTGGCCTGCATTTATTTTAGTGGTTTTTTTCAAAGTGTTTTTGTCGGCATTTACTGTTTTCGTCGTTGCAATTTCCCATCAGTTTTAGTGGTTTGCAAAGTGTTCTGTTGAATTGGCCTGCATTTATTTTAGTGGTTTTTTTCAAAGTGTTTTTGTTGAATTGGCCTGCATTTATTTTAGTGGTTTTTTTCAAAGTGTTTTTGACGGCATTTACTGTTTTCGTCGTTGCAATTTCCCATTAGTCTTAGTGGTTTGCAAAGTGTTCTGTTGAATTGGCCTGCATTTATTTAAGTGGTTTTTTTCAAAGTGTTTTTGTCGGCATTTACTGTTTTCGTCGTTGCAATTTCCCATCAGTTTTAGTGGTTTGCAAAGTTTTCTGTTGAATTGGCCTGCATTTATTTTAGTGGTTTTTTTCAAAGTGTTTTTGTCGGCATTTACTGTTTTCGTCGTTGCAATTTCCCATCAGTTTTAGTGGTTTGCAAAGTGTTCTGTTGAATTGGCCTGCATTTATTTTAGTGGTTTTTTTCAAAGTGTTTTTGTCGGCATTTACTGTTTTCGTCGTTGCAATTTCCCATCAGTTTTAGTGGTTTGCAAAGTGTTCTGTTGAATTGGCCTGCATTTATTTTAGTGGTTTTTTTCAAAGTGTTTTTGTCGGCATTTACTGTTTTCGTCGTTGCAATTTCCCATCAGTTTTAGTGGTTTGCAAAGTGTTCTGTTGAATTGGCCTGCATTTATTTTAGTGGTTTTTTTCAAAGTGTTTTTGTCGGCATTTACTGTTTTCGTCGTTGCAATTTCCCATCAGTTTTAGTGGTTTGCAAAGTGTTCTGTTGAATTGGCCTGCATTTATTTTAGTGGTTTTTTTCAAAGTGTTTTTGTTGAATTGGCCTGCATTTATTTAAGTGGTTTTTTTCAAAGTGTTTTTGTCGGCATTTACTGTTTTCGTCGTTGCAATTTCCCATCAGTTTTAGTGGTTTGCAAAGTGTTCTGTTGAATTGGCCTGCATTTATTTTAGTGGTTTTTTTCAAAGTGTTTTTGTCGGCATTTACTGTTTTCGTCGTTGCAATTTCCCATCAGTTTTAGTGGTTTGCAAAGTGTTCTGTTGAATTGGCCTGCATTTATTTTAGTGTTTTTTTCAAAGTGTTTTTGTTGAATTGGCCTGCATTTATTTTAGTGGTTTTTTTCAAAGTGTTTTTGTCGGCATTTACTGTTTTCGTCGTTGCAATTTCCCATCAGTTTTAGTGGTTTGCAAAAAGTTCTGTTGAATTGGCCTGCATTTATTTTAGTGGTTTTTATCAAAGTGTTTTTGACGGCATTTACTGTTTTCGTCGTTGCAATTTCCCATTAGTTTTAGTGGTTTGCAAAGTGTTCTGTTGAATTGGCCCGCATTTATTTTATTGGTTTTTTTCAAAGTGTTTTTGTCTGTGTTAACTGTTTTTGTCGTTGCAATTTCCCATTAGTTTTAGTGGTTTGCAAAGTGTTCTGTTGAATTGGCCTGCATTAATTTTAGTGGTTTTTTTCAAAGTGTTTTTGTCGGCATTTACTGTTTTCGTCGTTGCAATTTCCCATCAGTTTTAGTGGTTTGCAAAAAGTTCTGTTGAATTGGCCTGCATTTATTTTAGTGGTTTTTTTCAAAGTGTTTTTGTCGGTGTTAACTGTTTTTGTCGTTGCAATTTCCCATTAGTTTTAGTGGTTTGCAAAGTGTTCTGTTGAATTGGCCTGCATTTGTTTTAGTGTTTTTTTTCAATGTGTTTTTGTCGGCATTTACTGTTTTCGTCGTTGCAATTTCCCATCAGTTTTAGTGGTTTGCAAAAAGTTCTGTTGAATTGGCCTGCATTTATTTTAGTGTTTTTTTCAAAGTGTTTTTGTTGAATTGGCCTGCATTTATTTTAGTGGTTTTTTTCAAAGTGTTTTTGTCGGCATTTACTGTTTTCGTCGTTGCAATTTCCCATCAGTTTTAGTGGTTTGCAAAGTGTTCTGTTGAATTGGCCTGCATTTGTTTTAGTGTTTTTTTTCAAAGTGTTTTTGTCGGCATTTACTGTTTTCGTCGTTGCAATTTCCCATCAGTTTTAGTGGTTTGCAAAAAGTTCTGTTGAATTGGCCTGCATTTATTTTAGTGGTTTTTTCAAAGTGTTTTTGTCGGCATTTACTGTTTTCGTCGTTGCAATTTCCCATCAGTTTTAGTGGTTTGCAAAAAGTTCTGTTGAATTGGCCTGCATTTATTTTAGTGGTATTTTTCAAAGTGTTTTTGACGGCATTTACTGTTTTCGTCGTTGCAATTTCCCATCAGTTTTAGTGGTTTGCAAAAAGTTCTGTTGAATTGGCCTGCATTTATTTTAGTGGTTTTTTCAAAGTGTTTTTGTCGGCATTTACTGTTTTCGTCGTTGCAATTTCCCATCAGTTTTAGTGGTTTGCAAAAAGTTCTGTTGAATTGGCCTGCATTTATTTTAGTGGTTTTTTTCAAAGTGTTTTTGACGGCATTTACTGTTTTCGTCGTTGCAATTTCCCATTAGTCTTAGTGGTTTGCAAAGTGTTCTGTTGAATTGGCCTGCATTTATTTAAGTGGTTTTTTTCAAAGTGTTTTTGTCGGCATTTACTGTTTTCGTCGTTGCAATTTCCCATCAGTTTTAGTGGTTTGCAAAGTTTTCTGTTGAATTGGCCTGCATTTATTTTAGTGGTTTTTTTCAAAGTGTTTTTGTCGGCATTTACTGTTTTCGTCGTTGCAATTTCCCATCAGTTTTAGTGGTTTGCAAAGTGTTCTGTTGAATTGGCCTGCATTTATTTTAGTGGTTTTTTTCAAAGTGTTTTTGTTGAATTGGCCTGCATTTATTTTAGTGGTTTTTTTCAAAGTGTTTTTGACGGCATTTACTGTTTTCGTCGTTGCAATTTCCCATTAGTCTTAGTGGTTTGCAAAGTGTTCTGTTGAATTGGCCTGCATTTATTTAAGTGGTTTTTTTCAAAGTGTTTTTGTCGGCATTTACTGTTTTCGTCGTTGCAATTTCCCATCAGTTTTAGTGGTTTGCAAAGTTTTCTGTTGAATTGGCCTGCATTTATTTTAGTGGTTTTTTTCAAAGTGTTTTTGTCGGCATTTACTGTTTTCGTCGTTGCAATTTCCCATCAGTTTTAGTGGTTTGCAAAGTGTTCTGTTGAATTGGCCTGCATTTATTTTAGTGGTTTTTTTCAAAGTGTTTTTGTCGGCATTTACTGTTTTCGTCGTTGCAATTTCCCATCAGTTTTAGTGGTTTGCAAAGTGTTCTGTTGAATTGGCCTGCATTTATTTTAGTGGTTTTTTTCAAAGTGTTTTTGTCGGCATTTACTGTTTTCGTCGTTGCAATTTCCCATCAGTTTTAGTGGTTTGCAAAGTGTTCTGTTGAATTGGCCTGCATTTATTTTAGTGTTTTTTTCAAAGTGTTTTTGTTGAATTGGCCTGCATTTATTTTAGTGGTTTTTTTCAAAGTGTTTTTGTCGGCATTTACTGTTTTCGTCGTTGCAATTTCCCATCAGTTTTAGTGGTTTGCAAAAAGTTCTGTTGAATTGGCCTGCATTTATTTTAGTGGTTTTTTTCAAAGTGTTTTTGACGGCATTTACTGTTTTCGTCGTTGCAATTTCCCATTAGTTTTAGTGGTTTGCAAAGTGTTCTGTTGAATTGGCCTGCATTTATTTTAGTGGTTTTTTTCAAAGTGTTTTTGACGGCATTTACTGTTTTCGTCGTTGCAATTTCCCATTAGTTTTAGTGGTTTGCAAAGTGTTCTGTTGAATTGGCCCGCATTTATTTTATTGGTTTTTTTCAAAGTGTTTTTGTCTGTGTTAACTGTTTTTGTCGTTGCAATTTCCCATTAGTTTTAGTGGTTTGCAAAGTGTTCTGTTGAATTGGCCTGCATTAATTTTAGTGGTTTTTTTCAAAGTGTTTTTGTCGGCATTTACTGTTTTCGTCGTTGCAATTTCCCATCAGTTTTAGTGGTTTGCAAAAAGTTCTGTTGAATTGGCCTGCATTTATTTTAGTGGTTTTTTTCAAAGTGTTTTTGTCGGTGTTAACTGTTTTTGTCGTTGCAATTTCCCATTAGTTTTAGTGGTTTGCAAAGTGTTCTGTTGAATTGGCCTGCATTTGTTTTAGTGTTTTTTTTCAATGTGTTTTTGTCGGCATTTACTGTTTTCGTCGTTGCAATTTCCCATCAGTTTTAGTGGTTTGCAAAAAGTTCTGTTGAATTGGCCTGCATTTATTTTAGTGTTTTTTTCAAAGTGTTTTTGTTGAATTGGCCTGCATTTATTTTAGTGGTTTTTTTCAAAGTGTTTTTGTCGGCATTTACTGTTTTCGTCGTTGCAATTTCCCATCAGTTTTAGTGGTTTGCAAAGTGTTCTGTTGAATTGGCCTGCATTTGTTTTAGTGTTTTTTTTCAAAGTGTTTTTGTCGGCATTTACTGTTTTCGTCGTTGCAATTTCCCATCAGTTTTAGTGGTTTGCAAAAAGTTCTGTTGAATTGGCCTGCATTTATTTTAGTGGTTTTTTCAAAGTGTTTTTGTCGGCATTTACTGTTTTCGTCGTTGCAATTTCCCATCAGTTTTAGTGGTTTGCAAAAAGTTCTGTTGAATTGGCCTGCATTTATTTTAGTGGTTTTTTTCAAAGTGTTTTTGACGGCATTTACTGTTTTCGTCGTTGCAATTTCCCATCAGTTTTAGTGGTTTGCAAAAAGTTCTGTTGAATTGGCCTGCATTTATTTTAGTGGTTTTTTCAAAGTGTTTTTGTCGGCATTTACTGTTTTCGTCGTTGCAATTTCCCATCAGTTTTAGTGGTTTGCAAAAAGTTCTGTTGAATTGGCCTGCATTTATTTTAGTGGTTTTTTTCAAAGTGTTTTTGTTGAATTGGCCTGCATTTATTTTAGTGGTTTTTTTCAAAGTGTTTTTGACGGCATTTACTGTTTTCGTCGTTGCAATTTCCCATTAGTCTTAGTGGTTTGCAAAGTGTTCTGTTGAATTGGCCTGCATTTATTTAAGTGGTTTTTTTCAAAGTGTTTTTGTCGGCATTTACTGTTTTCGTCGTTGCAATTTCCCATCAGTTTTAGTGGTTTGCAAAGTTTTCTGTTGAATTGGCCTGCATTTATTTTAGTGGTTTTTTTCAAAGTGTTTTTGTCGGCATTTACTGTTTTCGTCGTTGCAATTTCCCATCAGTTTTAGTGGTTTGCAAAGTGTTCTGTTGAATTGGCCTGCATTTATTTTAGTGGTTTTTTTCAAAGTGTTTTTGTTGAATTGGCCTGCATTTATTTTAGTGGTTTTTTTCAAAGTGTTTTTGACGGCATTTACTGTTTTCGTCGTTGCAATTTCCCATTAGTCTTAGTGGTTTGCAAAGTGTTCTGTTGAATTGGCCTGCATTTATTTAAGTGGTTTTTTTCAAAGTGTTTTTGTCGGCATTTACTGTTTTCGTCGTTGCAATTTCCCATCAGTTTTAGTGGTTTGCAAAGTTTTCTGTTGAATTGGCCTGCATTTATTTTAGTGGTTTTTTTCAAAGTGTTTTTGTCGGCATTTACTGTTTTCGTCGTTGCAATTTCCCATCAGTTTTAGTGGTTTGCAAAGTGTTCTGTTGAATTGGCCTGCATTTATTTTAGTGGTTTTTTTCAAAGTGTTTTTGTCGGCATTTACTGTTTTCGTCGTTGCAATTTCCCATCAGTTTTAGTGGTTTGCAAAGTGTTCTGTTGAATTGGCCTGCATTTATTTTAGTGGTTTTTTTCAAAGTGTTTTTGTCGGCATTTACTGTTTTCGTCGTTGCAATTTCCCATCAGTTTTAGTGGTTTGCAAAGTGTTCTGTTGAATTGGCCTGCATTTATTTTAGTGGTTTTTTTCAAAGTGTTTTTGTTGAATTGGCCTGCATTTATTTAAGTGGTTTTTTTCAAAGTGTTTTTGTCGGCATTTACTGTTTTCGTCGTTGCAATTTCCCATCAGTTTTAGTGGTTTGCAAAGTGTTCTGTTGAATTGGCCTGCATTTATTTTAGTGGTTTTTTTCAAAGTGTTTTTGTCGGCATTTACTGTTTTCGTCGTTGCAATTTCCCATCAGTTTTAGTGGTTTGCAAAGTGTTCTGTTGAATTGGCCTGCATTTATTTTAGTGTTTTTTTCAAAGTGTTTTTGTTGAATTGGCCTGCATTTATTTTAGTGGTTTTTTTCAAAGTGTTTTTGTCGGCATTTACTGTTTTCGTCGTTGCAATTTCCCATCAGTTTTAGTGGTTTGCAAAAAGTTCTGTTGAATTGGCCTGCATTTATTTTAGTGGTTTTTTTCAAAGTGTTTTTGTCGGCATTTACTGTTTTCGTCGTTGCAATTTCCCATCAGTTTTAGTGGTTTGCAAAGTGTTCTGTTGAATTGGCCCGCATTTATTTTAGTGGTTTTTTTTAAAGTGTTTTTGTCGACATTTACTGTTTTCGTCGTTGCAATTTCCCATTAGTTTTAGTGGTTTGCAAAGTGTTCTGTTGAATTGGCCTGCATTTATTTTAGTGGTTTTTTTCAAAGTGTTTTTGACGGCATTTACTGTTTTCGTCGTTGCAATTTCCCATTAGTTTTAGTGGTTTGCAAAGTGTTCTGTTGAATTGGCCCGCATTTATTTTATTGGTTTTTTTCAAAGTGTTTTTGTCTGTGTTAACTGTTTTTGTCGTTGCAATTTCCCATTAGTTTTAGTGGTTTGCAAAGTGTTCTGTTGAATTGGCCTGCATTAATTTTAGTGGTTTTTTTCAAAGTGTTTTTGTCGGCATTTACTGTTTTCGTCGTTGCAATTTCCCATCAGTTTTAGTGGTTTGCAAAAAGTTCTGTTGAATTGGCCTGCATTTATTTTAGTGGTTTTTTTCAAAGTGTTTTTGTCGGTGTTAACTGTTTTTGTCGTTGCAATTTCCCATTAGTTTTAGTGGTTTGCAAAGTGTTCTGTTGAATTGGCCTGCATTTGTTTTAGTGTTTTTTTTCAATGTGTTTTTGTCGGCATTTACTGTTTTCGTCGTTGCAATTTCCCATCAGTTTTAGTGGTTTGCAAAAAGTTCTGTTGAATTGGCCTGCATTTATTTTAGTGTTTTTTTCAAAGTGTTTTTGTTGAATTGGCCTGCATTTATTTTAGTGGTTTTTTTCAAAGTGTTTTTGTCGGCATTTACTGTTTTCGTCGTTGCAATTTCCCATCAGTTTTAGTGGTTTGCAAAGTGTTCTGTTGAATTGGCCTGCATTTGTTTTAGTGTTTTTTTTCAAAGTGTTTTTGTCGGCATTTACTGTTTTCGTCGTTGCAATTTCCCATCAGTTTTAGTGGTTTGCAAAAAGTTCTGTTGAATTGGCCTGCATTTATTTTAGTGGTTTTTTCAAAGTGTTTTTGTCGGCATTTACTGTTTTCGTCGTTGCAATTTCCCATCAGTTTTAGTGGTTTGCAAAAAGTTCTGTTGAATTGGCCTGCATTTATTTTAGTGGTTTTTTTCAAAGTGTTTTTGACGGCATTTACTGTTTTCGTCGTTGCAATTTCCCATCAGTTTTAGTGGTTTGCAAAAAGTTCTGTTGAATTGGCCTGCATTTATTTTAGTGGTTTTTTCAAAGTGTTTTTGTCGGCATTTACTGTTTTCGTCGTTGCAATTTCCCATCAGTTTTAGTGGTTTGCAAAAAGTTCTGTTGAATTGGCCTGCATTTATTTTAGTGGTTTTTTTCAAAGTGTTTTTGACGGCATTTACTGTTTTCGTCGTTGCAATTTCCCATTAGTTTTAGTGGTTTGCAAAGTGTTCTGTTGAATTGGCCTGCATTTATTTTAGTGGTTTTTTTCAAAGTGTTTTTGACGGCATTTACTGTTTTCGTCGTTGCAATTTCCCATTAGTTTTAGTGGTTTGCAAAGTGTTCTGTTGAATTGGCCCGCATTTATTTTATTGGTTTTTTTCAAAGTGTTTTTGTCTGTGTTAACTGTTTTTGTCGTTGCAATTTCCCATTAGTTTTAGTGGTTTGCAAAGTGTTCTGTTGAATTGGCCTGCATTAATTTTAGTGGTTTTTTTCAAAGTGTTTTTGTCGGCATTTACTGTTTTCGTCGTTGCAATTTCCCATCAGTTTTAGTGGTTTGCAAAAAGTTCTGTTGAATTGGCCTGCATTTATTTTAGTGGTTTTTTTCAAAGTGTTTTTGTCGGTGTTAACTGTTTTTGTCGTTGCAATTTCCCATTAGTTTTAGTGGTTTGCAAAGTGTTCTGTTGAATTGGCCTGCATTTGTTTTAGTGTTTTTTTTCAATGTGTTTTTGTCGGCATTTACTGTTTTCGTCGTTGCAATTTCCCATCAGTTTTAGTGGTTTGCAAAAAGTTCTGTTGAATTGGCCTGCATTTATTTTAGTGTTTTTTTCAAAGTGTTTTTGTTGAATTGGCCTGCATTTATTTTAGTGGTTTTTTTCAAAGTGTTTTTGTCGGCATTTACTGTTTTCGTCGTTGCAATTTCCCATCAGTTTTAGTGGTTTGCAAAGTGTTCTGTTGAATTGGCCTGCATTTGTTTTAGTGTTTTTTTTCAAAGTGTTTTTGTCGGCATTTACTGTTTTCGTCGTTGCAATTTCCCATCAGTTTTAGTGGTTTGCAAAAAGTTCTGTTGAATTGGCCTGCATTTATTTTAGTGGTTTTTTCAAAGTGTTTTTGTCGGCATTTACTGTTTTCGTCGTTGCAATTTCCCATTAGTTTTAGTGGTTTGCAAAGTGTTCTGCTGAATTGGCCCGCATTTATTTTAGTGGTTTTTTTCAAAGTGTTTTTGTCGGCATTTACTGTTTTTGTCGTTGCAATTTCCCATTAGTTTTAGTGGTTTGCAAAGTGTTCTGTTGAATTGGCCTGCATTTATTTTAGTGGTTTTTTTCAAAGTGTTTTTGTCGACATTTACTGTTT
Source organism: Pungitius pungitius (assembly GCF_949316345.1). Lineage (NCBI taxonomy): Eukaryota > Metazoa > Chordata > Actinopteri > Perciformes > Gasterosteidae > Pungitius > Pungitius pungitius. Next base: position 628,594 of record NW_026909893.1, on the reverse strand, counting down.
TCGTCGTTGCAATTTCCCATCAGTTTTAGTGGTTTGCAAAGTGTTCTGTTGAATTGGCCCGCATTTATTTTAGTGGTTTTTTTCAAAGTGTTTTTGTCGGCATTTACTGTTTTCGTCGTTGCAATTTCCCATTAGTTTTAGTGGTTTGCAAAGTGTTCTGCTGAATTGGCCCGCATTTATTTTATTGGTTTTTTTCAAAGTGTTTTTGTCTGTGTTAACTGTTTTTGTCGTTGCAATTTCCCATTAGTTTTAGTGGTTTGCAAAGTGTTCTGTTGAATTGGCCTGCATTTATTTTAGTGGTTTTTTTCAAAGTGTTTTTGTCGGCATTTACTGTTTTCGTCGTTGCAATTTCCCATCAGTTTTAGTGGTTTGCAAAAAGTTCTGTTGAATTGGCCTGCATTTATTTTAGTGGTTTTTTTCAAAGTGTTTTTGTCGGCATTTACTGTTTTCGTCGTTGCAATTTCCCATTAGTTTTAGTGGTTTGCAAAGTGTTCTGTTGAATTGGCCCGCATTTATTTTAGTGGTTTTTTTCAAAGTGTTTTTGTCGGCATTTACTGTTTTTGTCGTTGCAATTTCCCATTAGTTTTAGTGGTTTGCAAAGTGTTCTGTTGAATTGGCCTGCATTTATTTTAGTGGTTTTTTTCAAAGTGTTTTTGTCGACATTTACTGTTTTCGTCGTTGCAATTTCCCATCAGTTTTAGTGGTTTGCAAAGTGTTCTGTTGAATTGGCCTGCATTTATTTTAGTGTTTTTTTTAAAGTGTTTTTGTCGACATTTACTGTTTTCGTCGTTGCAATTTCCCATCAGTTTTAGTGGTTTGCAAAGTGTTCTGTTGAATTGGCCCGCATTTATTTTAGTGGTTTTTTTCAAAGTGTTTTTGTCGGCATTTACTGTTTTTGTCGTTGCAATTTCCCATTAGTTTTAGTGGTTTGCAAAAAGTTCTGTTGAATTGGCCTGCATTTATTTTAGTGGTTTTTTTCAAAGTGTTTTTGTCGGTGTTAACTGTTTTTGTTGTTGCAATTTCCCATTAGTTTTAGTGGTTTGCAAAGTGTTCTGTTGAATTGGCCCGCATTTATTTTAGTGGTTTTTTTCAAAGTGTTTTTGTCGGCATTTACTGTTTTCGTCGTTGCAATTTCCCATCAGTTTTAGTGGTTTGCAAAGTGTTCTGTTGAATTGGCCTGCATTTATTTTAGTGTTTTTTTTAAAGTGTTTTTGTCGACATTTACTGTTTTCGTCGTTGCAATTTCCCATCAGTTTTAGTGGTTTGCAAAGTGTTCTGTTGAATTGGCCCGCATTTATTTTAGTGGTTTTTTTCAAAGTGTTTTTGTCGGCATTTACTGTTTTTGTCGTTGCAATTTCCCATTAGTTTTAGTGGTTTGCAAAAAGTTCTGTTGAATTGGCCTGCATTTATTTTAGTGGTTTTTTTCAAAGTGTTTTTGTCGGTGTTAACTGTTTTTGTTGTTGCAATTTCCCATTAGTTTTAGTGGTTTGCAAAGTGTTCTGTTGAATTGGCCCGCATTTATTTTAGTGGTTTTTTTCAAAGTGTTTTTGTCGGCATTTACTGTTTTCGTCGTTGCAATTTCCCATCAGTTTTAGTGGTTTGCAAAAAGTTCTGTTGAATTGGCCTGCATTTATTTTAGTGGTTTTTTTCAAAGTGTTTTTATTGAATTGGCCTGCATTTATTTTAGTGGTTTTTTTCAAAGTGTTTTTGTCGGCATTTACTGTTTTCGTCGTTGCAATTTCCCATCAGTTTTAGTGGTTTGCAAAAAGTTCTGTTGAATTGGCCTGCATTTATTTTAGTGGTTTTTTTCAAAGTGTTTTTGTCGGCATTTACTGTTTTCGTCGTTGCAATTTCCCATCAGTTTTAGTGGTTTGCAAAGTGTTCTGTTGAATTGGCCCGCATTTATTTTAGTGGTTTTTTTCAAAGTGTTTTTGTCTGTGTTAACTGTTTTTGTCGTTGCAATTTCCCATTAGTTTTAGTGGTTTGCAAAGTGTTCTGTTGAATTGGCCTGCATTAATTTTAGTGGTTTTTTTCAAAGTGTTTTTGTCGGCATTTACTGTTTTCGTCGTTGCAATTTCCCATCAGTTTTAGTGGTTTGCAAAAAGTTCTGTTGAATTGGCCTGCATTTATTTTAGTGGTTTTTTTCAAAGTGTTTTTGTCGGTGTTAACTGTTTTTGTCGTTGCAATTTCCCATTAGTTTTAGTGGTTTGCAAAGTGTTCTGTTGAATTGGCCTGCATTTGTTTTAGTGTTTTTTTTCAATGTGTTTTTGTCGGCATTTACTGTTTTCGTCGTTGCAATTTCCCATCAGTTTTAGTGGTTTGCAAAAAGTTCTGTTGAATTGGCCTGCATTTATTTTAGTGTTTTTTTCAAAGTGTTTTTGTTGAATTGGCCTGCATTTATTTTAGTGGTTTTTTTCAAAGTGTTTTTGTCGGCATTTACTGTTTTCGTCGTTGCAATTTCCCATCAGTTTTAGTGGTTTGCAAAGTGTTCTGTTGAATTGGCCTGCATTTGTTTTAGTGTTTTTTTTCAAAGTGTTTTTGTCGGCATTTACTGTTTTCGTCGTTGCAATTTCCCATCAGTTTTAGTGGTTTGCAAAAAGTTCTGTTGAATTGGCCTGCATTTATTTTAGTGGTTTTTTCAAAGTGTTTTTGTCGGCATTTACTGTTTTCGTCGTTGCAATTTCCCATTAGTTTTAGTGGTTTGCAAAGTGTTCTGCTGAATTGGCCCGCATTTATTTTAGTGGTTTTTTTCAAAGTGTTTTTGTCGGCATTTACTGTTTTTGTCGTTGCAATTTCCCATTAGTTTTAGTGGTTTGCAAAGTGTTCTGTTGAATTGGCCTGCATTTATTTTAGTGGTTTTTTTCAAAGTGTTTTTGTCGACATTTACTGTTTTCGTCGTTGCAATTTCCCATCAGTTTTAGTGGTTTGCAAAGTGTTCTGTTGAATTGGCCCGCATTTATTTTAGTGGTTTTTTTCAAAGTGTTTTTGTCGGCATTTACTGTTTTCGTCGTTGCAATTTCCCATTAGTTTTAGTGGTTTGCAAAGTGTTCTGCTGAATTGGCCCGCATTTATTTTATTGGTTTTTTTCAAAGTGTTTTTGTCTGTGTTAACTGTTTTTGTCGTTGCAATTTCCCATTAGTTTTAGTGGTTTGCAAAGTGTTCTGTTGAATTGGCCTGCATTTATTTTAGTGGTTTTTTTCAAAGTGTTTTTGTCGGCATTTACTGTTTTCGTCGTTGCAATTTCCCATCAGTTTTAGTGGTTTGCAAAAAGTTCTGTTGAATTGGCCTGCATTTATTTTAGTGGTTTTTTTCAAAGTGTTTTTGTCGGCATTTACTGTTTTCGTCGTTGCAATTTCCCATTAGTTTTAGTGGTTTGCAAAGTGTTCTGTTGAATTGGCCCGCATTTATTTTAGTGGTTTTTTTCAAAGTGTTTTTGTCGGCATTTACTGTTTTTGTCGTTGCAATTTCCCATTAGTTTTAGTGGTTTGCAAAGTGTTCTGTTGAATTGGCCTGCATTTATTTTAGTGGTTTTTTTCAAAGTGTTTTTGTCGACATTTACTGTTTTCGTCGTTGCAATTTCCCATCAGTTTTAGTGGTTTGCAAAGTGTTCTGTTGAATTGGCCTGCATTTATTTTAGTGTTTTTTTTAAAGTGTTTTTGTCGACATTTACTGTTTTCGTCGTTGCAATTTCCCATCAGTTTTAGTGGTTTGCAAAGTGTTCTGTTGAATTGGCCCGCATTTATTTTAGTGGTTTTTTTCAAAGTGTTTTTGTCGGCATTTACTGTTTTTGTCGTTGCAATTTCCCATTAGTTTTAGTGGTTTGCAAAAAGTTCTGTTGAATTGGCCTGCATTTATTTTAGTGGTTTTTTTCAAAGTGTTTTTGTCGGTGTTAACTGTTTTTGTTGTTGCAATTTCCCATTAGTTTTAGTGGTTTGCAAAGTGTTCTGTTGAATTGGCCCGCATTTATTTTAGTGGTTTTTTTCAAAGTGTTTTTGTCGGCATTTACTGTTTTCGTCGTTGCAATTTCCCATCAGTTTTAGTGGTTTGCAAAAAGTTCTGTTGAATTGGCCTGCATTTATTTTAGTGGTTTTTTTCAAAGTGTTTTTATTGAATTGGCCTGCATTTATTTTAGTGGTTTTTTTCAAAGTGTTTTTGTCGGCATTTACTGTTTTCGTCGTTGCAATTTCCCATCAGTTTTAGTGGTTTGCAAAAAGTTCTGTTGAATTGGCCTGCATTTATTTTAGTGGTTTTTTTCAAAGTGTTTTTGTCGGCATTTACTGTTTTCGTCGTTGCAATTTCCCATCAGTTTTAGTGGTTTGCAAAGTGTTCTGTTGAATTGGCCCGCATTTATTTTAGTGGTTTTTTTCAAAGTGTTTTTGTCGGCATTTACTGTTTTTGTCGTTGCAATTTCCCATCAGTTTTAGTGGTTTGCAAAGTGTTCTGTTGAATTGGCCTGCATTTATTTTAGTGGTTTTTTTCAAAGTGTTTTTGTCGGCATTTACTGTTTTCGTCGTTGCAATTTCCCATCAGTTTTAGTGGTTTGCAAAGTGTTCTGTTGAATTGGCCTGCATTTATTTTAGTGGTTTTTTTCAAAGTGTTTTTGTTGAATTGGCCTGCATTTATTTTAGTGGTTTTTTTCAAAGTGTTTTTGTCGGCATTTACTGTTTTCGTCGTTGCAATTTCCCATCAGTTTTAGTGGTTTGCAAAGTGTTCTGTTGAATTGGCCTGCATTTATTTTAGTGGTTTTTTTCAAAGTGTTTTTGTCGGCATTTACTGTTTTCGTCGTTGCAATTTCCCATCAGTTTTAGTGGTTTGCAAAGTGTTCTGTTGAATTGGCCTGCATTTATTTTAGTGGTTTTTTTCAAAGTGTTTTTGTCAGCATTTACTGTTTTCGTCGTTGCAATTTCCCATCAGTTTTAGTGGTTTGCAAAAAGTTCTGTTGAATTGGCCTGCATTTATTTTAGTGGTTTTTTTCAAAGTGTTTTTATTGAATTGGCCTGCATTTATTTTAGTGGTTTTTTTCAAAGTGTTTTTGTCGGCATTTACTGTTTTCGTCGTTGCAATTTCCCATCAGTTTTAGTGGTTTGCAAAGTGTTCTGTTGAATTGGCCCGCATTTATTTTAGTGGTTTTTTTCAAAGTGTTTTTGTCGGCATTTACTGTTTTCGTCGTTGCAATTTCCCATTAGTTTTAGTGGTTTGCAAAGTGTTCTGCTGAATTGGCCCGCATTTATTTTATTGGTTTTTTTCAAAGTGTTTTTGTCTGTGTTAACTGTTTTTGTCGTTGCAATTTCCCATTAGTTTTAGTGGTTTGCAAAGTGTTCTGTTGAATTGGCCTGCATTTATTTTAGTGGTTTTTTTCAAAGTGTTTTTGTCGGCATTTACTGTTTTCGTCGTTGCAATTTCCCATCAGTTTTAGTGGTTTGCAAAAAGTTCTGTTGAATTGGCCTGCATTTATTTTAGTGGTTTTTTTCAAAGTGTTTTTGTCGGCATTTACTGTTTTCGTCGTTGCAATTTCCCATTAGTTTTAGTGGTTTGCAAAGTGTTCTGTTGAATTGGCCCGCATTTATTTTAGTGGTTTTTTTCAAAGTGTTTTTGTCGGCATTTACTGTTTTTGTCGTTGCAATTTCCCATTAGTTTTAGTGGTTTGCAAAGTGTTCTGTTGAATTGGCCTGCATTTATTTTAGTGGTTTTTTTCAAAGTGTTTTTGTCGACATTTACTGTTTTCGTCGTTGCAATTTCCCATCAGTTTTAGTGGTTTGCAAAGTGTTCTGTTGAATTGGCCTGCATTTATTTTAGTGGTTTTTTTCAAAGTGTTTTTGTCGGCATTTACTGTTTTCGTCGTTGCAATTTCCCATCAGTTTTAGTGGTTTGCAAAAAGTTCTGTTGAATTGGCCTGCATTTATTTTAGTGGTTTTTTTCAAAGTGTTTTTGTTGAATTGGCCTGCATTTATTTTAGTAGTTTTTTTCAAAGTGTTTTTGACGGCATTTACTGTTTTCGTCGTTGCAATTTCCCATTAGTCTTAGTGGTTTGCAAAGTGTTCTGTTGAATTGGCCTGCATTTATTTAAGTGGTTTTTTTCAAAGTGTTTTTGTCGGCATTTACTGTTTTCGTCGTTGCAATTTCCCATCAGTTTTAGTGGTTTGCAAAGTGTTCTGTTGAATTGGCCTGCATTTATTTTAGTGGTTTTTTTCAAAGTGTTTTTGTCGGCATTTACTGTTTTCGTCGTTGCAATTTCCCATCAGTTTTAGTGGTTTGCAAAGTGTTCTGTTGAATTGGCCTGCATTTATTTTAGTGGTTTTTTTCAAAGTGTTTTTGTCGGCATTTACTGTTTTCGTCGTTGCAATTTCCCATCAGTTTTAGTGGTTTGCAAAGTGTTCTGTTGAATTGGCCCGCATTTATTTTAGTGGTTTTTTTCAAAGTGTTTTTGTCGGCATTTACTGTTTTCGTCGTTGCAATTTCCCATTAGTTTTAGTGGTTTGCAAAGTGTTCTGCTGAATTGGCCCGCATTTATTTTATTGGTTTTTTTCAAAGTGTTTTTGTCTGTGTTAACTGTTTTTGTCGTTGCAATTTCCCATTAGTTTTAGTGGTTTGCAAAGTGTTCTGTTGAATTGGCCTGCATTTATTTTAGTGGTTTTTTTCAAAGTGTTTTTGTCGGCATTTACTGTTTTCGTCGTTGCAATTTCCCATCAGTTTTAGTGGTTTGCAAAAAGTTCTGTTGAATTGGCCTGCATTTATTTTAGTGGTTTTTTTCAAAGTGTTTTTGTCGGCATTTACTGTTTTCGTCGTTGCAATTTCCCATTAGTTTTAGTGGTTTGCAAAGTGTTCTGTTGAATTGGCCCGCATTTATTTTAGTGGTTTTTTTCAAAGTGTTTTTGTCGGCATTTACTGTTTTTGTCGTTGCAATTTCCCATTAGTTTTAGTGGTTTGCAAAGTGTTCTGTTGAATTGGCCTGCATTTATTTTAGTGGTTTTTTTCAAAGTGTTTTTGTCGACATTTACTGTTTTCGTCGTTGCAATTTCCCATCAGTTTTAGTGGTTTGCAAAGTGTTCTGTTGAATTGGCCTGCATTTATTTTAGTGTTTTTTTTAAAGTGTTTTTGTCGACATTTACTGTTTTCGTCGTTGCAATTTCCCATCAGTTTTAGTGGTTTGCAAAGTGTTCTGTTGAATTGGCCCGCATTTATTTTAGTGGTTTTTTTCAAAGTGTTTTTGTCGGCATTTACTGTTTTTGTCGTTGCAATTTCCCATTAGTTTTAGTGGTTTGCAAAAAGTTCTGTTGAATTGGCCTGCATTTATTTTAGTGGTTTTTTTCAAAGTGTTTTTGTCGGCATTTACTGTTTTCGTCGTTGCAATTTCCCATTAGTTTTAGTGGTTTGCAAAGTGTTCTGTTGAATTGGCCCGCATTTATTTTAGTGGTTTTTTTCAAAGTGTTTTTGTCGGCATTTACTGTTTTTGTCGTTGCAATTTCCCATTAGTTTTAGTGGTTTGCAAAGTGTTCTGTTGAATTGGCCTGCATTTATTTTAGTGGTTTTTTTCAAAGTGTTTTTGTCGACATTTACTGTTTTCGTCGTTGCAATTTCCCATCAGTTTTAGTGGTTTGCAAAGTGTTCTGTTGAATTGGCCTGCATTTATTTTAGTGTTTTTTTTAAAGTGTTTTTGTCGACATTTACTGTTTTCGTCGTTGCAATTTCCCATCAGTTTTAGTGGTTTGCAAAGTGTTCTGTTGAATTGGCCCGCATTTATTTTAGTGGTTTTTTTCAAAGTGTTTTTGTCGGCATTTACTGTTTTTGTCGTTGCAATTTCCCATTAGTTTTAGTGGTTTGCAAAAAGTTCTGTTGAATTGGCCTGCATTTATTTTAGTGGTTTTTTTCAAAGTGTTTTTGTCGGTGTTAACTGTTTTTGTTGTTGCAATTTCCCATTAGTTTTAGTGGTTTGCAAAGTGTTCTGTTGAATTGGCCCGCATTTATTTTAGTGGTTTTTTTCAAAGTGTTTTTGTCGGCATTTACTGTTTTCGTCGTTGCAATTTCCCATCAGTTTTAGTGGTTTGCAAAAAGTTCTGTTGAATTGGCCTGCATTTATTTTAGTGGTTTTTTTCAAAGTGTTTTTATTGAATTGGCCTGCATTTATTTTAGTGGTTTTTTTCAAAGTGTTTTTGTCGGCATTTACTGTTTTCGTCGTTGCAATTTCCCATCAGTTTTAGTGGTTTGCAAAAAGTTCTGTTGAATTGGCCTGCATTTATTTTAGTGGTTTTTTTCAAAGTGTTTTTGTCGGCATTTACTGTTTTCGTCGTTGCAATTTCCCATCAGTTTTAGTGGTTTGCAAAGTGTTCTGTTGAATTGGCCCGCATTTATTTTAGTGGTTTTTTTCAAAGTGTTTTTGTCGGCATTTACTGTTTTTGTCGTTGCAATTTCCCATCAGTTTTAGTGGTTTGCAAAGTGTTCTGTTGAATTGGCCTGCATTTATTTTAGTGGTTTTTTTCAAAGTGTTTTTGTCGGCATTTACTGTTTTCGTCGTTGCAATTTCCCATCAGTTTTAGTGGTTTGCAAAGTGTTCTGTTGAATTGGCCTGCATTTATTTTAGTGGTTTTTTTCAAAGTGTTTTTGTTGAATTGGCCTGCATTTATTTTAGTGGTTTTTTTCAAAGTGTTTTTGTCGGCATTTACTGTTTTCGTCGTTGCAATTTCCCATCAGTTTTAGTGGTTTGCAAAGTGTTCTGTTGAATTGGCCTGCATTTATTTTAGTGGTTTTTTTCAAAGTGTTTTTGTCGGCATTTACTGTTTTCGTCGTTGCAATTTCCCATCAGTTTTAGTGGTTTGCAAAGTGTTCTGTTGAATTGGCCTGCATTTATTTTAGTGGTTTTTTTCAAAGTGTTTTTGTCAGCATTTACTGTTTTCGTCGTTGCAATTTCCCATCAGTTTTAGTGGTTTGCAAAAAGTTCTGTTGAATTGGCCTGCATTTATTTTAGTGGTTTTTTTCAAAGTGTTTTTATTGAATTGGCCTGCATTTATTTTAGTGGTTTTTTTCAAAGTGTTTTTGTCGGCATTTACTGTTTTCGTCGTTGCAATTTCCCATCAGTTTTAGTGGTTTGCAAAGTGTTCTGTTGAATTGGCCCGCATTTATTTTAGTGGTTTTTTTCAAAGTGTTTTTGTCGGCATTTACTGTTTTCGTCGTTGCAATTTCCCATTAGTTTTAGTGGTTTGCAAAGTGTTCTGCTGAATTGGCCCGCATTTATTTTATTGGTTTTTTTCAAAGTGTTTTTGTCTGTGTTAACTGTTTTTGTCGTTGCAATTTCCCATTAGTTTTAGTGGTTTGCAAAGTGTTCTGTTGAATTGGCCTGCATTTATTTTAGTGGTTTTTTTCAAAGTGTTTTTGTCGGCATTTACTGTTTTCGTCGTTGCAATTTCCCATCAGTTTTAGTGGTTTGCAAAAAGTTCTGTTGAATTGGCCTGCATTTATTTTAGTGGTTTTTTTCAAAGTGTTTTTGTCGGCATTTACTGTTTTCGTCGTTGCAATTTCCCATTAGTTTTAGTGGTTTGCAAAGTGTTCTGTTGAATTGGCCCGCATTTATTTTAGTGGTTTTTTTCAAAGTGTTTTTGTCGGCATTTACTGTTTTTGTCGTTGCAATTTCCCATTAGTTTTAGTGGTTTGCAAAGTGTTCTGTTGAATTGGCCTGCATTTATTTTAGTGGTTTTTTTCAAAGTGTTTTTGTCGACATTTACTGTTTTCGTCGTTGCAATTTCCCATCAGTTTTAGTGGTTTGCAAAGTGTTCTGTTGAATTGGCCTGCATTTATTTTAGTGGTTTTTTTCAAAGTGTTTTTGTCGGCATTTACTGTTTTCGTCGTTGCAATTTCCCATCAGTTTTAGTGGTTTGCAAAAAGTTCTGTTGAATTGGCCTGCATTTATTTTAGTGGTTTTTTTCAAAGTGTTTTTGTTGAATTGGCCTGCATTTATTTTAGTAGTTTTTTTCAAAGTGTTTTTGACGGCATTTACTGTTTTCGTCGTTGCAATTTCCCATTAGTCTTAGTGGTTTGCAAAGTGTTCTGTTGAATTGGCCTGCATTTATTTAAGTGGTTTTTTTCAAAGTGTTTTTGTCGGCATTTACTGTTTTCGTCGTTGCAATTTCCCATCAGTTTTAGTGGTTTGCAAAGTGTTCTGTTGAATTGGCCTGCATTTATTTTAGTGGTTTTTTTCAAAGTGTTTTTGTCGGCATTTACTGTTTTCGTCGTTGCAATTTCCCATCAGTTTTAGTGGTTTGCAAAGTGTTCTGTTGAATTGGCCTGCATTTATTTTAGTGGTTTTTTTCAAAGTGTTTTTGTCGGCATTTACTGTTTTCGTCGTTGCAATTTCCCATCAGTTTTAGTGGTTTGCAAAGTGTTCTGTTGAATTGGCCCGCATTTATTTTAGTGGTTTTTTTCAAAGTGTTTTTGTCGGCATTTACTGTTTTCGTCGTTGCAATTTCCCATTAGTTTTAGTGGTTTGCAAAGTGTTCTGCTGAATTGGCCTGCATTTATTTTAGTGGTTTTTTTCAAAGTGTTTTTGTCGGCATTTACTGTTTTCGTCGTTGCAATTTCCCATTAGTTTTAGTGGTTTGCAAAGTGTTCTGTTGAATTGGCCCGCATTTATTTTAGTGGTTTTTTTCAAAGTGTTTTTGTCGGCATTTACTGTTTTTGTCGTTGCAATTTCCCATTAGTTTTAGTGGTTTGCAAAGTGTTCTGTTGAATTGGCCTGCATTTATTTTAGTGGTTTTTTTCAAAGTGTTTTTGTCGACATTTACTGTTTTCGTCGTTGCAATTTCCCATCAGTTTTAGTGGTTTGCAAAGTGTTCTGTTGAATTGGCCTGCATTTATTTTAGTGGTTTTTTTCAAAGTGTTTTTGTCGGCATTTACTGTTTTCGTCGTTGCAATTTCCCATCAGTTTTAGTGGTTTGCAAAAAGTTCTGTTGAATTGGCCTGCATTTATTTTAGTGGTTTTTTTCAAAGTGTTTTTGTTGAATTGGCCTGCATTTATTTTAGTAGTTTTTTTCAAAGTGTTTTTGACGGCATTTACTGTTTTCGTCGTTGCAATTTCCCATTAGTCTTAGTGGTTTGCAAAGTGTTCTGTTGAATTGGCCTGCATTTATTTAAGTGGTTTTTTTCAAAGTGTTTTTGTCGGCATTTACTGTTTTCGTCGTTGCAATTTCCCATCAGTTTTAGTGGTTTGCAAAGTGTTCTGTTGAATTGGCCTGCATTTATTTTAGTGGTTTTTTTCAAAGTGTTTTTGTCGGCATTTACTGTTTTCGTCGTTGCAATTTCCCATCAGTTTTAGTGGTTTGCAAAGTGTTCTGTTGAATTGGCCTGCATTTATTTTAGTGGTTTTTTTCAAAGTGTTTTTGTCGGCATTTACTGTTTTCGTCGTTGCAATTTCCCATCAGTTTTAGTGGTTTGCAAAGTGTTCTGTTGAATTGGCCCGCATTTATTTTAGTGGTTTTTTTCAAAGTGTTTTTGTCGGCATTTACTGTTTTCGTCGTTGCAATTTCCCATTAGTTTTAGTGGTTTGCAAAGTGTTCTGCTGAATTGGCCCGCATTTATTTTATTGGTTTTTTTCAAAGTGTTTTTGTCTGTGTTAACTGTTTTTGTCGTTGCAATTTCCCATTAGTTTTAGTGGTTTGCAAAGTGTTCTGTTGAATTGGCCTGCATTTATTTTAGTGGTTTTTTTCAAAGTGTTTTTGTCGGCATTTACTGTTTTCGTCGTTGCAATTTCCCATCAGTTTTAGTGGTTTGCAAAAAGTTCTGTTGAATTGGCCTGCATTTATTTTAGTGGTTTTTTTCAAAGTGTTTTTGTCGGCATTTACTGTTTTCGTCGTTGCAATTTCCCATTAGTTTTAGTGGTTTGCAAAGTGTTCTGTTGAATTGGCCCGCATTTATTTTAGTGGTTTTTTTCAAAGTGTTTTTGTCGGCATTTACTGTTTTTGTCGTTGCAATTTCCCATTAGTTTTAGTGGTTTGCAAAGTGTTCTGTTGAATTGGCCTGCATTTATTTTAGTGGTTTTTTTCAAAGTGTTTTTGTCGACATTTACTGTTTTCGTCGTTGCAATTTCCCATCAGTTTTAGTGGTTTGCAAAGTGTTCTGTTGAATTGGCCTGCATTTATTTTAGTGTTTTTTTTAAAGTGTTTTTGTCGACATTTACTGTTTTCGTCGTTGCAATTTCCCATCAGTTTTAGTGGTTTGCAAAGTGTTCTGTTGAATTGGCCCGCATTTATTTTAGTGGTTTTTTTCAAAGTGTTTTTGTCGGCATTTACTGTTTTTGTCGTTGCAATTTCCCATTAGTTTTAGTGGTTTGCAAAAAGTTCTGTTGAATTGGCCTGCATTTATTTTAGTGGTTTTTTTCAAAGTGTTTTTGTCGGTGTTAACTGTTTTTGTTGTTGCAATTTCCCATTAGTTTTAGTGGTTTGCAAAGTGTTCTGTTGAATTGGCCCGCATTTATTTTAGTGGTTTTTTTCAAAGTGTTTTTGTCGGCATTTACTGTTTTCGTCGTTGCAATTTCCCATCAGTTTTAGTGGTTTGCAAAAAGTTCTGTTGAATTGGCCTGCATTTATTTTAGTGGTTTTTTTCAAAGTGTTTTTATTGAATTGGCCTGCATTTATTTTAGTGGTTTTTTTCAAAGTGTTTTTGTCGGCATTTACTGTTTTCGTCGTTGCAATTTCCCATCAGTTTTAGTGGTTTGCAAAAAGTTCTGTTGAATTGGCCTGCATTTATTTTAGTGGTTTTTTTCAAAGTGTTTTTGTCGGCATTTACTGTTTTCGTCGTTGCAATTTCCCATCAGTTTTAGTGGTTTGCAAAGTGTTCTGTTGAATTGGCCCGCATTTATTTTAGTGGTTTTTTTCAAAGTGTTTTTGTCGGCATTTACTGTTTTTGTCGTTGCAATTTCCCATCAGTTTTAGTGGTTTGCAAAGTGTTCTGTTGAATTGGCCTGCATTTATTTTAGTGGTTTTTTTCAAAGTGTTTTTGTCGGCATTTACTGTTTTCGTCGTTGCAATTTCCCATCAGTTTTAGTGGTTTGCAAAGTGTTCTGTTGAATTGGCCTGCATTTATTTTAGTGGTTTTTTTCAAAGTGTTTTTGTCGGCATTTACTGTTTTCGTCGTTGCAATTTCCCATCAGTTTTAGTGGTTTGCAAAGTGTTCTGTTGAATTGGCCTGCATTTATTTTAGTGGTTTTTTTCAAAGTGTTTTTGTCGGCATTTACTGTTTTCGTCGTTGCAATTTCCCATCAGTTTTAGTGGTTTGCAAAGTGTTCTGTTGAATTGGCCTGCATTTATTTTAGTGGTTTTTTTCAAAGTGTTTTTGTCAGCATTTACTGTTTTCGTCGTTGCAATTTCCCATCAGTTTTAGTGGTTTGCAAAAAGTTCTGTTGAATTGGCCTGCATTTATTTTAGTGGTTTTTTTCAAAGTGTTTTTATTGAATTGGCCTGCATTTATTTTAGTGGTTTTTTTCAAAGTGTTTTTGTCGGCATTTACTGTTTTCGTCGTTGCAATTTCCCATCAGTTTTAGTGGTTTGCAAAAAGTTCTGTTGAATTGGCCTGCATTTATTTTAGTGGTTTTTTTCAAAGTGTTTTTGTCGGCATTTACTGTTTTCGTCGTTGCAATTTCCCATCAATTTTAGTGGTTTGCAAAGTGTTCTGTTGAATTGGCCCGCATTTATTTTAGTGGTTTTTTTCAAAGTGTTTTTGTCGGCATTTACTGTTTTTGTCGTTGCAATTTCCCATCAGTTTTAGTGGTTTGCAAAGTGTTCTGTTGAATTGGCCTGCATTTATTTTAGTGGTTTTTTTCAAAGTGTTTTTGTCGGCATTTACTGTTTTCGTCGTTGCAATTTCCCATCAGTTTTAGTGGTTTGCAAAGTGTTCTGTTGAATTGGCCTGCATTTATTTTAGTGGTTTTTTTCAAAGTGTTTTTGTCGGCATTTACTGTTTTCGTCGTTGCAATTTCCCATCAGTTTTAGTGGTTTGCAAAGTGTTCTGTTGAATTGGCCTGCATTTATTTTAGTGGTTTTTTTCAAAGTGTTTTTGTTGAATTGGCCTGCATTTATTTTAGTGGTTTTTTTCAAAGTGTTTTTGTCGGCATTTACTGTTTTCGTCGTTGCAATTTCCCATCAGTTTTAGTGGTTTGCAAAGTGTTCTGTTGAATTGGCCTGCATTTATTTTAGTGGTTTTTTTCAAAGTGTTTTTGTCGGCATTTACTGTTTTCGTCGTTGCAATTTCCCATCAGTTTTAGTGGTTTGCAAAGTGTTCTGTTGAATTGGCCTGCATTTATTTTAGTGGTTTTTTTCAAAGTGTTTTTGTCAGCATTTACTGTTTTCGTCGTTGCAATTTCCCATCAGTTTTAGTGGTTTGCAAAAAGTTCTGTTGAATTGGCCTGCATTTATTTTAGTGGTTTTTTTCAAAGTGTTTTTGTCAGGTGTTAACTGTTTTTGTCGTTGCAATTTCCCATTAGTTTTAGTGGTTTGCAAAGTGTTCTGTTGAATTGGCCTGCATTTAGTTTAGTGTTTTTTTTCAAAGTGTTTTTGTCGGCATTTACTGTTTTCGTCGTTGCAATTTCCCATCAGTTTTAGTGGTTTGCAAAGTGTTCTGTTGAATTGGCCTGCATTTATTTTAGTGGTTTTTTTCAAAGTGTTTTTGTCGGCATTTACTGTTTTCGTCGTTGCAATTTCCCATCAGTTTTAGTGGTTTGCAAAGTGTTCTGTTGAATTGGCCTGCATTTATTTTAGTGGTTTTTTTCAAAGTGTTTTTGTTGAATTGGCCTGCATTTATTTTAGTGGTTTTTTTCAAAGTGTTTTTGACGGCATTTACTGTTTTCGTCGTTGCAATTTCCCATTAGTCTTAGTGGTTTGCAAAGTGTTCTGTTGAATTGGCCTGCATTTATTTAAGTGGTTTTTTTCAAAGTGTTTTTGTCGGCATTTACTGTTTTCGTCGTTGCAATTTCCCATCAGTTTTAGTGGTTTGCAAAGTTTTCTGTTGAATTGGCCTGCATTTATTTTAGTGGTTTTTTTCAAAGTGTTTTTGTCGGCATTTACTGTTTTCGTCGTTGCAATTTCCCATCAGTTTTAGTGGTTTGCAAAGTGTTCTGTTGAATTGGCCTGCATTTATTTTAGTGGTTTTTTTCAAAGTGTTTTTGTCGGCATTTACTGTTTTCGTCGTTGCAATTTCCCATCAGTTTTAGTGGTTTGCAAAGTGTTCTGTTGAATTGGCCTGCATTTATTTTAGTGGTTTTTTTCAAAGTGTTTTTGTCGGCATTTACTGTTTTCGTCGTTGCAATTTCCCATCAGTTTTAGTGGTTTGCAAAGTGTTCTGTTGAATTGGCCTGCATTTATTTTAGTGGTTTTTTTCAAAGTGTTTTTGTCGGCATTTACTGTTTTCGTCGTTGCAATTTCCCATCAGTTTTAGTGGTTTGCAAAGTGTTCTGTTGAATTGACCTGCATTTATTTTAGTGGTTTTTTTCAAAGTGTTTTTGTTGAATTGGCCTGCATTTATTTAAGTGGTTTTTTTCAAAGTGTTTTTGTCGGCATTTACTGTTTTCGTCGTTGCAATTTCCCATCAGTTTTAGTGGTTTGCAAAGTGTTCTGTTGAATTGGCCTGCATTTATTTTAGTGGTTTTTTTCAAAGTGTTTTTGTCGGCATTTACTGTTTTCGTCGTTGCAATTTCCCATCAGTTTTAGTGGTTTGCAAAGTGTTCTGTTGAATTGGCCTGCATTTATTTTAGTGTTTTTTTCAAAGTGTTTTTGTTGAATTGGCCTGCATTTATTTTAGTGGTTTTTTTCAAAGTGTTTTTGACGGCATTTACTGTTTTCGTCGTTGCAATTTCCCATTAGTTTTAGTGGTTTGCAAAGTGTTCTGTTGAATTGGCCTGCATTTATTTTAGTGGTTTTTTTCAAAGTGTTTTTGACGGCATTTACTGTTTTCGTCGTTGCAATTTCCCATTAGTTTTAGTGGTTTGCAAAGTGTTCTGTTGAATTGGCCCGCATTTATTTTATTGGTTTTTTTCAAAGTGTTTTTGTCTGTGTTAACTGTTTTTGTCGTTGCAATTTCCCATTAGTTTTAGTGGTTTGCAAAGTGTTCTGTTGAATTGGCCTGCATTAATTTTAGTGGTTTTTTTCAAAGTGTTTTTGTCGGCATTTACTGTTTTCGTCGTTGCAATTTCCCATCAGTTTTAGTGGTTTGCAAAAAGTTCTGTTGAATTGGCCTGCATTTATTTTAGTGGTTTTTTTCAAAGTGTTTTTGTCGGTGTTAACTGTTTTTGTCGTTGCAATTTCCCATTAGTTTTAGTGGTTTGCAAAGTGTTCTGTTGAATTGGCCTGCATTTGTTTTAGTGTTTTTTTTCAATGTGTTTTTGTCGGCATTTACTGTTTTCGTCGTTGCAATTTCCCATCAGTTTTAGTGGTTTGCAAAAAGTTCTGTTGAATTGGCCTGCATTTATTTTAGTGTTTTTTTCAAAGTGTTTTTGTTGAATTGGCCTGCATTTATTTTAGTGGTTTTTTTCAAAGTGTTTTTGTCGGCATTTACTGTTTTCGTCGTTGCAATTTCCCATCAGTTTTAGTGGTTTGCAAAGTGTTCTGTTGAATTGGCCTGCATTTGTTTTAGTGTTTTTTTTCAAAGTGTTTTTGTCGGCATTTACTGTTTTCGTCGTTGCAATTTCCCATCAGTTTTAGTGGTTTGCAAAAAGTTCTGTTGAATTGGCCTGCATTTATTTTAGTGGTTTTTTCAAAGTGTTTTTGTCGGCATTTACTGTTTTCGTCGTTGCAATTTCCCATTAGTTTTAGTGGTTTGCAAAGTGTTCTGCTGAATTGGCCCGCATTTATTTTATTGGTTTTTTTCAAAGTGTTTTTGTCTGTGTTAACTGTTTTTGTCGTTGCAATTTCCCATTAGTTTTAGTGGTTTGCAAAGTGTTCTGTTGAATTGGCCTGCATTTATTTTAGTGGTTTTTTTCAAAGTGTTTTTGTCGGCATTTACTGTTTTCGTCGTTGCAATTTCCCATCAGTTTTAGTGGTTTGCAAAAAGTTCTGTTGAATTGGCCTGCATTTATTTTAGTGGTTTTTTTCAAAGTGTTTTTGTCGGCATTTACTGTTTTCGTCGTTGCAATTTCCCATTAGTTTTAGTGGTTTGCAAAGTGTTCTGTTGAATTGGCCCGCATTTATTTTAGTGGTTTTTTTCAAAGTGTTTTTGTCGGCATTTACTGTTTTTGTCGTTGCAATTTCCCATTAGTTTTAGTGGTTTGCAAAGTGTTCTGTTGAATTGGCCTGCATTTATTTTAGTGGTTTTTTTCAAAGTGTTTTTGTCGACATTTACTGTTTTCGTCGTTGCAATTTCCCATCAGTTTTAGTGGTTTGCAAAGTGTTCTGTTGAATTGGCCTGCATTTATTTTAGTGTTTTTTTTAAAGTGTTTTTGTCGACATTTACTGTTTTCGTCGTTGCAATTTCCCATCAGTTTTAGTGGTTTGCAAAGTGTTCTGTTGAATTGGCCCGCATTTATTTTAGTGGTTTTTTTCAAAGTGTTTTTGTCGGCATTTACTGTTTTTGTCGTTGCAATTTCCCATTAGTTTTAGTGGTTTGCAAAAAGTTCTGTTGAATTGGCCTGCATTTATTTTAGTGGTTTTTTTCAAAGTGTTTTTGTCGGTGTTAACTGTTTTTGTTGTTGCAATTTCCCATTAGTTTTAGTGGTTTGCAAAGTGTTCTGTTGAATTGGCCCGCATTTATTTTAGTGGTTTTTTTCAAAGTGTTTTTGTCGGCATTTACTGTTTTCGTCGTTGCAATTTCCCATCAGTTTTAGTGGTTTGCAAAAAGTTCTGTTGAATTGGCCTGCATTTATTTTAGTGGTTTTTTTCAAAGTGTTTTTATTGAATTGGCCTGCATTTATTTTAGTGGTTTTTTTCAAAGTGTTTTTGTCGGCATTTACTGTTTTCGTCGTTGCAATTTCCCATCAGTTTTAGTGGTTTGCAAAAAGTTCTGTTGAATTGGCCTGCATTTATTTTAGTGGTTTTTTTCAAAGTGTTTTTGTCGGCATTTACTGTTTTCGTCGTTGCAATTTCCCATCAGTTTTAGTGGTTTGCAAAGTGTTCTGTTGAATTGGCCCGCATTTATTTTAGTGGTTTTTTTCAAAGTGTTTTTGTCGGCATTTACTGTTTTTGTCGTTGCAATTTCCCATCAGTTTTAGTGGTTTGCAAAGTGTTCTGTTGAATTGGCCTGCATTTATTTTAGTGGTTTTTTTCAAAGTGTTTTTGTCGGCATTTACTGTTTTCGTCGTTGCAATTTCCCATCAGTTTTAGTGGTTTGCAAAGTGTTCTGTTGAATTGGCCTGCATTTATTTTAGTGGTTTTTTTCAAAGTGTTTTTGTCGGCATTTACTGTTTTCGTCGTTGCAATTTCCCATCAGTTTTAGTGGTTTGCAAAGTGTTCTGTTGAATTGGCCTGCATTTATTTTAGTGGTTTTTTTCAAAGTGTTTTTGTTGAATTGGCCTGCATTTATTTTAGTGGTTTTTTTCAAAGTGTTTTTGTCGGCATTTACTGTTTTCGTCGTTGCAATTTCCCATCAGTTTTAGTGTGGTTTGCAAAGTGTTCTGTTGAATTGGCCTGCATTTATTTTAGTGGTTTTTTTCAAAGTGTTTTTGTCGGCATTTACTGTTTTCGTCGTTGCAATTTCCCATCAGTTTTAGTGGTTTGCAAAGTGTTCTGTTGAATTGGCCTGCATTTATTTTAGTGGTTTTTTTCAAAGTGTTTTTGTCAGCATTTACTGTTTTCGTCGTTGCAATTTCCCATCAGTTTTAGTGGTTTGCAAAAAGTTCTGTTGAATTGGCCTGCATTTATTTTAGTGGTTTTTTTCAAAGTGTTTTTGTCAGGTGTTAACTGTTTTTGTCGTTGCAATTTCCCATTAGTTTTAGTGGTTTGCAAAGTGTTCTGTTGAATTGGCCTGCATTTAGTTTAGTGTTTTTTTTCAAAGTGTTTTTGTCGGCATTTACTGTTTTCGTCGTTGCAATTTCCCATCAGTTTTAGTGGTTTGCAAAGTGTTCTGTTGAATTGGCCTGCATTTATTTTAGTGGTTTTTTTCAAAGTGTTTTTGTCGGCATTTACTGTTTTCGTCGTTGCAATTTCCCATCAGTTTTAGTGGTTTGCAAAAAGTTCTGTTGAATTGGCCTGCATTTATTTTAGTGGTTTTTTTCAAAGTGTTTTTGTTGAATTGGCCTGCATTTATTTTAGTGGTTTTTTTCAAAGTGTTTTTGACGGCATTTACTGTTTTCGTCGTTGCAATTTCCCATTAGTCTTAGTGGTTTGCAAAGTGTTCTGTTGAATTGGCCTGCATTTATTTAAGTGGTTTTTTTCAAAGTGTTTTTGTCGGCATTTACTGTTTTCGTCGTTGCAATTTCCCATCAGTTTTAGTGGTTTGCAAAGTGTTCTGTTGAATTGGCCTGCATTTATTTTAGTGGTTTTTTTCAAAGTGTTTTTGTCGGCATTTACTGTTTTCGTCGTTGCAATTTCCCATCAGTTTTAGTGGTTTGCAAAGTGTTCTGTTGAATTGGCCTGCATTTATTTTAGTGGTTTTTTTCAAAGTGTTTTTGTCGGCATTTACTGTTTTCGTCGTTGCAATTTCCCATCAGTTTTAGTGGTTTGCAAAGTGTTCTGTTGAATTGGCCCGCATTTATTTTAGTGGTTTTTTTCAAAGTGTTTTTGTCGGCATTTACTGTTTTCGTCGTTGCAATTTCCCATTAGTTTTAGTGGTTTGCAAAGTGTTCTGCTGAATTGGCCCGCATTTATTTTATTGGTTTTTTTCAAAGTGTTTTTGTCTGTGTTAACTGTTTTTGTCGTTGCAATTTCCCATTAGTTTTAGTGGTTTGCAAAGTGTTCTGTTGAATTGGCCTGCATTTATTTTAGTGGTTTTTTTCAAAGTGTTTTTGTCGGCATTTACTGTTTTCGTCGTTGCAATTTCCCATCAGTTTTAGTGGTTTGCAAAAAGTTCTGTTGAATTGGCCTGCATTTATTTTAGTGTTTTTTTTCAAAGTGTTTTTGTCGGCATTTACTGTTTTCGTCGTTGCAATTTCCCATTAGTTTTAGTGGTTTGCAAAGTGTTCTGTTGAATTGGCCCGCATTTATTTTAGTGGTTTTTTTCAAAGTGTTTTTGTCGGCATTTACTGTTTTTGTCGTTGCAATTTCCCATTAGTTTTAGTGGTTTGCAAAGTGTTCTGTTGAATTGGCCTGCATTTATTTTAGTGGTTTTTTTCAAAGTGTTTTTGTCGACATTTACTGTTTTCGTCGTTGCAATTTCCCATCAGTTTTAGTGGTTTGCAAAGTGTTCTGTTGAATTGGCCTGCATTTATTTTAGTGTTTTTTTTAAAGTGTTTTTGTCGACATTTACTGTTTTCGTCGTTGCAATTTCCCATCAGTTTTAGTGGTTTGCAAAGTGTTCTGTTGAATTGGCCCGCATTTATTTTAGTGGTTTTTTTCAAAGTGTTTTTGTCGGCATTTACTGTTTTTGTCGTTGCAATTTCCCATTAGTTTTAGTGGTTTGCAAAAAGTTCTGTTGAATTGGCCTGCATTTATTTTAGTGGTTTTTTTCAAAGTGTTTTTGTCGGTGTTAACTGTTTTTGTTGTTGCAATTTCCCATTAGTTTTAGTGGTTTGCAAAGTGTTCTGTTGAATTGGCCCGCATTTATTTTAGTGGTTTTTTTCAAAGTGTTTTTGTCGGCATTTACTGTTTTCGTCGTTGCAATTTCCCATCAGTTTTAGTGGTTTGCAAAAAGTTCTGTTGAATTGGCCTGCATTTATTTTAGTGGTTTTTTTCAAAGTGTTTTTATTGAATTGGCCTGCATTTATTTTAGTGGTTTTTTTCAAAGTGTTTTTGTCGGCATTTACTGTTTTCGTCGTTGCAATTTCCCATCAGTTTTAGTGGTTTGCAAAAAGTTCTGTTGAATTGGCCTGCATTTATTTTAGTGGTTTTTTTCAAAGTGTTTTTGTCGGCATTTACTGTTTTCGTCGTTGCAATTTCCCATCAGTTTTAGTGGTTTGCAAAGTGTTCTGTTGAATTGGCCCGCATTTATTTTAGTGGTTTTTTTCAAAGTGTTTTTGTCGGCATTTACTGTTTTTGTCGTTGCAATTTCCCATCAGTTTTAGTGGTTTGCAAAGTGTTCTGTTGAATTGGCCTGCATTTATTTTAGTGGTTTTTTTCAAAGTGTTTTTGTCGGCATTTACTGTTTTCGTCGTTGCAATTTCCCATCAGTTTTAGTGGTTTGCAAAGTGTTCTGTTGAATTGGCCTGCATTTATTTTAGTGGTTTTTTTCAAAGTGTTTTTGTCGGCATTTACTGTTTTCGTCGTTGCAATTTCCCATCAGTTTTAGTGGTTTGCAAAGTGTTCTGTTGAATTGGCCTGCATTTATTTTAGTGGTTTTTTTCAAAGTGTTTTTGTTGAATTGGCCTGCATTTATTTTAGTGGTTTTTTTCAAAGTGTTTTTGTCGGCATTTACTGTTTTCGTCGTTGCAATTTCCCATCAGTTTTAGTGGTTTGCAAAGTGTTCTGTTGAATTGGCCTGCATTTATTTTAGTGGTTTTTTTCAAAGTGTTTTTGTCGGCATTTACTGTTTTCGTCGTTGCAATTTCCCATCAGTTTTAGTGGTTTGCAAAGTGTTCTGTTGAATTGGCCTGCATTTATTTTAGTGGTTTTTTTCAAAGTGTTTTTGTCAGCATTTACTGTTTTCGTCGTTGCAATTTCCCATCAGTTTTAGTGGTTTGCAAAAAGTTCTGTTGAATTGGCCTGCATTTATTTTAGTGGTTTTTTTCAAAGTGTTTTTGTCAGGTGTTAACTGTTTTTGTCGTTGCAATTTCCCATTAGTTTTAGTGGTTTGCAAAGTGTTCTGTTGAATTGGCCTGCATTTAGTTTAGTGTTTTTTTTCAAAGTGTTTTTGTCGGCATTTACTGTTTTCGTCGTTGCAATTTCCCATCAGTTTTAGTGGTTTGCAAAGTGTTCTGTTGAATTGGCCTGCATTTATTTTAGTGGTTTTTTTCAAAGTGTTTTTGTCGGCATTTACTGTTTTCGTCGTTGCAATTTCCCATCAGTTTTAGTGGTTTGCAAAAAGTTCTGTTGAATTGGCCTGCATTTATTTTAGTGGTTTTTTTCAAAGTGTTTTTGTTGAATTGGCCTGCATTTATTTTAGTGGTTTTTTTCAAAGTGTTTTTGACGGCATTTACTGTTTTCGTCGTTGCAATTTCCCATTAGTCTTAGTGGTTTGCAAAGTGTTCTGTTGAATTGGCCTGCATTTATTTAAGTGGTTTTTTTCAAAGTGTTTTTGTCGGCATTTACTGTTTTCGTCGTTGCAATTTCCCATCAGTTTTAGTGGTTTGCAAAGTGTTCTGTTGAATTGGCCTGCATTTATTTTAGTGGTTTTTTTCAAAGTGTTTTTGTCGGCATTTACTGTTTTCGTCGTTGCAATTTCCCATCAGTTTTAGTGGTTTGCAAAGTGTTCTGTTGAATTGGCCTGCATTTATTTTAGTGGTTTTTTTCAAAGTGTTTTTGTCGGCATTTACTGTTTTCGTCGTTGCAATTTCCCATCAGTTTTAGTGGTTTGCAAAGTGTTCTGTTGAATTGGCCCGCATTTATTTTAGTGGTTTTTTTCAAAGTGTTTTTGTCGGCATTTACTGTTTTCGTCGTTGCAATTTCCCATCAGTTTTAGTGGTTTGCAAAGTGTTCTGTTGAATTGGCCTGCATTTATTTTAGTGGTTTTTTTCAAAGTGTTTTTGTCGGCATTTACTGTTTTCGTCGTTGCAATTTCCCATCAGTTTTAGTGGTTTGCAAAGTGTTCTGTTGAATTGGCCTGCATTTATTTTAGTGGTTTTTTTCAAAGTGTTTTTGTTGAATTGGCCTGCATTTATTTTAGTGGTTTTTTTCAAAGTGTTTTTGTCGGCATTTACTGTTTTCGTCGTTGCAATTTCCCATCAGTTTTAGTGTGGTTTGCAAAGTGTTCTGTTGAATTGGCCTGCATTTATTTTAGTGGTTTTTTTCAAAGTGTTTTTGTCGGCATTTACTGTTTTCGTCGTTGCAATTTCCCATCAGTTTTAGTGGTTTGCAAAGTGTTCTGTTGAATTGGCCTGCATTTATTTTAGTGGTTTTTTTCAAAGTGTTTTTGTCAGCATTTACTGTTTTCGTCGTTGCAATTTCCCATCAGTTTTAGTGGTTTGCAAAAAGTTCTGTTGAATTGGCCTGCATTTATTTTAGTGGTTTTTTTCAAAGTGTTTTTGTCAGGTGTTAACTGTTTTTGTCGTTGCAATTTCCCATTAGTTTTAGTGGTTTGCAAAGTGTTCTGTTGAATTGGCCTGCATTTAGTTTAGTGTTTTTTTTCAAAGTGTTTTTGTCGGCATTTACTGTTTTCGTCGTTGCAATTTCCCATCAGTTTTAGTGGTTTGCAAAGTGTTCTGTTGAATTGGCCTGCATTTATTTTAGTGGTTTTTTTCAAAGTGTTTTTGTCGGCATTTACTGTTTTCGTCGTTGCAATTTCCCATCAGTTTTAGTGGTTTGCAAAAAGTTCTGTTGAATTGGCCTGCATTTATTTTAGTGGTTTTTTTCAAAGTGTTTTTGTTGAATTGGCCTGCATTTATTTTAGTGGTTTTTTTCAAAGTGTTTTTGACGGCATTTACTGTTTTCGTCGTTGCAATTTCCCATTAGTCTTAGTGGTTTGCAAAGTGTTCTGTTGAATTGGCCTGCATTTATTTAAGTGGTTTTTTTCAAAGTGTTTTTGTCGGCATTTACTGTTTTCGTCGTTGCAATTTCCCATCAGTTTTAGTGGTTTGCAAAGTGTTCTGTTGAATTGGCCTGCATTTATTTTAGTGGTTTTTTTCAAAGTGTTTTTGTCGGCATTTACTGTTTTCGTCGTTGCAATTTCCCATCAGTTTTAGTGGTTTGCAAAGTGTTCTGTTGAATTGGCCTGCATTTATTTTAGTGGTTTTTTTCAAAGTGTTTTTGTCGGCATTTACTGTTTTCGTCGTTGCAATTTCCCATCAGTTTTAGTGGTTTGCAAAGTGTTCTGTTGAATTGGCCCGCATTTATTTTAGTGGTTTTTTTCAAAGTGTTTTTGTCGGCATTTACTGTTTTCGTCGTTGCAATTTCCCATTAGTTTTAGTGGTTTGCAAAGTGTTCTGCTGAATTGGCCCGCATTTATTTTATTGGTTTTTTTCAAAGTGTTTTTGTCTGTGTTAACTGTTTTTGTCGTTGCAATTTCCCATTAGTTTTAGTGGTTTGCAAAGTGTTCTGTTGAATTGGCCTGCATTTATTTTAGTGGTTTTTTTCAAAGTGTTTTTGTCGGCATTTACTGTTTTCGTCGTTGCAATTTCCCATCAGTTTTAGTGGTTTGCAAAAAGTTCTGTTGAATTGGCCTGCATTTATTTTAGTGTTTTTTTTCAAAGTGTTTTTGTCGGCATTTACTGTTTTCGTCGTTGCAATTTCCCATTAGTTTTAGTGGTTTGCAAAGTGTTCTGTTGAATTGGCCCGCATTTATTTTAGTGGTTTTTTTCAAAGTGTTTTTGTCGGCATTTACTGTTTTTGTCGTTGCAATTTCCCATTAGTTTTAGTGGTTTGCAAAGTGTTCTGTTGAATTGGCCTGCATTTATTTTAGTGGTTTTTTTCAAAGTGTTTTTGTCGACATTTACTGTTTTCGTCGTTGCAATTTCCCATCAGTTTTAGTGGTTTGCAAAGTGTTCTGTTGAATTGGCCTGCATTTATTTTAGTGTTTTTTTTAAAGTGTTTTTGTCGACATTTACTGTTTTCGTCGTTGCAATTTCCCATCAGTTTTAGTGGTTTGCAA
Source organism: Pungitius pungitius (assembly GCF_949316345.1). NCBI lineage: Eukaryota > Metazoa > Chordata > Actinopteri > Perciformes > Gasterosteidae > Pungitius > Pungitius pungitius. Next base: position 603,793 of record NW_026909893.1, on the reverse strand, counting down.
AGTGTTCTGTTGAATTGGCCCGCATTTATTTTAGTGGTTTTTTTCAAAGTGTTTTTGTCGGCATTTACTGTTTTTGTCGTTGCAATTTCCCATTAGTTTTAGTGGTTTGCAAAAAGTTCTGTTGAATTGGCCTGCATTTATTTTAGTGGTTTTTTTCAAAGTGTTTTTGTCGGTGTTAACTGTTTTTGTTGTTGCAATTTCCCATTAGTTTTAGTGGTTTGCAAAGTGTTCTGTTGAATTGGCCCGCATTTATTTTAGTGGTTTTTTTCAAAGTGTTTTTGTCGGCATTTACTGTTTTCGTCGTTGCAATTTCCCATCAGTTTTAGTGGTTTGCAAAAAGTTCTGTTGAATTGGCCTGCATTTATTTTAGTGGTTTTTTTCAAAGTGTTTTTATTGAATTGGCCTGCATTTATTTTAGTGGTTTTTTTCAAAGTGTTTTTGTCGGCATTTACTGTTTTCGTCGTTGCAATTTCCCATCAGTTTTAGTGGTTTGCAAAAAGTTCTGTTGAATTGGCCTGCATTTATTTTAGTGGTTTTTTTCAAAGTGTTTTTGTCGGCATTTACTGTTTTCGTCGTTGCAATTTCCCATCAGTTTTAGTGGTTTGCAAAGTGTTCTGTTGAATTGGCCCGCATTTATTTTAGTGGTTTTTTTCAAAGTGTTTTTGTCGGCATTTACTGTTTTTGTCGTTGCAATTTCCCATCAGTTTTAGTGGTTTGCAAAGTGTTCTGTTGAATTGGCCTGCATTTATTTTAGTGGTTTTTTTCAAAGTGTTTTTGTCGGCATTTACTGTTTTCGTCGTTGCAATTTCCCATCAGTTTTAGTGGTTTGCAAAGTGTTCTGTTGAATTGGCCTGCATTTATTTTAGTGGTTTTTTTCAAAGTGTTTTTGTCGGCATTTACTGTTTTCGTCGTTGCAATTTCCCATCAGTTTTAGTGGTTTGCAAAGTGTTCTGTTGAATTGGCCTGCATTTATTTTAGTGGTTTTTTTCAAAGTGTTTTTGTTGAATTGGCCTGCATTTATTTTAGTGGTTTTTTTCAAAGTGTTTTTGTCGGCATTTACTGTTTTCGTCGTTGCAATTTCCCATCAGTTTTAGTGGTTTGCAAAGTGTTCTGTTGAATTGGCCTGCATTTATTTTAGTGGTTTTTTTCAAAGTGTTTTTGTCGGCATTTACTGTTTTCGTCGTTGCAATTTCCCATCAGTTTTAGTGGTTTGCAAAGTGTTCTGTTGAATTGGCCTGCATTTATTTTAGTGGTTTTTTTCAAAGTGTTTTTGTCAGCATTTACTGTTTTCGTCGTTGCAATTTCCCATCAGTTTTAGTGGTTTGCAAAAAGTTCTGTTGAATTGGCCTGCATTTATTTTAGTGGTTTTTTTCAAAGTGTTTTTGTCAGGTGTTAACTGTTTTTGTCGTTGCAATTTCCCATTAGTTTTAGTGGTTTGCAAAGTGTTCTGTTGAATTGGCCTGCATTTAGTTTAGTGTTTTTTTTCAAAGTGTTTTTGTCGGCATTTACTGTTTTCGTCGTTGCAATTTCCCATCAGTTTTAGTGGTTTGCAAAGTGTTCTGTTGAATTGGCCTGCATTTATTTTAGTGGTTTTTTTCAAAGTGTTTTTGTCGGCATTTACTGTTTTCGTCGTTGCAATTTCCCATCAGTTTTAGTGGTTTGCAAAAAGTTCTGTTGAATTGGCCTGCATTTATTTTAGTGGTTTTTTTCAAAGTGTTTTTGTTGAATTGGCCTGCATTTATTTTAGTGGTTTTTTTCAAAGTGTTTTTGACGGCATTTACTGTTTTCGTCGTTGCAATTTCCCATTAGTCTTAGTGGTTTGCAAAGTGTTCTGTTGAATTGGCCTGCATTTATTTAAGTGGTTTTTTTCAAAGTGTTTTTGTCGGCATTTACTGTTTTCGTCGTTGCAATTTCCCATCAGTTTTAGTGGTTTGCAAAGTGTTCTGTTGAATTGGCCTGCATTTATTTTAGTGGTTTTTTTCAAAGTGTTTTTGTCGGCATTTACTGTTTTCGTCGTTGCAATTTCCCATCAGTTTTAGTGGTTTGCAAAGTGTTCTGTTGAATTGGCCTGCATTTATTTTAGTGGTTTTTTTCAAAGTGTTTTTGTCGGCATTTACTGTTTTCGTCGTTGCAATTTCCCATCAGTTTTAGTGGTTTGCAAAGTGTTCTGTTGAATTGGCCCGCATTTATTTTAGTGGTTTTTTTCAAAGTGTTTTTGTCGGCATTTACTGTTTTCGTCGTTGCAATTTCCCATCAGTTTTAGTGGTTTGCAAAGTGTTCTGTTGAATTGGCCTGCATTTATTTTAGTGGTTTTTTTCAAAGTGTTTTTGTCGGCATTTACTGTTTTCGTCGTTGCAATTTCCCATCAGTTTTAGTGGTTTGCAAAGTGTTCTGTTGAATTGGCCTGCATTTATTTTAGTGGTTTTTTTCAAAGTGTTTTTGTTGAATTGGCCTGCATTTATTTTAGTGGTTTTTTTCAAAGTGTTTTTGTCGGCATTTACTGTTTTCGTCGTTGCAATTTCCCATCAGTTTTAGTGGTTTGCAAAGTGTTCTGTTGAATTGGCCTGCATTTATTTTAGTGTTTTTTTCAAAGTGTTTTTGTTGAATTGGCCTGCATTTATTTTAGTGGTTTTTTTCAAAGTGTTTTTGTTGAATTGGCCTGCATTTATTTTAGTGGTTTTTTTCAAAGTGTTTTTGTCGGCATTTACTGTTTTCGTCGTTGCAATTTCCCATCAGTTTTAGTGGTTTGCAAAAAGTTCTGTTGAATTGGCCTGCATTTATTTTAGTGGTTTTTTTCAAAGTGTTTTTGACGGCATTTACTGTTTTCGTCGTTGCAATTTCCCATTAGTTTTAGTGGTTTGCAAAGTGTTCTGTTGAATTGGCCCGCATTTATTTTATTGGTTTTTTTCAAAGTGTTTTTGTCTGTGTTAACTGTTTTTGTCGTTGCAATTTCCCATTAGTTTTAGTGGTTTGCAAAGTGTTCTGTTGAATGGGCTGCATTTATTTTAGTGGTTTTTTTCAAAGTGTTTTTGTCGGCATTTACTGTTTTCGTCGTTGCAATTTCCCATCAGTTTTAGTGGTTTGCAAAAAGTTCTGTTGAATTGGCCTGCATTTATTTTAGTGGTTTTTTTCAAAGTGTTTTTGTCGGTGTTAACTGTTTTTGTCGTTGCAATTTCCCATTAGTTTTAGTGGTTTGCAAAGTGTTCTGTTGAATTGGCCTGCATTTATTTTAGTGTTTTTTTTCAAAGTGTTTTTGTCGGCATTTACTGTTTTCGTCGTTGCAATTTCCCATCAGTTTTAGTGGTTTGCAAAAAGTTCTGTTGAATTGGCCTGCATTTATTTTAGTGGTTTTTTTCAAAGTGTTTTTGTCGGCATTTACTGTTTTCGTCGTTGCAATTTCCCATCAGTTTTAGTGGTTTGCAAAAAGTTCTGTTGAATTGGCCTGCATTTATTTTAGTGGTTTTTTTCAAAGTGTTTTTGTCGGTGTTAACTGTTTTTGTCGTTGCAATTTCCCATTAGTTTTAGTGGTTTGCAAAGTGTTCTGTTGAATTGGCCTGCATTTATTTTAGTGTTTTTTTTCAAAGTGTTTTTGTCGGCATTTACTGTTTTCGTCGTTGCAATTTCCCAACAGTTTTAGTGGTTTGCAAAAAGTTCTGTTGAATTGGCCTGCATTTATTTTAGTGGTTTTTTTCAAAGTGTTTTTGTCGGCATTTACTGTTTTCGTCGTTGCAATTTCCCATCAGTTTTAGTGGTTTGCAAAGTGTTCTGTTGAATTGGCCTGCATTTATTTTAG